>NC_091458.1:22602436-22937436 GCF_027789765.1 Dendropsophus ebraccatus | reverse complement strand
CGGCTGCTTATAAAGGAGCATGTGATACAGGAGGCACAGTGACATGTGTCATGATGTACTCCTCCATAGACAGCCATGAATGGACGGATGAGCCGTTCAACTGCACATAAGGGTTTTTATGAGTATAGAGCAAGCTACTGATTGACTGGTGAGAGGCCTTTGGTGGAGCTCTTGAGGAGCACTGTTTCTGTTAGTGGGGACATCCAGTTGGCATAGCGAGTCTTACAGACCAGGCAATGGTCTGAGCTGCAGCTTGGGACGTGACATCTCAAGGCAGCTCAGCCATTCAGTGGTTGTAGCAGAGTCCCACCTCGGCCTTTTAATGGCTGAGCTGCCTTGAGACGTCACGTCTCAAACCGCAACTCAAACCAGGAAGCGGCAGCGGGACGGGGAAGCGGCATGATCCAGGGCTGGAACCGGGGAGGTAAGTGGATGGCGGCGTTTATATGCAACCCCTTCCGGGCCATACAGCAAAAATACCCCTAGCCCGGAGTACCTCTTTAAGGCATCATGATATTATCTATCCTGTACCTTGAACACCACGCTAATGCTGCTATAGTTACAGTAGGATAGGGGGGCCCAGGCTTGGTGAACAGCCCGGGGCCTATGGTAAAGTTAATCCGCCCCTGGTTATAGACATTTGTCCAATTCCACCCTCTGCAATGCTGTTTGTGTCAAAACTATAGGACCATAAATTCTGTGACGAGATCTGCACGTAACCCTAAATTTGTCATTGATTTCCAAGGGATTAGAAATTATCCTGGTATGAACTCAAATATCTTGTGGGATTATTGGAATCAACCATCTAAGCCGAGTTGCAGTCCTCGATTTGGTCATTATCATTCGAATCAGGTTGCAGCATGGCGCATCAATTAAGATTTTGGTTTATGTGTTCTTTTACAATTGCAGGCCCAGTATTATGCAAACATATTCCTCTGCACACAGTACAGTTGCTATATTTCATATTTTATGATGCCTTTTGCTAGGAATAGAATATGCCTTTCATTTATTACATTGTACAGTCTAATTAATATTCCCTTATCCTCGGGCTTAATGTGCTCAAACTTCTTCATTTGCTGGAACCCATTTAGAGTTTGTTGTGCCATTAATCATTCGATAGTGTATAATAATCATCACGCTACTTTACACATTTACAAAACATGGGTCCATCTTCTGTGACGTGAGGTTTCCTAGGTGCATATCAATGAACCCTGAGGATTCCAAAAATACTAAAAAAAAATCCCAAATACCTAATTGGTTTTACTACAAGCCGATATAACTTATTATATCAATTCCATATCGATATGCAAAAACACTATTGTTAGGCTGATGGGCAACCTTCCAACCCACCCTACAGCCCATCCTTGGGATGCATATTCTAGGTGCTTTCTTTTATATGTTTTTAATTTTTTAGTTTTTTACATGTGTTCCAACAGTCACTAGTCCCTGGATGGTCCTGATAGACTGGTGGGGCATAGCTAAAGCTGGAAAAATAGGGGTTCTGGGTGTGTCCTGGGGGGATCACGGTGGGGCATAAAAAGACATTGTCATTACAACAAACTTTGCTTTAATCAAGCAAGCAAGTATAGGAAAAAAGAAAGTGTCATGCTTCCTTCTCCTGCTATTGGTCATCCTGGGCTCCATATTCAGGGATCTACATCACATTGATTTACATTTTGGTGTCGGCCGATACCATATCCTAATGTCGGCCCATACTATATCCTGGTGTCAGCCCATGCTATATCCCAGTGCTTCTCAAACTTTTTCTACTGGGGCCTCACCAGACTGACCAAGAGGATTCCTGGGCCTCACTATCTGTTGTGAAAGTCCATTTAAAAGCTGAAAATAATTCTAGGGCTACCTTTCACCTGTCTCCCAAGCTCTATACACTAATAAAACAAGTACAAAATAAATTACTAATGTTGCTAAAATTGAGATTTTTGCAAACAGCAAAAGGACTGTGCAGATTATAGTTACTTTTGTGAAAACTGGCTCCCCAGCTGGGCCTTACCAACAACTAGGGGGCGCCTCACAGTTTGAGAAGCACTGCTATATCCTAATGTCGGCCCATAATATTTCTGGTGTCGGCCCATACTATAACCTAGTGTTAGCCCATACTATATCCTGGTGTTGGCCCATAATATTCCTGGTGTCGACCCATACTATATCCTGGTGTTGGCCCATAATATTCCTGGTGTTGGCCCATAATATATCCTGGGGTCAGCCCATACTATATCCTGGTGTTGGCCCATAATATATCCTGGGGTCAGCCCATACTATATCCTGGTGTTGGCCCATAATATTCCTGGTGTCGGCCCATACAATATCCTGGTGTTAGCCCATACTATATCCTGGTGTTGGCCCATAATATTCCTGGTGTCGGCCCATACTATATCCAAATGTCGAGCCATTATATACCCTAATGTCAGCCTATTCTATATCCTGGTCTCAGCCCATACTGTATCCTGGAGTCAAACCATACTATATTCTAATGTCAGGCCATACTATATCCTGGTGTCGGCCCATACTATACCCTGGTGTTCGCCCATACTATACCCTGGTGTTCGCCCATACTATACCCTGGTGTCAGCCCATACTATATCCTGGTGTCAGCCCATACTATACCCTGGTGTTCGCCCATACTATACCCTGGTGTCAGCCCATACTATATCCTGGTGTCAGCCCATACTATATCCTGGTGTCAGCCCATACTATATCCTGGTGTTGGCCCATACGATATCCTGGTGTTGGCCCATACTGTATCCTGGTGTCGGCCCATACTTTATTCTGGTGTCGGCCCATCCTATATCCTGGTGTCAGCCCAAACTATATCCTGTTGTCGGCCCATAATGTATCCTGGAGTCAGCCCATACTATACCCTGGCATCTGCCCATACTATACCCTGGTGTCAGCCCATACTATATCCTGGCATCTGCCCATAATATACCCTGGTGTTCGCCCATACTATACCCTGGTGTCCGCCCATACTATACCCTGGTGTTCGCCCAGCCCATCCTATATCCTGGTGTAAGCCCATACTATAGCCTGGTGTAAGCCCATACTATATCCTGGTGTAAGCCCATACTATATCCTAGTCCCGTCCCATACTATAACTGAGTGTTGGCCCATATTATGTCCTAGTGTTCATCCATATTATATCCTGCATTTAAAAAAATAATGCTTGCGCACTCCAGCCTTTTAGTACTTGAACGACACTAATGCTAACGCAATGCTGTAGTATTTATATGCCAAGTAATACAATTTTTTTTTAACCTATTATTTCTAGGATGTGGCCATTTTGACTAATGCCAAGAGAAATGCCACAGTGGTGTGCCATGACTCCGTCTCCTTGCTTGCCATAACTAGACAGGTAAGAACTTAATAATGCATACCGTAATATGTATTACAACTTTATAGAAGATCCTCCCCAGTCTTCACAATTGCAGAACTCTACAAGAGGGTTTCTTATCCTTCTGGGGGAAACTTTTGGTTACGGTGAATAGGAGATTTTTCTTTCTTCTGTTGGAGAGCTCATTTGCATATTTTCTCCCAATGCTCCATGGGAAAAATAAACCAAGTCTCTTCAATAAGAAACAGGTTTCAAATTTATAGTCATGAATTTTTAAAAATTCTTTAAAAAAAAGCCAAAAATCCCCAAAATATTGTAATTAAATTGAAATGAGCTTTCAGTCGTAACTTTGGCGCATCGGTATTCAGGCGGCCGCTGGTTAATTAATGTCACGGTTACTTGTCAGCCGCAGAAGCAACATCGCGCGCCTTCGCTTTCCTACGTAGTATTTCTAATTTTCACAATGCGCCAAAAATAAATCACACAGTGTGTAATGAAATCCTCCTTAGTTTACATTGAGCAATATACGAGCGCAGTAATTCACGGCGTAATTTTAATATGATGTTCTGATTATTCATTATGGTACCAATTTCAGTCCTGCCAAGTGATTAATGATAAAATATATTCAGAAAGAAAGAGTAATTTCTGCAAATGGTGTAGAATATGAGAGATTGATTATAACCGTAATCTTTTACAATTGACTTAGCTCATCATTTTATTTTCTTCTGGAAATGAGGAATAGACATTGTGAAAACCTTCAGTTCCAGGAATCTATGTCCTTCATAGACACTGAGCGTACGCGGCCTGTAATATGCTGCTGTGGCGTCTCTTGATCAAACCCTTGAAGTCTTATGTGTTCTGTTTTAGATGTACAAAGAGAAATAGAGGGGCAGATTTATTATCGCTGCTGTCACATCTGTGGCAGCAACCCGTACCCTGGGCCTCCGATGCACCCTCTCCTTCAGTGCTTCCTGTATAGAGGCCGCCACAGCCCGGAGTTTGGCTCTGCTACCAATTCGGCCCCTTCTCTGGGAGCCTTACCGCTCTCAGTTCCCTGTCTGTCCCCTTCTCGTCGGTGTGCTTGTCCCTGCCTCCTAGGGCATGCGTGCAATATCTCATTCATATTAATGGGTTCACACTATGTATATTTCAGTCAGTATTGTGGTCCTCATATTGCAACCAAAACCAGGAGTGGATTAAAACACAGAAAGGATCTGTTCACACAATGTTGTAATTAAGTGGATGGCCGCCATTTAATGGCAAATATTTGCTGTTATTTTAAAACAACGGATGTTATATTGAAATAATGGCCGTTATTTACAGTTATATGGCGGCCATCCACTCAATTTCACCATTGTGTGAACAGAGCCTTTCTGTGTTTTTAATCTACTCCTGGTTTTGGTTGCAATATGAGGACCACAATACTGACTGAAATATACGTAGTGTGAACCCAGCTTTATAAGTAAGGCTATGTTCACACTACAAATATGTCCGGCTGCATATTTTCGCGGCCGGACATATACGTGTTAAACTCTGGCTGGGGATTTACGTAAGTTGCGGCCGGCTACGTACGGTCTGCAAACTTACGTCCGTAGTCTACATACTCTTCCCGAGCGCCCTACATAGCGATCTGACAGCGGTCTTTTACTTGGAAATCTTCGGCTAGCCCCGGACACCCCACAGAACCTTTTGGATCGGCGAATCAAAGTGCAAAAATGAAGAAATCACCACTACGTACGGGACCGCATGTTACGCTACGGGCGTAAGTTACAGCATTTTTGTCCTCAGACAACGGTCTGGTTCATTTTTTACGGCGCCGCATACGATCGGGGCGTAAGTTCTTACGTAGTGTGAACTGTGCAGCCGTAGATCGTATACTTTACATTGTACTCAAACTACGTAAATCTCTGGCCGCTTATTCACGGGACGCGCTACGGCTGGAAACTTACGTAGTGTGAACATATCCTTATAGGGCAAGTATGCAGCCTGTACATATATAAGCCTGCCCTGTCATGGTTCCCTTGTTGGAGCCTCTGCATGATTTTCCTAGTACTGTGGTCCCAGCCTGTATCCCTGACCTATTAGGGTAGCTTCACACACACCGCATCGCAGCGGATTTTCTGCTGCGGATCCGCAGCAGATCCGAAGCTGATTAGATCTAAATAACTGAACACAGCATCAAATCTGCACCATCAAATCTGCTGCAGATCCGATGTGTGTGAAAGCACCCTTTGGGTACAAACACACACACCGTATATGCAGCGTATTTTCTGCTGCGATACGCAACAGATACGCAGCAGATTAGATCTAAATAACTGAACACAGCATCAAATCTGCACCATCAAATCTGCTGCGTATCTGCTGCGTATATGGTGTGTGTGTTTGTACCCTTTAAGTGTATCCTGCCCGTGTTAAGTCTATGTAGCTCCCTGACCTGCTGCACCTCGGCCACCACCCCAAGCAAGCCAAATCAGGAGTAACAACCTTAGACTCAGCGGTTTACACCATCGCTAGCGGGGGTTCATCAAATCCACTACTCTAGCCATTGTAGCTGTTCTATACGGCCATTATTTGCCATTAAATGGTGGCAATTATGTGATCAGCATTACCAGGGCTCATCATGTAATAAGCATTACCAGGCTCCATCATGTTATCAGCATTACCAGGCCTCATCATGTCATCAGCATTACCAGGCCTCATCCCTAATAGCTGTGCATTGTTGTTGGCATTATCGGCAACATTGTTGGGCTATTGGAGAAAAAAAGGGGGTGTGGTTTTAATTGCGTTCGGATTGCTCGCCGAAGGTAAAAGTGAAGGCATAGCCTTAGCGACAGCTTTATGGAATCACCTTTCTCAGGTCGGGTGAGTCAGGAGATATCTAATAGCCATTATACCATCACTGTTTTCCTCTATGTAACCACTATCCTGAATTGACAGAAGTTACATCTACCTGCTATGAAGGGTCGAAGGATCACGTCTATCAAGGAAGGCGCTATGTAAAAAGACACAGAGATGTGTTCCCGGGAGGTTTATCTTTGAACATCCATTAGATGAGAAAACAATGAGTTCCTACTGATCCTTTACATATCGTTATCAGCTGCTTTGCTTTTATGTCTATTCGGTTTAGTCCCTCTGGGGTATTTTTGTGGGTTTTGCGCATTCATACAGAAATAGGTGTTGACCTTTTGCTTTCGATATAGTTTAAACAAACCTTAAAGGGGTTGTCTGCGATAAATAAAACAAATGGAGTGTTTCAGGGGCGTAGCTAGGGGTTCAGCCTAGGGGGGGCGAGTGAGTCTGAGTGGGCCCCCAACCAAGGTTACCCATAGGAAACCTCAGCAGGTGACAAGGATTTCTGAATAATAAAGGGAATATTGTTCTACATTTCTGATAGTGAATAAGAATAAAGAGCCGTGTAAGAGGCTTCTACATCTGAAATATAGAACCGCAAAAAAGTAAAAGGGCTTAAGATTAGAAAAATATAGCTACCTTCTTCCACAGACAGCACCACTCTTGTCCTCAGTTTGTGTGTGGTATTCAACTAAAGTGAATGGAGCCAAGTTGTGATACCACACACAACCTAAGAGCAGGGGTGGCGCTGTTTTTGGAAGAAAACAATTATGCTGTTTTTCTTTTAATTCTGGAGAACCCTTTTAACCAGATTATCTTTGCCTAAAAATAATAGTGGTATAGGTAATAAGCTTTTAGACATCTATCTATCTATCTATCTATCTATCTATCTATCTATCTATCTATATATCTATCTATCTATCTATCTATCTATCTATCTATCTCCTATCTATCTATCTATCTATCTATCTATCTATCTATCTATCTATCTCCTATCTATCTATCTATCTCCTATCTATCTATCTATCTATCTATCTATCTATCTATCTATCTATCTATCTCCTATCTATCTATCTATCTATCTATCTATCTCCTATCTATCTATCTATCTATCTATCTATCTATCTATCTATCTATCTATCTCCTATCTATCTGTCTATCTATCTATCTATCTATCTCCTATCTATCTATCTATCTATCTATCTATCTATCTATCTATCTATCTATCTCCTATCTATCTATCTCCTATCTATCTGTCTATCTATCTATCTCCTATCTATCTATCTATCTATCTCCTGTCTGTCTATCTATCTGTCTATCTATCTCCTGTCTGTCTATCTATCTATCTATCTATCTATCTATCTATCTATCTATCTATCTATCTATCCATCTATCTCCTGTCTGTCTGTCTATCTATCTATCTATCTATCTATCTATCTATCTATCTATCTATATATCACTCCATCTGTCTGTCTGTCTACCTCTCTGTCTGTCTATCTATCTCCTATCTATCATCTATCTATCTCCTGTCTGTCTGTCTGTATGTATGTCTGTCTGTCTATCTATCTATCCATCATACTGAGTACAAATGCTGGAAAAGCTGGGTGACCTCCATTATACTGACTACAGGATACTGGAAAAGCTGGGTGACCTCCATTACACTGACTACAGGATACTGGAAAAGCTGGGTGACCTCCATTATACTGACTACAGGATACTGGAAAAGCTGGGTGACCTCCATTACACTGACTACAGGATACTGGGAAAGCAGGGTGACCTCCATTATACTGACTACAGGATACTGGGAAAGCTGGGTGACCTCCATTATACTGACTACAGGCTACTGGGAAAGCTGTGTGACCTCCATTACACTGACTACAGGATACTGGGAAAGCTGGGTGACCTCCATTATACTGACTACAGGATACTGGGAAAGCTGGGTGACCTCCATTATACTGACTACAGGATACTGGAAAAGCTGGGTGACCTCCATTACACTGACTACAGGATACTGGGAAAGCTGGGTGACCTCCATTATACTGACTACAGGCTACTGGGAAAGCTGGGTGACCTCCATTATACTGACTACAGGATACTGGGAAAGCTGGGTGACCTCCATTATACTGACTACAGGATACTGGGAAAGCTGGGTGACCTCCATTATACTGAATAGAAGATTCTGGAAAGCTGTGTGACCTCCATCATACTGAGTACAAGATGGTCCCAGAGCCCTATATATATATATATATATATATATATATATATATATATATATATATATATACATATATATATATATATATATATATATATATATATATATATGGCTCCTCCTGATTATTTGGTCATATATATACTGTATATAGCTGCTGTGTCTGGTCAGTGGTGTGGGTGGGTGGTTGTGTGTCTGTGTCTGTCTGTGTGTTGTCACTCCTCTCACAGTACCTGACACCTTCCAGCGCTCAGCAGCCTCACTTACTGTCAGAGCTGCTGCTGGATGACTTCAGTCCCTCTCTGGCAGCCATGGACGGCAGGATCCCTCCAGCTGCTGGTCCCTCCCCACACATGTCTGTAGTGGCCGGGGCCTCCAAGAAGCCAACAGCACCTGGCAATAGCGGGCCCCCTCAGCTGTCGGATGCCGTGCCCGGCCAGGGCTGGATGTTTTTCCTGCTTCTTCCTCACACACTGCTGCTTCTCCCCTCCCCCTCACTGTCCTACAGTGTGGTATGAGGGGGAGGGGCCAGCAGCAGCTTGTGAGGAAGAAGCAGGGAGAAGATCCAGCCCTGGCCGGGCACGGCATCCGACAGCTAAGGGGGCCCGCTATTGCCAGGTGCTGTTGGCTTCTTGGGGGCCCCGGCCAGGACAGACATGTGTTAAGGCTGTCTGCAAAAGCAATGGCTTTTGCAGACAGCATTAACTGTCTGAGACCTTAGTGGGCCCCTGCCTGAGTGGGCCCGGGGGCGACCGCCCCCTTTGCCCCCGCCTATTTTCGCTACTGGAGTGTTCTTTAACTTGAACAGTCAGTGCTTTTAAATAATAACTGAACCCACTGCCACTCCCAAAAACAAGATAAAAAGAAATCAAAAAGTTATATGTACCCCATCCTACCCCCCCCCCCACCCAAAAAAAAAAAAAGTTACAGAATGTAAGGAAAAGAAACAGTTATGACTCCAGGATGTCGAGAAAATATATGTAAAAAATAATGTAAAAAAAAAGTTCTATATCGGGCAAAAATAGTAAAACATAACAAATATATAAAATTGGGTATCAACAAAATTTTACTATGTGGCAGAATAAAGTTAGAGGCCCTAGAAGTGAAGGAGGCCTGTGCATATCTCAATTATAGCGTGAGGGTCAAACCACCATGTCCAATAGCCACGACTATTGTCCACAATGTCACGACTTCAGGGGTCTTCTGCCCACCAGACAGCCCATTTAAAGGGATTGGTCAAAATAAAGAAAAAGGAATTTTTTTTAACCAGTTTGATTCCTTCCTGTCCTTCCCTTGATGATGTGCTCCCCCTGCACCCACAATCTGCCCCCCCCCAAACTGCTTGTACCGTCGGATAGCTGCTTCTAATCTAAGAGCTGCATTTGGGCGTTAAAGGGGAACTCCGGGCTGGGGAGCTTTTTTGCCTATGGCCGGGGAGGAGGTGGATGAGGGCAATGAGACCCGGATCGCGCGGCTCCAGCTTGCGCTGCCCGGCCGCTTCCTGGTCTCTGCAGGGGCTTGAGACGTCATGTTTCAAGTCTGCTTAGCCAATCAGTGGCAGAGGCGGGATTTCACCTCTGCCACTGACTGGCTGAGCAGATTTAAAACGTCACGTCTTAAGCCCGCGTCAGAGACCAGGAAGTGGCCGGGCAGTGTGATCCGGGACACGGGGCTGGAACCGGCCTCCTCCCCGGCCATAGGCAAAAAAGCCCCCCAGCCCGGAGCACCCCTTTAACTATCCAGCACATGTACAGTGTTCAGACAAGGCAATAGGGCCCTTTACAGGTCTTTAGGTCTTTCCCATGGGGATGTTGGGAACTTCAACGAAATAGCGCTGCAGACAAGACCTAATTAATATCTATGACCATTGTATGTGGAATTCTCTACAATGGTAAAGTCCATAGTAAAAGCTTATTGGTTTAACCAGTTCACTGCCGACACATCCATTATGTTCTTTTCTTAGGATTTCCTAAACATATTCCTGACCAGTGAATCCCAGGAAGGACCGGATTATCTGCGCCTGCTGGAAAGCATCGACCTTCTCAGTGGTTGGCCTATCCAGAAGCTTCCTTACAATAACCCCAGAATCTGTGTCCACACATTCTACAGGTATCATACAAGCATGGGTGGGTGGGGGGGGCTTATCAGGACTGGTTTAGCTGTGCATCGGTGTTACCCCCCCCCCCCTCAGTGCACCAATCCACCTCTGTCTGGTTCGTCTCTCCTAATGAATATTGGGGCACTCTGACACTCATCATTGCAGAGCCCCATATGAGCCTACAGGGGCGGATCGGTGCATTGAGATGGAACCGAATCATTTGCATTGGAAAAAAAACTAATTTAAGAAAAAAGGCCTCCCTATTCTCCCGTCCAGCTGCCGCTTCCTGGTCTGAGCTGCGGCTTAAGACGTGACATCTCCAAAGCAGCTCAGCTATTCAGCAGTCGTAGTGGAGTCCCGCCTTGGCCGCTGAATGGCTGAGCTGCCTTGAGACGTCACATCTCAAGCCGCAGCTCAGACCAGGAAGCAGCAGCCGGACGGGAGAAAGGGGCGGCGCGATCTGGGACCCAGCGCTGGAACCGGGGAGGTAAAGGGCCGGCGGCTTCTATATCCACCCCCTCCCCAGCCGTACCCTAAAAATAACCCCAGCGCGGAGTGCCTCTTTAATGATACCTGTTGAGCAGGATATGTGTAGACTGCAGCATCAGGCTGATGTATTGTGCTGTGCCGCTTACTTTCTACTCTTGGTAATGGAACATAAAGTTAATGAATGGCCATAATAAATGCTGCAGCTTGTTAGCACACGGCTCTGCGGGTGATGAATTAGCGCTCCCTCTGTCCCAATCACCGCATGGGGTGCGATATCCACCAGGTATTTTTTTATTTTTATTTTTTGTCTCCTGTAATTGGTTTATGGCTTTTACGCTTTTCGGCAATAACAAATAATGTCACTTCTGGAACTTAGAGGAAAGTTTCTATTAATTTTTTTCTTCCACGATAATTACGATCAGTCAACTTTCTGTTTTATCGAATGTTCTCAGTTTTTCAAGGAGTTTTTTTTTAAGGCGTTATCCCAGGATTCGTTTTATGAATCTGACTTTTATAAAAGTCTCCTGTATCTGGATGTTCCCGTTCGGCGCTTGTTATGGCGCACCCTGGTGTTCCTTTGATTTCCTCTCATTAAGTTTTGCGTAATGTGTTCCGTGCCGATGAGAAGACGTTTCTTCCAGTCTAGTTCACTGATTTTACTGCCTCGTCTCCCGATAGAAGAAATCACTCTGCCGCCCACGTACCAGCGGATATGTATGACCACCAGTACTGGACACAGTAGGTGGACGTTCTAATAGGAAATCAAAAGGACAGCAGGGGGTGCCGTAACAAGCAATGCTACATCTAGATACATGAGTATTTTTGTTTTTTCCAAATGTAGAATTATGTTTTGCTCTAACAGACAAATACAACACAGAATTCTAGGGGACAATGCCGATATTATACTGAGGGAAAACCTTTCTAAAGTTTTTTTTTTTTTTTTTTTAGATACCGTCATCTTTTAGAACTACTAGTACAGTAATAATGCCCCCAGAGAGTGCAGAGAGTTGTAGCTCCCTGTTGACTTCAAGGGCCATTGTGTTAATCTATAATAGATATTCATGTTTGATGTGTATACACACTACCTACTGGTGCCATGTCAGGTTCTACATTATATACTATTGGTAGTGGCATGGATTTTAAAGGGGTATGCCGGAGAAATAAAAAAAAAAAATGTTTTCAAATCAATTGGGGCAAAAAGAAATTACACAGATTTGTAATTTACTACTAGTTAAAAATCTCAAGTCTTTCAGTACATATCAGCTGCTGTATGTCCTGCAGGAAGTGGTGTATTCTTTCCAGGTTGACACAGTGCTCTCTGCTGCCACCTTTGTCCGTGTCAGGAACTGTCCAGAGCAGCAGCAACTCCTCATAGAAAACCTCTCCTGCTCTGGACAGTTCCTGACATGGACAGGGGTGGCAGCAGAGAGCACTATGTCAGACTGGAAAGAATACACCACTTCATGCAGGACATGCAGCAGCTAAAAAGTACTGGAGAACTTGAGATTGTTTAAATAGAAGTAATCCACAAATCTATATAACTTTCTGGCCCCACATGATTTGTGTACAAGTCGATTTCTCTGGAGTACCCCTTTAAGAGTCATCCTATTGATGCAGTGAAGGGAAGGCACCTTATTTAAGTAATACAAGCTGTTAGAAGCCATGAAGGCCCTGGCATACTGTATACATGTATTTAAAGACTAAAGGGGGGATTTATCAAACATGGTGTAAAGTGAAACTGCCTCAGTTGCCCCTAGCAACCAATCAGATTCCACCTTCCATTTTCCAAAAAGTCTGTGAGGAATGAAAGGTGGAATCTGATTGGTTGCTAGGGGCAACTGAGCCAGTTTCACTTTACACCATGTTTGATAAATCCCCTAAACTCTTAAAGGGGTTTTCCAGGATTAAAAGAAACATAGCTGCTATCTTATCGAAACAGCACCTCCGTTGTCCTCAGTTTGTATTTGGTATTGCAGCTCAGTTCTACTAAAGTGCATGAAGTCGAGTTGTAATACCACACACAACCTGAAGACAGGAGGCACTGTTTTTTTTTTTAAATCTTTTTTTTTTTTACTCCTAGACAAGCCCATACAAAAAGATTTTTTTAATTTATAAGATTTGCAGCAGATGTTTGAGGCTTTTTTTTCCCCAAACAGATTGAATTCCTAATTTTTTTTCCCTTTCTTTTTATAGACCGGGAACGGTTATTACAAAAGATTCCAAGACGTCTTCCAAAATCTATGTGATCAAAAGTGTAAGTGACTGAAATCTGTTATTATTAGACCCAGTTATTTACATCCCACATAATGTGTCCCTCAGCCATATACTATGTAGCAGAGCTAAGTTTGTAATTTGGTTGAACTAATTTATAGGGTGAAAAAAATTCTAATCAACTGGTGTAAGGAAGTTATACTAATTTGCATATTAATTCAATAAAAAAAAATCTAAATCCTCCCAGTACTTATCAGCTGCTGTATGTCCTGCAGGAAGTGGTGTATTCTTTCCAGTCTGACACAGTGTTCTCTGCTGCCACCTCTGTCCATGTCAGGAACTGTTCAGAGCAGGAGAGATTTTTCTATGGGGATTTGCTCCTGCTCTGGACAGTTCCTGACATGGACAGAGGTGGCAGCAAAGAGCACTGTGTCAGACTGGAAAGAATACTTCACTTCCTGCAGGACATGCAGAAGCTGATAAGTACTGGAAGGCTTGATTTAAAAACTTTCCCCCCTCTGGAATACCCCTTTAAATATATTACAATGTGCAATTTACAATCTTGCATATGTTGCATGATAGCACAATGCAAAGTCGAGGAGTCAAATAACATATTCAGCTCTGCTTATCCCGAATACATATTTTATTTGTCAGTATGCACCAATAGTCAGGACTGTAAGTAAAAAGTATTGCTCAGGGAGGAATAACTGCTGCTTTTCTGTCCTCCAACTTAATTCAGTATTATCGTAAGTGGAACACGGCCAAAACTGCCGTCCAAAAGTTTTGTCCTAGCGCTGAAAGCTACTGTACCCGAGAGACAATTGTTTGATGCCCGGCTCTGCCAAGCGGCATGAGATTTGCAACTACCTCAATTAGTGCTCATGGTTACAACTGTCTATGAAGACAAAGTAAGTTGTGTCATTGAAAAGAACACAGTAACCGCTCCAAACAATGAAACTCTGTTCAGTTCAGACGCTGCAGAGCTGAGTTTTTTTTCCTGGCATAAATTGTCAATGACTTATATAGGATTGTAGGTAAAACTATGACATTATGTAAGACCCGTTATAGGGGTCTCAGTAGGGGCAGCTGCAACTGGGCCCATAAATTAGAGGGGCCCAGAAATCCCCCTTCCCCAATCTTTTAATGGGGTTGTCCAGGCTTAAAAACACACAGTTACTGGGGGAGATTTATCAAACACGGTGTACAGTGAAACTGGCCCAGTTGCCCCTAGCAACCAATCAGATTCCACCTGTCATTTTCCAAAGAGTCTGTGAGGAATGAAAGGTGGAATCTGATTGGTTGCTAGGGGCAACTGAGCCAGTTTCACTTTACACCATGTTTGAAAAATCCCCCCCCCCCCCCACTGTCTTCCAGAATCAGCACCTCACTTTAGGGTTTTGCAGCTCAGTTCCATAGTAAGTGAGGGACAATGAATTACAATACCACATACAACCTGAGGACAGGGGTGGTGCTGTTTTTACAAGAAAGTAGATGTGCTCTATCTAATATGATTCCTGGATATTCCCTTTAAAGAGAATGGACCATTGTGAATTTGCTAATTTATTTTAGAAGCTTATTGGATTCTAGTGGTGCAGTCCTCTGCTTCTGTCAGTGCTGCTGCACAAACCACCATATACTGCTGAGCTTTGGGGATGTATTTTATACAGATCAGGAATAAGCAGTTATGGACGATCATGAATTTGAAAAAAATAATAAATCGTATCTTGTCGGAGCCGACATAAAGATTCCGGCCTAGTTCCTGCGCTTAGTGCCGCTTTCTTGTTGTGCATCAACCCAGCTCGTTGCACTGGAGAAGATCCAGCCGACCCCCAGTGCATTAGTTTTTTTTTTTTTTTCAAATTCATGATGGTACATTGGCTTTAAGGTTGACTGCTTATGCCTGATCTGTTAAAATTCATTTTCAGTGCTCAGCAATATATGGAGGTCTGTGCAGCAGCACTGACAGGAGCAGAGGATCCACACAGGATAGAGGACAGAAAAGTAAAGTCAAAAAACAAAAGATTGCGCTGACAAGATGATATAAGAACTGCATGTCAACCCCTTCCTCTCAATTTGGTAGCTGCCTATGCTGTTCACTAACAAGGGTTAACAATGAATTATTTTCAACTCTTTATTGTGTATATACATATCTTTGTGTGTATTTTTGAGTATTTATCGAAGGCATCTTATCTATAAGACCATAGATGGGGGGGGGGGGGAGGTGACTTAAAGGGGTTATCCAGCGCTACAAAAACATGACCACTTTTCCCCCTACTGTTGTCTCCAGTTCAGGTGCGGTTTGCAATTAAGCTCCATTTACTTCAATGGAACTGAGCTACAAAACCCCACCCAAACTGGAGACAACAGTAGGGGGAAAGTGGCCATGTTTCTGTAGCGCTGGATAACCCCTTTAAGCTACACCCCTAGCCAGAGACTGTAGTATTGATTATCTATCAATATTTCTGATCAACATTGATGCATACATTATGTGACTTAAAGGGGTACTCCGAAGTCAGGTTAAAAAAATAAAAATGCAACAGAAGCATATAGTCATTTATACCCGTAGACCCCAGTTCCGTAATTGCCCCAAATCCTTCCGTTTTGTGGGTATATAATCATCTCCCCTACCAAGTCCACTCACTACTCCCCTACCAAGTCCACTCACTACTTGAGCAGTTGCTCAATACTACAATTCCCAAAATACATTGCTACCACCCTGCCCTTTCCCCTTTCACAGCACTCCGGACAGTTTCCCACCCACAGCTGCTATGTAACAGCTGTGTATGGCCACTTAACCCCATCATATAAGAATAGAATCACTCTCACCAGTCCCTATCCCAAATAGGATTTATAATCCTTGTTGTACCTAGTGTTAAAGGGGAAGTCCAGCATTTTTTTTCCCAATTCTTTCAAATCAACTAGTGCCAGAAAGCTATATCGATTTGTAAATCACTTCTATTTAAAATTCTTGTCTTTACGTACTTATCAGCTGCTGTATGTTTTGCAGGAAGTGGTGTATTCTTTCCAGTCTGACACAGTGCTCTCTGCTGCCACCTCTGTCTGTAACAGGAACTGTCCAGATCAGGAGCAAATCCGCATAGAAAATCTCTACTGCTTTGGACAGTTTCTGACATGGACAGAGGTGGCAGCAGAGAGCACTGTGTCAGACTGGAAAGAATACACCACTTCCTGCAGGACATACAGCAGCTAATAGGTACTGGAAGACTGGAGATTTTTAAATAGAAATAAATTACAAATCTATATAACTTTCTGACACCTGTGGCTGTGAATGAAAAATGTTTTCGCCAGAATACCCCATTAAGAATTCTAAGTTAATTCTAAAGGGTTCACTGACTTTCACATTTCTCCTTCCTGTAGAATAATGGTTTTGCAGGTGGAATTGTTTAAGCTTTTATTATAACAAATATAAATCTACATTAGCTGCTGTTAACATATCCGGATTGTTGGGGATAATAACAATGGCGCCATTGTTCGGGGACTCATAAGTAGGTCGCACAGCTTGTTGGTTGTTCTTTGAGCACTTAATTATTATTTCATTGTTAAGTCCCTTTATAATGACTTATAAAGAAGAGGCGTCACTGTTTCACTTTCACATATTCTTCCCATTGTTAAGTGAATTGTTTTCTTTTTGTAAAAATTACTTTACTGCCATAAAGATATTTTAAATTGAGCAAAAAAAAAACAAAAAACAATCCCCCCCAACCCCAGTCTGCCATTTGTATGTGTTCAGTTTTACATTTAAAATAAATCTTAATGCTCTTAAATAGAAGTTTAAATCTATCTATCTATCTCCTATCTATCTATCTATAGATATAAAAAAAAATGTAGCGGCACTCCAATAACTTCAGTGAAGAAAATGATGATTTATTCCATGAATCAAAAACAACACAGCAGCGACGTTTCACTCCTATCAGTAAGGACTTTTCTCAAGCTGAGAAAAGTCCTTACTGATAGGAGTGAAACGTCGCTGCTGTGTTGTTTTTGATTCATGGAATAAATCATCATTTTCTTCACTGAAGTGATTGGAGTGCCGCTACATTTTTTTTTAGAAGCCTCCTATCAAGGAAGTGGTTGAACCTAAAGAGAGTATAATGGTTTATAATATTAAATCAATTTAATAAAAATTGGGGGAAATTCACCAATCTCTACTATTCATTCATAATGAAATCACTCTGCTCATTGTATCCCAATCTATAGGGCAAAGCTAACAAATAAGCTGAAGAATACAGGCAATCTTAGCATCCTTTGTTGGCTGTAATGGTCAGCGTAAAAACCACAAATTGTCAATTTTTTTGTATAGGTAAAGCTGGGTTAACACTATCTTTTTACTGTCCGTTTAAAGGAAATAACGTATGGAAAAAACACATGCATTTGTTAAGATCTGTTTTGATCCGTTTTTACAATGACCTCCGTTATAAAAAAAATGGATCAAAAAAAGGATCAAAACGCATTCTTTAGTGTACACACAAACATGGCCGGCTTTTGTTTAGGCTAAAGACCAATACGTTTTGATCCATTCAAGTCAATGGCAAATTAGATCAAAACGGATGTACACAAATGCACCTTTTTTCCCCCCATTAAATGTATCCGCTAAATGGTCAGCAAAAAAGTAGTGTGATCTATGTTTTTGCAATCCGTTTTTACAAAAAACGGATGCTTTAGCTTGATCCATTTTTACATTGACTTCATTCGTAAAAAAAAAGGATCAAAACGCATCCTTTTTTTGCAAAAACAGATAAAAAAAAGAAATGCATTGCAAAAACGCAGCCTAACTAAGTGAAAAAATACAAAAAAAAAATTAAAAATAAAGCCATTAATAAGCAGTCATATTCTGATGACACATTCCCTTTAAAGTGACTCTGTACCCACAATCTGCCCACCCCAAACCACTTGTACCTTCGGATAGCTGCTTTTAATCCATGATCTGTCCTGGGGTCTGTTCGGCAGGTGATGCAGTTATTGTCCTAAAAAACAACTTTTAAACTTTTAAAGCTCTAAAGCCCTGTATCAAACTGCTGTAGCCTAGATTGTGTATGCATTAGGCTGGCGCAACCTATTTTTCCCTCCTCCACACCCTCTTCCTCATTAGGAATGCTCCAGGCAGATTGTCCCCTATTTATCAGCTGTGTCAGCACGGCACATGGGCAGTGTTTACTGCAGAGGAATAGGAAAAATCCTGCCAGTGGTATTCCTAATGATGAAGAGGGTGGGGAGGAGGGACGGAGGGGTGGTGCAAGGTTAGGGCACAGATACTCTAGGCCACGGCAGTTTGGCTCAGGGCTGCAAGTTTAAAAGTAGTTTTTTAGGACAATAACTGCATCCCCTGCCGAACGGACCCCAGGATGGATCTTGGATTAAAAGCAGCTGAAGGTACAAGTGGTTTGGGGGGGGGGGGGGGGGGGGTCAGATTGTGGGTACAGAGTTGCTTTAAGACCCATAATAATTGTAATTCTTACACCAGTCGTTCTTTTCCAGGGATCTGTGCGTGTACTGAAAGCCATGACCGCTCCAAAGTCACAGCCTCCTCAGAATCCCTGTAAGTACCAGATAAACAATTACACAGGGATCTTAAGAGGACAAATTATTTAACCACATACAAAATTGCATTTTAATTCTATCACTTTATGGCTATGCACCATACTGAGAGATTTAAATTGCAACTTCATGACATTTGAAATGATTTTCTCGTCATTTATTAGCAGGATGCTTTTTCTCCCTCCAATGCGGCAATGTGTTTTCCTCCATCCTAACTTATTTAAATAGACACATTAAGAAAATCAATGAATATTACAGGAAAAGCTCAATACGGAAAAATGCACTGTAGGTTATTATATGGCAGAGGTGAGCTATTCACTTACCAACAGGTAGTTGTTGTTTTTCAGGCTTTTAGCCTTAGAGGTTTAGAGTAGAAAAAAAAGCAAAGCGGTTTTCCAGGAAAATACAATTGATGACTTATCCACACTTGAATAGGAGCTGAGGCTATAGTACCCTGGTACTGCTACTACCTATGCATCTGCTTCCAGCTTCACTAACAATAATAGGCCATCCTGGGAATTAATTCCTTTAATTCTACACTTGGTGTGTTGATTATATTTCAAATATAATCAAAGTTCATTGTTAAATTAACTTTTTTTCTTTTAAAGGTGTCTCCAACAATGAGCAAACTCTGATTTCCTTCAAACACCAGTAGGGGGAGCTTAAGAGCTGACTGTATACTGGTTTTACATTGAACTCAATAAGAAAGCTGTATGCAGTAAGTTCTAAGATTCTTAGAACTCCATAAATTAATTGGTGTCTCGTAAGTCGATCTTAACATAATCTGCACCAGTCCCACCTCTACCTGTTTCCTAGCCATTGTCTGAATTACATTTACAATAATTTTGAGGAGTATTTGGGGTCTCATAACCTTCATCCCCTTTTCTCTGCAGATATAGAGGTATATTGCATCTGAAAATTGCTAATTTGTGCAGTTTTTAGGATTTGCTATAGAGATGAGTGAAGTGAACTGAAATTTGTTACAGACTTTGCAAAAAGTTTGAATCATTACCCAACCAAACTTTTTGCAAAGG
Organism: Dendropsophus ebraccatus; assembly: GCF_027789765.1. Classification (NCBI taxonomy): domain Eukaryota; kingdom Metazoa; phylum Chordata; class Amphibia; order Anura; family Hylidae; genus Dendropsophus; species Dendropsophus ebraccatus. The sequence goes on along the minus strand of NC_091458.1, from coordinate 22,917,637 downwards.
TTTTAACGAGTTTGTAAAGATGGTGGCCGCACATTTCAATACACATAGAAAGCATAATGGAGCCTGTGATTACCAGCCCATGCTCTTCCCTTGTCCTCCTCCAAGTCTCTGGTGTCCCCCGCTGATCGCAGCTCCCTCTTGCCCCCTTAGCCAGTCATGAGTGAGACGGGACAGCGCAGAAATTTTAAGAATTTGTGTGAAAATAAATCCCTGATGTGTGAATGTACAATGACATCGCTCAACTAAAACAGTGTATGATATTACTTACAACCATGTATTTGTGAAAATACAAAGCACTTAGCTTTCTGTATACAGGGATATCATCTTTGACCCGTCTTCCTACTTGTTTTTGTGCGATTTGTTGACTTTTCGTCTCATGTTGGCCAATTATAACAGTATCTTTAAATTACAGATAATCCACAGAGCAAACCTATGTACACTGAGGAACCAAGAGGCAAATCTTCAGCAAAGGTATCTATATAATTTATATGAACATATATTATTAATAAAGTGGCCTTACCCCCATTGGAACCTTTGCTATTAGATACATCAGTGAGCAGGAGAGAGGAGGTCTTCTATTCAGGAATCTCATCTAACGTATGTTGTTCTGGAGGTCCTGTCTGGTACTGCATTGCACAGACAACCCATTGATGTGAATGGGCACTATGCAATGCTTAACTTTCCCTATGGTGGTATTATAGGAAGATTAAACACTAAAGAGGGCATTCATCAAGACTGATATAAGAGTATATCCCTTCCCTGCTATGTCTCCATAGTAATTAAGTCTCCTTTCCTCCTGTGCCCACATAGTAATTATGCCCCTGGCCTTCTGTGCCCCAATGATTAATGGCCCCTGCCCTGCTTTGCCCACATAGTAAATGCCCCCTGCCCTGCTGTGCCCCCATAGTAGATGTTCTGTGCTCTGCTGCGTCCTCATAGTTATTTACCTGTGCCCTGTTGTGTTTTCATAGTAATTATGTCCCCATCCCTGCTGTGCCCATGTAGTTATTGCTCCCTGCCCTGCTGTGCCCCCATAGTTAATGGTCCCAGCCCTGCTGTGCACACATAGTTATTGGTCCCTGCCCTGCTGTACCCCCATAGTAATTGCCCCCTCCCTGCTGTGTCCCCATAGCTATTGTGCCCTGCCCTGCTGTGCTCCCATAGTTAATGGCCCATGCCCTGCTATGCCCCCATAGTAATTGCTTTTTGCCTTGCTGTGCCCCCATAGTTAATTCCCCCTCCCTGCTGTGCCCCCATAGTTAAAAGCCATAGCCCTGCTGTGCCCCCATAGTTATTGGCCCCTGTCCTGCTGTACCCTCATAGTAAATGCCCTCTGCCCTGCTGTGTCCCCATAGTTTAATGGCCCCTTCCCTGCTGTGCTGCATAGTAAATGTGTTCACTAAGTTGAGTGAGCTCCAGGGAGGGGGGAAGGAGGTGCTGATTGTGAGCTGAGTGTGGTCTCCTAGCTATCGGCATTCCTTGCGGTAACCCGGTGCTAGAAGTAATGGCCTAGGAATAAATCATGCATAAAAGTTTTTGCACCCTTCTCAGGCTAGGCTGATTTGCTCAGAGACTTAGAAAATCATGCTGGGCAGGTGTTTTTATTACACTGTACTTGTAAGCCAGTTTGATAGGTCTAGGCCATAGTTTCTTAGTTAATTTAGAGATATATAAAAAAGAGCATCATTACACTGTCCTCCCAGCAGGTAGAGATGGTGCTGGCTCTAGCTGCTCATGTAGTGCTTTGTTGGTGCATCATAGGATTGCTGGCAGATTTAAGGGAAAGGATACAGTTTGCAAACTGAAAGTAAAGGCGGTGACTGATCAGAGGTCACATGGCCCAGATGCAGTAATAAAATGTATGGAAAAGGCTGAGCTGGGATAAAACAGATGACACAGCAGGAATAGTGATGGTGAGTGGGCCTTATATGAAGTGGTTCCTCTATTACAGCAGCAACTTAGAGGTTATGGAGCTCCAGAAGGGACACTGTACAAAAATCTTGTAAAAGATAACTAGACATCCACAAAAGAAGCACGGACGTTTGTTTCCACAATTCAGTCACTGCTTCACTCACTGTATACATAGCTGTATACAATAAATAAACAAAGTGGAGGGACTGTGGTGAAAATGCTATAATACGTCTTATAGCATGTATTTATTCATATGTACATTAAACACAAACATGAAAGACAGGTTTTATACTTAGATGATTATAGGTAAAGATATAGGGGGTACGGGGTAAGGGTACGAGATGGGTTACCCCTAGTTTAACCCTGCCTATTGCTGAAGTGGGACCCCCTGGTTTAGGCGTCCCCAAACAACAGGAGGGACTGACCCTGTGCTAGGGTTGTGTAGGTCTTTCCCGTCACAGATGTCAGTTGTCACTGTGTCTGGTAATATACAAAGTGTGTAGCATATGAAAGGCAGGTATAGATGTTTTTTAGTCGTGGTTCTGATATCCCTTCTTCCGTTTATCCAACGCGTTTCCCTTGTTCTATGGCGACAAGTTCCTCAGGGAGTAGGAAGAGTGTTGGAGTATCAATGGGATATGCCTGTAAGTATGGACAAATGTTCAGTCATCAACCAGGATAGTGTTTGTTGTAGGGTAGTGTGTTTAGATTTAGTACAGGTGCATACCTTGATACATGTCTCAGTCTGATCCAGGAAAAGTTGAATTTACAGATGAATGTTGTGGGTGCTCCCAAGTCTGTTGTAGGGGATCACCGTTGTATGTATAAAGATACGTCTCTTTATCCTAGGATGATCAATACCCTTAGTTATGTTATACGTAATAGTAAATCAGTAGTCCCCCAAGTGTTAATACACTTACCAGATTTGTGTGTGGTCTTGTGTGTTCGTTGTTTTCTGCCTTTACAGTATGATCAACTGTGTAGTATTAATACGAGCTGTAGTAGATAGGTAACCAGCAATCCTGTGAAGAATTATGAGGCTCAGGCTATGGCTGACAGTAGTGATACAGTGTGGTAAGCTAATTAAGTACTAGGTATAGAACGTAAAGGACATTATCATGATAAGCTGTATGATAATTTCTATGTTAGATGGTATGATGTTAGTATGTATATTATTGATATGGTGGTGCTAGCATGTGAATTATTGCTATATGCCAAGAGGGTATATGATGTTGGCATGCATAATTACTACATATAATGATGGTCTTACACTCGTGCCCCTAAGTAGTCAGGAAACAATGTGGCATGTAGGCTGCTTGGTTTAGAGCGCTGCTCTACTTCATGGTCAGTATTTATTACAATGTATACTTATTTTTACTCACTCAGTTCCCAGATGGTGTTAGTAGACAGATGTAGTTAGTTTAATCCAGATAGTTTTTCTCCTGCAGAGTGATGAGCTGTGGAGCGTGCACTGGGTCTGCTGTGAGGTCTCAGAGATGCTGAGTCATCTGCTGTCTGTGCGAGGTGCCTGGTGGGGGCGCGTCCTCGTGTGCTGGCTACTGAATACACCTACACAACCCTAGCACAGGGTCAGTCCCTCCTGTTGTTTGGGGACGCCTAAACCAGGGGGTCCCACTTCAGCAATAGGCAGGGTTAAACTAGGGGTAACCCATCTCGTACCTTTACCCCGTACCCCCTATATCTTTACCTATAATCATCTAAGTATAAAACCTGTCTTTCATGTTTGTGTTTAATGTACATATGAATAAATACATGCTATAAGACGTATTATAGCATTTTCACCACAGTCCCTCCACTTTGTTTATTTATTCTTAAAAAGCCTAGGACTGTGGGAACTCTCTACCCAAGTTTAATCATTAGGTTCCCCGACCCAACTGCATAGCTGTATACAAGCCAGAAATAAGAGCAGACAAGCCCTCCCCCCCCCCCCCCCCCCCCCGGTTGTTTTTCACCTAGTAAAAAAGAAGCAAAGTAATAAAAGTATTAGTAAAATGTTCTAACAAAATGTAAAGAACCCCTAATAACCTACACATGCTCCAGCCCAGACACAATCCCCTAACAGCAATGGCAGATCTAAAAGATTTATATTCAATTTCAGGATTTGGTGATTTATGAGAAGTAAAATCTGTTTACTAATTTTTATAAACTAAAAGTTTAATAATCAAAAGAAATTAGTAAAAAAAAAAAAACACACACTTTCACTTTCATAGTCTATAAAGAATAACTGTAAATGGATTGTCTGGAGGTATCTGGTTGAAAATTAAAAGGAACTGTATTCCCCGCTTCCCTCCCATTGTCTTTCCAGGTCTCTTTAAATCCCTTTAAGGGTATAAACCCACACACTGTATAAGCAGCGTATTTACTGCTGCGATACGCAGCAAATACGCAGCAAACACGCAGCAAATACGCAGCAAATACGCAGCAGATTAGATCTAAATAACTGAACACAGCATCAAATCTGTACCAACAAATCTGCTGCGTATTTGCTGCGTATCTACTGTGTATACGGTGTGTGGGTTTGTACCCTAAAATAGGAACCCACTTGGAACCACATTAGTATTAGAGTAGAGAGCCACCAAAGCTGGCTATAGCTAATATACATCTCGACAGCAATCTCCTATCTCATTTAGTACGCAGTGTCCCACTGGGATATCTCTGATGCCTGTGGTTGGGTGTTGTCTGTTAAATGCCTTATTTTAGATGTCTGTGTGATATTTATATTGTTTTAAACTTGCACTTATATTATAGTGTTTTATGTTGGTATACTGTTGTGTGATGTATCAGTTAAGGCCGCAACCATTAAGGGTTAACACTGGAGATTAGTGCAGCTTGGGCATGCTTGAGTCTAATCATTCAGCATTTAATTTCCTGTGACTGAAGAACTTGGATACAGCCCTAGGGAGTCTGGAAAAACAAAGAGTAACCTCTCCTAGTTCAAGCGACTCTGTACCCACAATCTGACCGCCCCCCCCCCCCAAACCACTTGTACCTTTGGATAGTGGCTTTTAATCCAAGATCTGTCTTGGGGTCCGTTCGACAGGTGATGCAGTTATTGTGCTAAAAACAACTTTTAAACTGGCAGCTCCGTGCCCTACGGGAGTATCTGTGCCCTAACTTTGCACCACCCCTCCGTCCCTCCTCCCTACCTTCTTCATCATTAGGAATGCCACTGGAACATTTTCTCCATCCAGCCCATGTGCCGGGCTGACACAGCTGACGAATAGGAGACAATCTGCCTGGAGCATTCCTAATGATGAGGAGGGCCGGGAGGAGGGACAGAGAGGTTGTGCCAGCCTAATACATATACAATCTAGGCCACTCCCATAGGGCACGGGGCTTCCAGTTCAAAAGTTCTTTTTTAGGTCAGATTGTGGGTACAGAGTCGCTTTCAGTCCCAGTCTCTCCTAAAGAGTATACGTCCATAGGCTACATCCATGTTTTCCAGGACTCCCTAGGGCTGCATCCAACTTCTTCAGCCATCGGTAATCAAATGTTGAACGATTAGACTCAAGCATGCTCGAGTTGTGCTAATCTCTGATGATGTCCAATAGCTGTACAATGTCTGCAACATTGTGCAGCTATTGGACATCACATGTGTACGTGGTTTCATCTTCATGCAATGACCGGGGGTATACACTTACTTCCGAAACTTGGATGAGATGAGCACTGGGGAGCGGAAGTCTTCAGCTGTCTTTTGCTTCCCAGATAATCACTTTAAGAGACTGATACCTTAAGCATTCTCATCAGCACCTCCATTGCCATCTATGTCCTCCTGGGTTGCTGCAGAAATATGTGCCCCTTTAAAGGGGTTATCCAGCGCTACAAATACATGGACACTTTTCCCCCTACTGTTGTCTCCAGACTGGGTGGGGTTTTGAAACTCAGTTCCATTGAAGTAAATGGAGCTTAATTGCAAACCACACCTGAACTGGAGACAACAGTAGGGGGAAAAGTGGCCATGTTTTTGTAGCGCTGGATAACACCTTTAACAAAGCTAAGCATTCATGTGTATGGAGGGATCAGGGGGAGATAGCTGTCAGCTGAATCAACTTTTATCTCACCGCTACCTAACATGCATGCCTAGCTTAAAAGGGTTGTCTGTCGAGCAGAAGACAGATGAAGCCTTCTGCTGACTGGTGCTCATTTTCTTAGATTCCATGTCTTGGTAGTAAGCCTTCTGAAACGTGGGTGGTCGAGATCCTTGCATGTCAAATAGTCGCCAATATTGTGGAGACACTCTGCAGCTATTTGACATCATGTTTGGCCCGCACAAGATGATCGCAACTTAGCCCCACCACATCTCCGAAAGGAGGGGGTAGAAAAAACTCAGAGAGCAGAAAGCTTTAGCTGTCATCACCGGACACCCCCTTCAGGGTAGCTTCACACGTACCGGATTTGCAGCGGATTTCATGCCGGCAGCAACACATGTAGCCGTGGCGCCGAGCAGGTAACATATGCTGCGGGCGGCGGGGGGTTAAAGGGGCCGGGTTTCATACTCGCAGCGGAATGAAAATTCCGCTGCGGGTATGCAACCCCATTGAGAATCACACTACCAAGATTCGCGGACGATTTCACTGCAAACTCGCAGCGTGAAATCCGCTGCGAATCCGTTATGTGTGAAGCTACCCTAAAGGCAGATCATCTCTCACTGTGGTCACCCATTAGTTTGAATCACCAACATGTAGTACTTTTTTTGTCCTCTAGTGGCCACTGTAAGAAAAATGAATAGCCACCAGCACTTTCTTTAGAAATCGATCAGCTAATTACCCGGCCAGCTTTAATTTTGAAGGGGTTATATTTAAGCTCAACCTCAAGGGCGGCAGAAGAAATTGTATGCAGCCCTAGGGAGTCCCGGAAAACATGGATACAGCCTATGACACTTTATAGAAGTGGTGAGGGCTTAAAAAAATAAAAAATAAAAAAATATAAATATATATATATATATATATATATATATATATATATATATATATATATATATAGAAACAAACTCTAAAATTTTAATTTTCAGGGCAGAATTTTCCATTTAGTAGATTTACTACATCTGCTATAATAATATTAATGATACTGTTTAGAAAGTGATGATGGATCCGAGCTGAGACTCAATGTATTTTCCTGGCGCAAAAATAAGTGGAATATTAGCCTAGAGCCGGGTAAAACCAACAAAGGACACTTTCTGCTATTTGTTTTATGGCCTAACAATTACGTTTCAAGCAATGTTCATTGATCGGCTCCTTTATGTTTAATTCGATAAACAAGATAGTGCCATTTTGCTGACACATGTTCAATAGCAGAATATAAAGATCCTCTTATTCTGGGCTGCCAGGGTGTAATATATACAAACATTAGTATTGTGTTCCTGCAGCTTTATGCTCTGCCCGTTCTTTATATTTCTCATTAGCGAGGGAGGATAGTAAAGAGGGCAGACGCACTCGCACTTTATTGAGTGACACAGATTTGTTTATGTGGCGTGAGGAGCGGAAAACTTATCTTCTTATTCACTGGATAGTTTGGACTAAATGCGCACAGAGCAGCTCAAAACTGGTCCAAAATACTGTGTGTGAACATAGCCTCAGGGTATACATGGTCACGAAGAGCAAAAGAGAAGATTGAGGATATACTCTACATAGTACATGGTGCCCAATAGTTGTTCTGAGACCCTTCAGGGCTTCTTGCTGTGCCGAGAAACTTTACAACTTCTATGCTACCTTTTTCCAGCAGACCTGCACCCCGCATATGGCATTGCAGGTCAGTTCAGATTATATATTTTTTTTTGGAGGGGGATCTACAGGGAACCAACCTATAGTACACCTGTCATGGGCCAGAACAGGGATGGCGAACCTTCTGCCCTCCAGCTGTTGCAAAACTACAATCCACATCATCACAAGCCTGGAAGACAAAAATGGCTGCACATTGCACCCATGGTTAATACGAAAGCCTATCAGCTACATTAAAAACCAACATCAGAAGTTAGTATATAATTTGATCAAACCATATTGCCTCATGTACCACGTGCAGGTCTCTGATACACATGAGTCCCTACGCTAAACGACACTGTGCCGGTCAGCGACCTCCAACCCCACAAACCCAGCTGGCGCCGTCAGCGGAGAAAGCAACCACCAAGCACTTTGTTCACACCTGTGTTGCTTGGTGGCCGCTTTCTCCGCGGCGCCTGCTGGGTTTGGGGGGCCCTTGGGGTTTGGTCCTGTGACAGTGGTGTTGCAGGGCCATTCTGTGGCCTCCTTTCCCTGCTTGTGCTCGCTTTGCAGGGTTAGCGGTCGCTGACTGACGCAGTGTTGAGTTAGTGTAGGGACCCATGTGAACCAAGGGACCTGCACATGGTACATGAGGCAATATGGTTTGATCAAATTATATACCAACATCCTGGCGTTGGTTTTTTAATGTAGCCGAGAGGCATTAGTGTCAGCCACAGGTGTGAGGTGCAGCAGCTCCTGTTTCTCTCCATGTCCGTTTTTTACAATCCCCATCAACACCAACAACATCAAGTGTAACCCCACACACCATCCAACTGGACACCTAATAAAACCCTGGGGGGAAATAATCAGAATCTATTACCAGTGTGCCAAACCATTCAGCATGGGATAATTTCATGGAACCTCTTGTGTCAGAGTAACTATGACCATGTCCACCAGGTTCCCCTGACACATTCCCTCTAAGCTGCCGCACTTGTAATCTAAGCTCTGTCCAGTAGAACCGAATAGGGCTCAGACTTTACAAACTAAAAAGACAAACATATGCAGATATATGCATATGCAGCCAATCCTAGTGATTAGTAGATTCTGTTAAATGTAGTGTAAAGGTAGCTTAAAGGGGTACTCCGGAGGAAAAAAAATAGTTTTTATACCAACTTGTGTCAGAAAGTTTTACTATTTCTATTTCAAAAATCCCAAGTCTTCCAGTACTTAGCGGTATGTCCTGCAGGAAGTGGTGTATTCTTTCCAGTCTGACACAGTGTTCTCCTCTGCTGCCACCTCTGTCCATGTCAGGAACTGTCCAGAGCAGCAGCAAATCCCCATAGAAAACCTCTCCTGCTCTGGACAGTTCCTGACTCAGACAGAGGTGGCAGCAGAGAGCACCATGTGAGACAGTTGATTTAAATACTTTTTTTTTCCGGAGTACCCCTTTAAAAAAAGTAAATTGTGAAACTAGTTCCAATGTCAGTCGATCTGCTCCCCTTCTCAATACTGATGTGGAATAATTCTGTACTTGAGAGATGATAGCAGAAGGATTGTGTTTGGTGATATCTGTAGTGGAAATAGAGGAACACCGCCGGAGGCTACTCATTGTACAACAGTATCTTGTAACTAGATTAATGAGCACAGAGAATAGCCGGTCAAAATTGTAGACTGTCATCTGATGTTAACGTGAAGATAGCGGGAAATGGAAAACAGTGCGCGCAATTCTGATTGATAAGAGATAGATGGTTTTATTAGAGATGGAAAACTGCAGAATATATTGCAAATGATTATAAGCTAGAACTGTGTATTTTATCTCTCTTCCTTTATGAAAGTTTTTTTTTTTTTTTTTTACTGCTTTTTATGTGTTTGTTGTACAAATTTTTATTTACCCCGAGGGACTTTCCAAACTTTTTTGAGCATGCAATTTATTTAAAAAAATAAATAAAAACAAAACATTAGTTAATGTTACATTACTTAACAAATGACTTAAAACAACACATAAAAAATGCTAAACTGTAAAGGTTATTAAAGGGGTATTCCGGACATAGTCTCCAAATATTCTCTCTTCTCCCTGCTTTCAAAATGAATGCTCAAGAGCAGGACGTGTTGTCTCAAGGCTGTGTTCAGTGACTGGCTGAGGCACCAGACACCATATCAGAAGCAGGAAAAAGATTGTGGACCAGATGGAGATGATGTAACCATCAAGCATGTGGTGCTCTACTGGTAATGATTGACAGATCTCACTCTATTTGCTTAAAATGTAAAATGAGAGCGTCCTTGTACTGTTCTTCTCCCCTAACCCATGGATTTAATCACTTCCTGGTTTCCTCTCTAAGAAGCAACCCTGATGATCTCGAGCTGGTAGGTTGCCTTTAAGGCAAGTTTCACAAGGGTTATTATTATTATTATTATTATTTATTTATAAAGCGCCCTTAGTTCCAGAGCGCTATACAATAGATAGGCAACAGGCAGGAACAATACAAGATCAGAAAACATTACATGATGGCAAAAGACAGACTGGTACATGGGGAAGAGGACCCTGCCCGCGAGGGCTCACAATCTATGGGGTATAGGGAGAGAAACAGGAGGTAAAGTGCAGCCATTCAAGTGTGATGCAGAGTTATTGTAGGTTGTAGCCTTGTTTGAAGAGATGGGTTTTCAGGTTACTTTTGAAGGACTTGATGGTGGATGAGAGACGGATGTCTCGGGGTAGCGAGTTCCAGAGTATGGGGGAGGCTCGGGCAAAGTCTTGGAGGCGGTTGTGCGAGGTACGAACGAGGGGGGAGCGGAGACGGAGGTCACTGGAGGATCGAAGGTTGCGTGAGGGACGGTAGCGGGATATCAGGTCAGAGATGTACGGAGGGGACAGGTTGTGGATTGCCTTGTATGTCATGGTCAACAATTTAAAGTCAATACGTTGGGCAATGGGAGCCAATGGAGGGATTGGCAGAGGGGAGAGGCTGAGGCAAAGCGAGGGGAAAGGTGGATTAGTCGGGCAGCAGAGTTAAGGATAGACTGGAGGGGATCAAGGGAGTTAGCTGGAAGGCCAGAGAGGAGGATGTTACAGTAGTCCAAGCGGGAGATAATGAGAGCATGGACCAGCAGTTTGGTGGAGTCAGGGGTGAGGAAAGAGCGGATTCTGGAAATGTCTTTGAGGTGAAGGCGGCAGGAGGTGGTCAGGGCCTGAATATGTCGTTTAAAGGACAGGGCAGAGTCAAAGGTGACGCCAAGGCAGCGGACTTGGGGGACAGGGGACAGAGTACAGCCATTTATAGTGATTGACAGATTAGAAGGCGGGGTGGAGCGAGATGGGGGAAAGATGATAAGTTCTGTTTTGTCCATGTTGAGTTTTAGAAAGCGGGAGGAGAAGAAGGAAGATATGGCAGATAGACTCTCTGGAATTCTGGATAGCAAAGAGGTGACATCCGGACCAGAGAGGTAGATCTGAGTGTCATCGGCATAAAGATGGTACCTGAAGCCATGGGATTCTATGATATGTCCCAGGCCAGAGGTGTAGATGGAGAAGAGAAGAGGCCCGAGTACAGAGCCTTGGGGAACACCAACAGTAAGGGGACGAGGAGAGGAGGTGGTGTGGAAGTGGGAGACACTAAAAGTGCGGTTGGAGAGGTAAGAGGAGATCCAGGAGAGAGCTAGGCTAGTGACACCAAGGGATGAGAGGATTTGTAAGAGGAGAAAATGGTCAACTGTGTCGAAGGCAGAAGATAGGTCAAGGAGAAGGAGCACAGAGTAGTGGCGCGAGGTTTTGGCAGTCAGCAGGTCATTAGCCACTTTGGTGAGGGCAGTTTCTGTGGAGTGGTGGGAGCGGAAACCGGATTGCAGGGAGTCAAAAAACGAGTTGGATGAAAAATGTGAGGAAAGTTCATGGTAGACATGTTGTTCCAGGAGTTTTGAGGCAAAGGGGAGAAGCGAGATGGGGCGGTAGCTGGATAAGGAGGTAGGGTCAAGGGATGGCTTTTTGAGGATGGGTGTGATGGTTGCATGTTTATATGGAGATGGGAAGATGCCAGAAGTTAGTGATAGATTGAAGAGATGGCTAAGTGCTGGGACAAGTGCTGAGGAGAGGTTGGGGATAAGGTGGGATGGAATAGGGTCAAGTGCGCAGGTGGTGAGGTGCGATGTGGAGAGTAGTTTGGAGAGATGTTCTTCTGTGATGGTGGAGAGGTGAGTTAGTGGGGACGGGCAGTAGACAGGCATTAGGGGGGGCTGAGGGGACTGTGAGTTGAAGCTTCCTCTGATGTCATCGATTTTCTGCTTGAAGAATGTGGCGAAGTCCTCAGCAGAGATGAGAGATGTGGGGGGTGGCAGTGGGGGGCGGAGAAGAGAGTTGAAGGTGTTAAACAGTTGCCTAGGGTTATGAGATAAGGAAGATATGAGGGAAGAAAAGTAGTCCTGTTTAGCAGAGGTGAGGGCAGATTTGAACTCAAGGAGTGCTCTCCTGTATGTATGGAATATGCTTGTACTTTTGCATCTGTATTATGGATATTAAGGGAGGCACCCACTGCTTGCCGCATCTGCCTCATTTGCTCCTTTGCTGCTCATTGCGCTGGTCCCGGTCATGCTTCCATCCTCTGACATCTGCTTTCTCCTCCTGCCGACGCTGCAGTGCCACCTCGGTATACTAGGGTGCGTGCATGGCGGCTTGCTCTGGAAGGCGTGTTCTGCAATTCTGCTGATTTCTGTTGTCTCCTGACCATGCTTGTTCTACCGTTTATGCCTTGTGTTTGACCCCCATCTGCACCCTCCTCTCCTGTTGCCAACTTTGCCTTTGTAGTCGCTGGCCCTGACCCTTCAACTGTCTGACTGTGATTACCGTCTCATCCGTGGTATCATGGGAATTCTCTTGCTGTCAACTAGGCCTGCTGACTATGTTTAATCAGGTTTTCCCTGGTGCCTTAGGGCCCTATTCCACAGGAACGATAATCGGCCCGATTCGGACAATTATTGCTTGGTGGAATGAAGAGAACGATCAGCCGATGATCGCGTCATCGGCTGATCGTTCATTTAGGGCCAGACCTAAAATCATCGTTCCCCCACCGTGCATCGCTACGGTGAAATAGCGGTGCGCGGCGGGCGACCGACAATTTGAGAAGCGCAGTGATTGGCTGAGTGATCTGTCAGCTGACAGGCCATTCTGATGCCAGAGCGCGCGGGACCCGGGGAGGAAGACAGAGCGGAGGAGAAGCCCTGACAGGTAATGTATGCTGCAAGGACATCGGTAGCGATGTCCCTGCAGCCCTCGCTCAACGATCATCGGGCCATGGAATAGGCCCAGTAAACGAGCGGCGATCTAGCAGATCGGCGCTAGTTTACATCGTTGATCGGGCCCTGCTCTGCCCGTGGAATAGGACCCTTACACTGGCCCTGTCTGGTTCTTGGGGACCAGCTGCTGCTCACATTGGGACCACTTTAATGGAGCAACTTGGTGTCTAACGTCCCCATTCTGGAACAGGGTAAAGGGTGAAGATCCACAGGGCACTTAGACTCTGCTCACGGATGTGGCCTAAGGCTACACCGGGTGAGTAGCACAGCGGGTCCACACTCACTGTCGGTTATATTGACCATGTGTAGGAGCATTCAGGTCATCAGAAACATGACTGGGCCAAGACCTCCAACCCATTAAGCCTGAGTAAAACCGGCCTAATTTGCAGTAAAACCATGTGCAGTTCTTCACCACTGCTACATGTACAGGCAGCCTAAACCAACCTTTCTTAACAGAAATGTGGATATTTAGGGCCCGGATAACAATCACCTCTTGTATCAGCCTGTCTCCATGCCTGCAGTAAATCTACCAGTCCATTGCGTGCCGCTCTCAAAACAATTCTCAACAAAGTTGACATTGTAATAGTTCTGTCATATTTCACTAGTTGGCCCACGACTCCGTACCTCTACTTGTTTTATTGCTCCCCTTTGAGAAGGCACAAATCCCCTGGTTTTTCCTCAAGAACATTTTGTTTTTGGCTTTATGCCTCTGCGTCCAGGTATTGAATGTTTGTGCGATGCCAAAGACAAATTAAGCTGCTGGACGCCAACTTTTTTTTTTTTTTTTTTAAATATTGGAAGATTGTAATTGAGATACTGAGCTTAGATGAGTGGGCAAACTATGAAGTAGAAAAATCATATTTTCTTCAACTCAATGCTACAGTCAAATATATTAGAAGTAAAATGTTAAAGGAAAATTTCCAGTAACTTTTTTTTAATTAAAATATGCAATAGAAAAGATTAAACAAAACACTTACAAGTTTAACTGAATGTTAGTTAAGTTAGGAATACCCCTTTAGGCTATGTTCACACTACGTAAGTTTCCGGCCGTAGCGCGTTCCGTGAATAAGCGGCCGGAGACTTACGTAGTTTGCGTATAATGGAAAGTATACAAAGTACGGCTGCACAGTTCACACTACGTACAAACTTACGCCCGGAACGTACGCGGCAGCGTAAAAAATGAACCAGACCATTGTTTGCGGACGAAAATGACGTAACTTACGCCCGTAGCGTTACATGCGGTCCCGTACGTAGTGGTGATTTCTTCATTTTTGCAGCTTTTTGTGCCGATCCAAAAGGTTCTGTGGGGTGTCCGGGGCTAGGCGAAGATTTCCAAGTAAGGCTATGTTCACACTGCGTATATGTCCGGCCGGACATATACACGGTAAACTCCGGCCGGAGATTTACGCTACTTGCGGCCGGGTACGTACGGACTTCGAACTTACGCCCGAAGTCTACTTACGCTTCCCGAGCGCCCTACGTAGCGATCTGACAGCGGTCTTTTACTTGGAAATTTTCGCCTAGCCCCGGACACCCCACAGAACCTTTTGGATCGGCACAAAAAGCTGTAAAAATGAAATCACCACTACGTACGGGACCGCATGTTACGCTACGGGCGTAAGTTACGGCATTTTCATCCGCAAACAATGGTCTGGTTTATTTTTTACGCCGCCGCGTACGATCCGGGCGTAAGTTCGTACGTAGTGTGAACTGTGCAGCCGTACTTCGTATACTTTCCATTATACGCAAACTACGTAAGTCTCCGGCCGCTTATTCACGGAACGCGCCACGGCCGGAAACTTACGTAGTGTGAACATAGCCTCAAAGACCGCTGTCAGATCACTACGTAGGGCGCTCGGGAAGCGCAAGTAGACTTCCGGCCGGCCGCAAGTAGCGTAAATCTCCGGCCGGAGTTTACCGCGTATATGTCCGGCCACGAAAATATGCTGCCGGACATATACGCAGTGTGAACATAGCCTAAGGCTGGGTTCACACACAGTATATTTCAGGCAGTATTTTGTCCTAATAGCAACCAAAACCAGGAGTGGATTGAAAACACAGAAAGACTATGTTCACATAATGTTGTAATTGAGTGGATGGCCGTCATTTAATGGCAAATATTTGCTGTTATCTTAAAACAACGGCTGTTATATTGAAATAATGGTAGTTATTTACTGTTATATGGCGGCCATCCACTCAATTTCACCATTGTGTGAACAGATCCTTTCTGTGTTTTTAATCCACTCCTGGTTTTGGTTGCAATACTGACTGAAATACAGTATACGTAGTGTGAACGCAGCCTTAGACTATGTTCACACTGCGTATATGTCCGGCCGCATATTTTCGCAGCCGGACATATACGCGGTAAACTCCGGCCGGAGATTTGCGCTACTTGCGGCCGGCTATGTACAGACTGCGAACTTACGCCCGAAGTCTACTTACGCTTCCCGAGCGCCCTACATAGCGATCTGACAGCGGTCTTTTACTTGGAAATCTTCGCCTAGCCCCGGACATCCCACAGAACCTTTTGGATCGGCACAAAAAGCTGCAAAAATGAAGAAATCACCACTACGTACGGGACCGCATGTAACACTACGGGCGTAAGTTCCGGCATTTTCGTACGCAAACAATGGTCTGGTTAATTTTTTACGCCGCCGCAGACGATCCGGGCGTAAGTTCGTATGTAGTGTGAACTGTGCGGCCGTACTTCGTATACTTTCCATTATACGCAAACTACGTAAGTCTCCGGCCGCTTATTCACGGAACGCGCTACGGCCAGAAACTTACGTAGTGTGAACATAGCCTTAAAGTGGACCCGTCATTGCGATCCTCTCCCGCCTCAGTTTCATGTGACGAATAATGTAAGTCTATGGAGCCAAATCTTGGTCCTCTCCCTGCTCTTTCTCACGATCGGTACAGGACTAAACACTCAGACCCGGACTGATCAAAACTGAACAAAAGATTTTTATGAATACTGTGACACTGTAAGTCTTCCCATCACTATGGTAGACCAATTAAAATACAGTATGGTTACAAATGGGAATCTGCTAGGTGATGATGTAATCATGTAATTTACAGGAAGTCAGTAAAACAGGACTAACCTCCTGTCTACAGCATGACATTGTCTGATTGTCAGACTGGTGGTCATATGGCCAAGCTACAGTAATGGAATGTATTGGCACAGCTGAGCTTGGATAAAACAGATTGCACTGCAGGAAAACTGAAGAGCTTCTTTAACTGGCTGAGGAGGATCATGTTATAAACTAATGCTAATCTCCAGGCCTAATTTTTTCTGGATTTTCCTGCAAACAGAGCCTCGGTGGAAGAGTCTTAGACACGTTTGCATTAAACCATTGGTTCTATTTGTATTTCTACGCAGGAGTGTTCCCTCTCTTACTTTTTTGGATATGGTGCTTTATATGACTCCAGACTCCATTTTTTTCTAACATACAGCTCCTCTGGAGTCTTGAGCAGGCTCTATCCACTCAATAATACTGAACCAACCAAGGTTAGGCTCACTCTTACCAAGTGCCCACACTTGCAGAAGTCCAAGGAAACAACTTCTTTCGACCTTGGCCCTTTATAAGTATAGCGTCCACTGGCAGATGGAAATTATTCAAGTCTCTAATCTCCCCAACGCTGTGTTTGTTATAGAAAATGAAAAGAAGTAACCCCATAATTGCTTTGCAGACCTGTGCTACGCTCCACTTTTTTCATCCATAGGGGACAAATCCTCTTTAATTCCGCCGGGAGTATTTGTGCACATATACCGCCATTGATGAATTGGACACAAAAGGCAGAAGTTTGCTAAAAATATATAATAAGATCTAAACTCCAGCCGGCAGATGAAACGGTGACAATCATAAAATATTTAGGGATGAAGAAGAATGGCAACAGTTCTATTGAGAAGTTCTATCGGGAGCAAACAAAAGCCATTGCACAGAAAAGTAATTTGTCTGCCTCGTCTTGTTTGAGTAAGCCGCCATCTAATAGTAATAGACGCAGAAAAGCTAACACCATCACATTCATTTTAACTGATGGCACACAATGTAGAATATTAAAGGGACATAAATATTACACATCATAATGTCCTGTTCATATTGGAAGAGCTTCCAAGGGTTAGGCGGTATTCGTGTGCAGAGGAAATGGAGACCTCTTATTAGAGATGAGCGAACCGAACTTGGTAAACTGAGATTTGTTACAAAGTTTGCAAAAAGTTTGGTTTGTTACAGAACTGAACTTTTTGCAAAGCTTGTAACGATTTCAGATGGCGGTTACATTTTGGAGTTCATAAAGCCTTTGCTTATTTGTCTGCACTCCTCCGGGGACCTCCTACTTCCACCAAATGTGGTGGTGCACAGTTATTGTAGGCCAAGGGTCTCCAAACTGCGGCCCTCCAGCTGTTGCAATACCACAATTCCCATCATGCCTGGACAGCTGAAGCTTTGGATTTGGCTGTCCAGGCATAATGGGAAATGTAGTTTTGCAACAGCTGGAGGGCCGCAGTTTGGAGACCCATGGTGTAGGCTGTAGCTTAGTTTAAAGAGATGGGTTCTTTTTTTGAAGGTCTTGATGGTGGGTTAGAGCCGGATTTGTCGGGGTAGTGAGTTCCAGAGTATGGGGTGAGCTCAGGCAAAATTTGGAGGTGTTTGTGGGAGGTAAGTACAAGGTTGAGGCACAAACAGAGGTCATTGGAGGATCGGAAGTTGCGTGAGGGATACCAGGTCATAGATATATGGAGGGGACAGGGTGTGGATGGCCTTGTATCTCATGGTCAACAGTTTAAACTGAATTTGTTGGGAAATGGGGAGCCAGTGAAGGGACTGGGACAGTCGAGAGGTGAATTAGTCGGGCAGCAGAGTTGAGGATAGACTGAAAGGCAAAGGTGTAAGATGGAAGGCCAGAGAGGAGGATGTTGCAGTAGCCCAATTGGGACATAATGAGAGCACGTACCAACAGTTTTGTTGAGTCAGGGTTGAGAAAAGAGGATTTGGGAAAGGTGGAGATGGCGGTAGGTGGCTCCTAGTCAAAGATGACCCCAAGACAGCGGACTTCAGGGAAAGGGGGACAGAGAGCAGCCCATGAATCTGACAAATTAGATGGAAGGAGGGGGAGCAAGATGGGGGGAAATATGATTAGTTCTGTTTTGTCCATGTTGAGTTTTAGAGAGAGGGAGGAGAAGAAGGAAGATATAGCCTGATAGCCATATGTCCATTAACTATATAACAGAAAAAAAATAATGGCTACCATATATCCATCAGCTATATAACAGGAAATAAGTAATGGGCTACTCTGTCTCCTTAAGTGACCATGGGCAGGGTGCTTGGAACGATTTGGTTAAAGTAAAATTCATTTGGACTGTAATCCAGCCTAAGTATCAGCCAGCCACCCCCTACCCCATCCTTTTGGATAATCTATGGAGTGCATCCACAATGTAAACCAACACTGTCTATAAAACACTCATAAAAGCCACCGAATGATCAACTGAAATAACATTTTGTGCACTGACTCTATAAAGTTTATACGTGGTAATGGTAGGACATTCCCGTTTTATAGGGATATAATGATCTTTGCTCTAAATGCATGATTTCTTAATGTTAGCCAAGACAGATCTCCAGTAATGGTAGCCTGGCATATCCTGTATACATTGTAAGTGAAAGGCTACAGATATTAAACTGCTTATGGATTTATAGGTGGGCAACGACATCAAACATGTCTAATTGAATCAGGGTGGCTGGGTGTTCTCTGTGTTCTGTTAGTAAGAAGCTGAGGTTGATGGTTATGGGCTTGGCATTTTCTCCGACACACATTTTATTCATTACTAGAGTTTGGATTGGCTCATGGAAGATATGCAGTCTACAGAGATGGGCATGGGGAGAAGAGCCAGCAAGTAATGTTCTGCTATGAAGGACAGAGCCAATAAAAACATTTATACATGAATGGAGCAGACTTACGATGGGGTGTTTATATATATATAATATCCTGCAGTGTAAATCATATCAGGCTAATACAGTAATACTAATGGATAGACTTATAGTATGTTGTAGTGGCATACAGCCACAGCCGGGGGGATATGGGGACTGGAAAAGGGTTGTTGTTAACTTAATTAAAGTAGCACTTGCTCCAGAGCACTACTTTAACTAACCCAATGGAAACTGCTTGACTACTCTACCAATAAAGCAAGAGAACTGACGACTGCCTGTGTTGAAAGACAAACGACTCGAACGGCAACAATCTCCTCCGTGGAATAGGAGCGACGGCAGCAGACCGCTGCTATATGCTATGGGCTGCCCGGACGATCTAGCGATTACCTGGGCAGCTCACCGCGGCCCCTCCCGCACTCACCCGCTTGCTGCTGCCGCGTGTAATAGCAGTGGTAGCGAGAGCGAGCGGGCATCGAGGAGCAAAGGAGCGCTAATCGCTTTAGTCATTCAGTCCCAAAGCAAACAGATACTGTACCTTGTTACCGACCTATACTGTACATGCCATATACAAGCAGTGGACCCCTACTCTGGGACACTGCACTAGCTTAGTAATAGACGTTGTCTATCACGGACGGGGATTGTTTACTGTAAAAGTAGTGAGTCTATGAAACTCTTTGCACATGACATTGTGATTTATATTATGATTTATATTAATTAATTATATTATATTGTTTTTAAATAAAAATATATAGGTAGTAGATTTATAGAGATGGGATGCTGATGCAGGGAGTGTCATAATTTATGCAATCCATATGACCTCATACTGACCTTTATTGTCATGACAAAGAGAAATAATGTTTGTGCCAAGTAGAGTGTTAGAGAGGGGTGGATGTTATAAGGTAAGAACTCCTGCAGAACCTCTTTAATCTGGAAGGCACCATTGCTTTGTGAAGAATGTGAACAGACACTTGCATTGAAATGAGAAAAAAAGAAAAGTAATCGTCAAAAATACTTGATTGATTTTTTTCAAAGTGTTTTGACATTTTTTTTTTCTCGCTGGGAACAGTCTTCAGGCAATTACATCTAATGACAGCGAATTAAAAGAAATCATTTTCCCCTCAAAATGCGCTGGAAGGTTCTTGGAGATAAGAGCCGACGGGGGGCAAATACAACCCAAGTGAGATGTTCAGAAAATGGGAAACGTAGCTGCTTTTTTTTTTTTTCCTGCTTGTTAAAAACACCATCAATTTGTAGCTTTTTTCCTGTGCGTCAGCGCTTAGTGGTAATTTCCTGTCTGTATGACATGTGAGTAGACATTTTAAAGAGGAGAACTGCGGCAGACACTGGAAAACAGTAGCAAGATGGGTAAGTATGCATTAGCCATGTTCCTTGAACCCACAGCAGCATCTTCAATTAAGACTAAACCTTAAGGCAAAGTCAAACACAACTTGTACGTCTATGATCGCTCAAAAGTGGCTCTGTGCACTGCTTTTTCACAACAATTAGTGTACCACAAGAAAAATGAAATGGATTACTTATAGTGACTTGCAGTAAAGAAGATTTTCTACTAACCGAACAGATGCAGAACACTCTCTGCAGTGCTGCTTAAAAAAGGCACTGATGCAATTTTTTAAAAGAAGAAATCAACAGGGGTTGTGACTGCAAGCACTTTTTCAATAGACTTTCCTAATTTTTTTTTTTTTTTTAAACATTTTCTATGTTTAAATCAAAATTATACAAATGGCCACTAGGTGCCTCCCTTTACTGCATATTGACATAGCAGAGAATCCTTGGAACACTCGCATTGTATGGTCAGCTCTCCTGTCACACAGCACCACAACCTTTTTAAGCACAAAGTGACATTATACTGACTGAGTTGTTGCATAACAAAGAACATTGTCTCCTGGTAAGCTGCAGAGCTGATAATAAAATTGATAAATATTAATATTGATAAATATTAAAATCAACTAATATACAACCTGCATGCTGAACAGGGGTCTGTCCTTGTGTGAGTGCACAAAGGATGGGGACTTCCTGTGTTTGGTCTCTTTTTTTTAACAGAAAAGACCAAATATCAGCATGCAGGGAGCATGGAGCACAATCTGGATGTTTATATTACATTGATTTCAACATTAACCCTTAGAGGACCGGGCCAATTTAAATTTTTGCTTTTTCGTTTTGTCCTCCTTGTGCTTAAAAGTCCATAGCGCGTGCATTTTTTTCACCTAGAAACCCACATTAGGCCCGAGCCGGATGTGTGGCCCGACCTTGGTTTTTCCCTTGTCATTACATTTATAGGGCCACTTAATATGGTGGTTTTGGTGGTCTCCCTAAAGGATATTTGGCTAGTCCTGTGTTTTAAGACTCTTAAATGAGGCTCCACAGGCTCTTCTTTTGCAACTGCATTGAGTGCTTTCACTAGCAGCCGGCAGTGTTATTGTTTGGCTGGTCTCCCTGAGATCAGCGATCTGTTTCTCTTATTGATTTGAATGGGCCCTGTGTAATACTTAATTTTACCAGTGGTGACACTAGAGAAAATAAACACTGTCTGATTTTCCTCCATAATAAATCTGATCACAGGGGAACCTTTTTTTTATTGTCAAGGGATCTAACAAGTAGGGATTGTGTAAGTCGAGTATATTATAGGATTTTTATATATATACATAATTACATAATGTATAAGTGAAACGATCAAGTCTTGACTATGATATTCTCTTACCAGTCTCCTCTATCGAAGTCCTAGCACTCCCCAAGCTCCTGTAGCTCGTCCTGTTTATGGAGCTTTTACTATTGGAAGCATCTTTCTCAGTTTGATCATTTTACCTAATAGCGTTCTGTATGTTCCTGCTCTCCCCCCCCCACCCCACCGCCTTATACTTCCCCTGATTATACACGTTGCTGAAAGCACTATTTATGCAAATAGCGGAGACTCAGCTTGAAAAGTCTTTTAATAGAAAGGGAAATGAGGTGCTTTATGCATTAGGTTAAAATAAATTAATTGTTTTGTCTAATTTATCCCCTGCTGACCCACTTTTACTTACTGATCAAAGTGGACCCTTTTATTTAGCAGATTATTTACATATTCCAGGCATAAGCCAGCGGAGACTTTTAATAAATGTATTCCCAGCGGACCAATAGCCTGTGTCCTGGTTATATCCAGTGCTGCTTACTGGTGGATGGATTACCTCTCCTGTGTACCATCGCCTGTACATGTACTATGGTGCAATTCAAATACCATAGAGCAGTGTTTGTCCACATTGCCTTTATATATTTATCTGGGACTGGAATATAGTCTATAGAATCCATTTGGTAGAGCAATGTATGGGGGACATGTAAATGTAGAATAGCTTTCAAACATTAGCATACTGTGCTCAAAAAATGCCCTACTCTGCTTAAAGGGAATATGTCACTAGGTTTCTGCGGCCTTAAATGAGGCCAGCATAAACTAGTGACAGAAATGCTGAACAGAACAACGTATTACCTACATCATTCTGTTCAGCCGTTCTTCTAATATGCAGGAGAATAGGATTCTTGCCACACCCCTCACCCCACCCCCCAGCTGCTGATTGACAGTTGACTGTCTGTAGACAGCACAGATAGATAACTATAACTGCCTGTGAGTGGAGTGTCCTGGTGCTCATGAATATCAAGGACCACTGAGCTCACACACATAATAGAGAGGACTACTTATTGACCATGTCATTCAGGAGGATATGTCTGGATGCAGCTGTAAGTGATACATCATCCTACAACATCAACTTCTCTGTCACTAGTTTATGCTACCCTGAGATAGGACACCATAAACCTGCTGACAGAGTCTCTTTATTAAACAGTACTGTTGAAGATGTGTATTCTTTCCAGTCTGACAGTGCTCTCTGCTGCCACCTCAGTCCATGTCAGGAACTGTCCAGAGCAGAAGAGGTTTTCTATGGGGATTTGCTACTGCTCTGGACAGTTCCTGACATTGACAGAGGTGGCAGCAGAGAGCACTGTGTCAGACTGGAAAGAATACACAACTTCATGCAGGACATACAGCAGCTGATAAGTACTGGATGACTTAAGATTTTTTTTTTTTAAATAGAAGTTTTCTTAAGAGTACCTTTAACTCCTTAGATGTCAGAGGCAATAGCATTTGTATTAAGATCACATAGGAACAATGGTTTACTGTGGCAGCAAGGGATCTAACAAACATTCCGACTTTGATAAGTAATATCTAATAGGCTATGTTATTTATACAATATACATAGTTATATTATTTATGCGGTATATGTAGCTATACTTTTTATACTGTATACATAGTTATATTATTTATACGGTATACATAGCTCTTAGAGATGAGCGAACCGGGTTCGGGTTCGAGTCGATCCGAACCCGAACGTTCGGTATTTGATTAGCGGGGGCTGCTGAACTTGGATAAAGCTCTAAGGTTGTCTGGAAAACATGGATACAGCCAATGACTATATCCATGTTTTCCACATAGCCTTAGGGCTTTATCCAAGTTCAGCAGCCCCCGCTAATCAAATGCCGAAAGTTCGGGTTCGGATCGACTCGAGCATGCTCAAGGTTCGCTCATCTCTAGTAGCTATATTATTTATACGGTTTACTGTACATAGCTATACTATTTATTTGGTATACATATCCTTATTATTTATACAGTATGCTCCAAAGTTTTACCAATAAAAATACCGCTCATCCAGGTAAAAGGAAGACCTCATATGTCACCGGCATAATAATAATAATAATAATAATAATAATAATAAAAAAAATAATAATAAAAAAGTATGTGTCTTAGAATGTGAGAATGAAAAGCAAAAAAATAAAACCGCCACATAAGTGGTTAAATGTAGTGAGCAGGCATACAAGCTAGTGATACAATGTGTTCTTTTTGAGGAATAGCAGAATAAATGCCTTCCATCTCTCCTATCTTGATTTTGCAAGGATCAAGAATATGAAAATCCATCATGTAATTTCATTGAAGAGGAGCATCTACTGCCGCTCTTACAGAGAGAAAGAAAATTGAATGAGACAGCAAGATCAAGTGCGGCAGCCACCCGGCAGCCGGTCATATCTATAACACAAGAGGAGGAGAACGTACCCCAAATATTTATTCACATCCAGACTCTCCGAGCCGGGGAAGTTTTTGTAAGTAGTAGCTCAAACTTTGTAACGTACCGGTAATGTATAAATCATGTGCTGAAGATACAACTTTCTTCTTAAAGGGGCTGTCCAGGATAGAGTATAAAGTATATACTTTTCTTATATTATTAGTAGAGATGAGCGAACCTGGAGCATGCTCGAGTCGATGTGAACCTGAACCCGAACTTTCGGCATTTGATTAGCGGTGGCTGCTGAAGTTGGATAAAGCCCTAAGGCTATGTGGAAAACATGGATATGGTCATTGGCTGTATCCATGTTTTCCAGACAACCTTAGAGCTTTATCCAAGTTCAGCAGCCCCAGCTGATCAAATACCGAATGTTCGGGTTCGGATCGACTTGAACCCGAACCCGGTTCGCTCATCTCTAATTATTAGTGATTTCTGAGTTAAAGGGGTACTCCTATCTTATTGTGTTATTGTTTAATCATAGTATAGGGGATAACAAGATTATTGGCGAAGATTAGAGATGAGCGAACATCAGATGTTATCTGAACCCGAATAGAGATGATCAAACATCGGGAATTTTCAGGTTCGATCGAACTCGAACCTTCATCATTTGATTCCTGATTCCTTACCGTTCTGTGGGGAAGGTGGAGACAGCTCGAGTACCGCCTGGAAAACAGGGATACAGCCTAGGTGATAGACTGTATCCCTGTTTTCCAGGTGGTACTCGGGCTGTCTCTACCTTCCTCATGGAATGGGAAGGCATCGGGAATCAAACGACGAAGGTTCGAGTTCGATCAAATATTAAAATTCCCAATGTTCAATCATCTCTAAACCCGAATGCTCTGCCTTTGATTACCGGTGGCTGAAGAGGAGGGAAACGTGTACAACCATGGGCCATAGGCTATATCCATGTTTTCCAGGACTTCCAATGGCCGCATCCAACTTCTTCAGCCATCAGTAATCAAATGCAGAGTGTTCAGGTTCAGACGAACCCAAGCAGGCTCGAGGTTGGCTCATCTCTACCAGGGATCTGATTGCCAGGTTCCCGAAGATCCTGAGATAATTGTTCTTGGCTAAAGTTCCATTTGTTCTCAATGGAGCTACCCAACATTCCAGGTTCTGAACTTGGAAGATATTGGTGGATCCTTAGAAAATGAATGAAGCAGAACACCATCCATTCAAAGGACAAGCTTGTACCCATTCTCGATGGGAGTCCCAGTGGTAGGATCACCACCGATCAGTTTGTGATTTCTTATCCTATGCATAGGGGACAACTTCCTTAGATGGGAGTATCCTGTTAAATTCCCCTGTGGTGATTGGTTAATCCAAATCTGTATAACTTTCTGACACCAGTTGATTCAAAAGCAAATGGTTTTTGTTGGAGTTCCCCTTTAAATGATGTACTGCATGAAACTTGAGTGAGTTAACACAACCCTTGACAATAAGCTTGTTATTGTCTGCTCCTGCCTGGACCTCTAGTCATCAACTAGATCAACTGTATTGTCTTTATTTTCTCTGAAGCGCCACCACAGGTGGATTGAAGCATTACACATTGGCCATTCATTCCAATAAATTGTCTTTGTTAGGGCTGTGGTGGTGTTCCATGTTCAAGGCTTCCGCCACACCCATTCTCTCTGCTCTTCTCCACCTGTGTACGCCATAGCCGCCTGCTTTTCAGCCCCCGGGGGTGCTTTGCCACTCCATGGTCCCACGTTCTGTCTTCCTGGCTGGCACACACATCCCCACCTCATAGGCTGGGCGCGTGTCGGCTATCACAGATTTAAAGGGACAGTATGTCTCTAATTGGTCATGTGCTCCTAACGCCTTTCCATAAATCCCAGACTTCGCTCCATGGTGCGGATACACAACTCCAGTCTTTACAGTCTTTGTAATGAAGGACAGGACAGGTCCTCCAAAGTGAAAGACCCTCTTAGTAACTGTTTCCATTTTGGCCAAAGATGAAAATCCTGAAAAGAGAACCCTCCCCATAATTCAGGGTATATAAGTATTTTTTGTCAAAATTGCAAAACCCCTAAAAAAAAAAAAAAAAAAGTTGGTCCAATTTGTCATCCATTCTCTCTTACAACGGAACGTGGCTCTGTTAGCTTTGCTCTTTTTGATGAATCTTTTTGTTCTTTCCTTTTTCTTTTTTTTCTTGCCGTTTTTTCTTCTTCTTCTTTCTGGAGATAAAACAGGTTTTAATCTTTTCGATGCCATAAGATCTCATCTTAATTCCAGGCGTTTGTAAAATGTAATTTACCATATGGAATTAAAATGAAGTTAAGAGATACGTCTGGGCTCTTTTCTCCAGGCAATGGCTTACATTATGCAATGCAGCTGAGTAAAGATGAGTACGTTGGATATGAATTAGCCGGCTCGGGATAAGTGTCTCTGATCTGCAGTTTCCAATTAAAGTCACTTTTTGTGCCTCCGTCGCCATTTTTTTTGGAATATTTTATTTCTGATCTTTAACTCTGCTTTGACTAGATAATTATAATTGTATGGGCCCATTAAATTGCATCACTATGCGTGTTTGACATTGAAATGCTTTTATCCCAGAATGGAATGTGATTAAAGGAACAGCGCCATACACTGATCCTGGAAATTGTTTTACCTTACTTACTCCTCGTGAAGTGTTAGGAGAAAAAAAAAAAAAAAAAGACAAAAAACAATCACACAACTGAGAAGCTGCCGAATCCCAGGAATACCAGCATAGCCTGTAACCGGAAACCTACTGCATATCTGTAGAAACTGAGATTTCTGACTATGGCCTCATTTAAAGGGAACGTGTCTTGAGAAATCCTGTTTTAATAAATTTTTTAAAGAATTTTTTTTATTTTATTTTACTGTCTATATTCTGAAATAATTCTGCAATCTTGGGGTTTTCATTCTGACCACTAAGCCTAAAACTAAGCTGAGACTTCCTGTCTGTGATCACTGCTGTAAAGCGATCTGTTTAGTGTTACAGCAACAAGTGTCACTGGTAGATGGCGAAGACAATCGATAAAGCTCACAGCTTAGGGCCCTATTCCACTGGACGATTATCGTTCGCATAATCGTTAACGATTAACGATCTCAATTGACCGCTATTGCGAAAGACCTGAAAACGTTCACTCATTTCCATGGAATGATAATCGTTACTTATGATCGTATTTGCGATAGTTTTTTCTTCGCTATTTCTTCGCTATTGTGTTCGTATCTATTGCGAACGACCGAACGATGTCTTATTCAATGCGAACAATTTGCGAACGTTTTGTGATCGAGCAACGATAAAAATAGGTCCAGGTCTTATAAAGCGATCAATGATTTCTCGTTCGCTCGTTAATCGTTAACTGTATTTCAACCGAACGATTATCGTTTAGATTTGAGCGATTTAACGATAGTCTGAACGATAATCGTCACGTGGAATAGGGCCCTTAGCCTCTGCCTTCTTATGGATTGACCTCTTCAAAGGTCATAGAGTATGCTCAGTAATTAGAGATGAGCGATGATCGTTCGGCATTTGATTAGTGGTGGCTGCTGAAGTTGGATAAAGCCCTAAGGCCAGGGGCGGATTAACTTTACCATAGGCCCCGGGCTGTTCACCAAGCCTGGGCCCCCCACCCCACTGTAACTATGGCAGCACTAGCCTGGCGTTCATAGTACAGGACAGATAATGTCATGATGTCCTGATTTGTGCAAAATTGCCAAAAAAACTGTGATTTTTTTGCAAATCATGGTGGAAGTGTAGCCAGGAGACAGTACACCACTGAAAGTATAAGTCTTTTTGGGTGGTCATGGGCCCCCCAGGAGCTCAGGGCCCCGGGCTGCCGCCCGAAACGCCCCTATTATAATCCACTACTGCCTAAGGCTATATAGAAAACATGGATATAGTCATTGGCTGTATCCATGTTTTCCAGACAACCTTAGAGCTTTATCCAACTTCAACATCCCCGCTAATCAAATGCCGAACGATCAGGTTCGGATGATCTCGAGCATGCTCGAGGTTCGCTCATCTCTATCAGTAATGTTTCCCCTTCCTGTCAATGGGAAAAGTCCTGGCTATTGTTGTCTATGTCCATGGGGCTTGCTTTAAAGCATATCAGATAAGTTCAGTTCTATTAAAAGCAACTGAGGCAAGATGGCTGCCCCCATATTAATGCATGAAAGGTTCAATTTAAAAAAGTACAGACATAATCTGTCATTTAGTATGAGGGAAGCAGCTCTAGAGTATGATTAAGCTTTCCCAGAACTCTGACCTGTAAGTTAAGGCCCAATGCCTGGTGTAAGTGAGCGCAGATCTGCTAGCAATCACTTAAAGGGAACCTGTCACCCCCCGTGCCGGGGTGACAGGCTCCCGACCCCCCGTTAGAGCCCCCTATACTCACCTAATCCTGCCGGGTCCCGCTTCTGGAGGTGGTCGGGTGATGAAGATCTCAGCCGCTGCAGCCCGGCGCGCGCTGAGAGATGAGTCCAACACCCATAGAGAATGACAGGAGAGTCCAGCGCTCCGTCATTCTCTATGAGCGTTGGACTCATCTCTCAGCGCGCGCGCCGAGCTGCAGCGGCTGATATCTCCGTCACCCGACCGGATCCAGAAGCGGGACCCGGCGGGATTAGGTGAGTATAGGGGGCTCTAACGGGGGGTCGGGAGCCTGTCACCCCGGCACGGGGGGGTGACAGGTTCCCTTTAAGCAATCACTTACTGAGCCTATTAGACCATTTGATAATTTTGCAGCAAAGGCTATATATACATATATGGATATAGCAAGTCCTTAAATACAACAGTGACAGAAAGAGACTTTAAATTACTTCCTATGTAGAGGACTGGAGTGTTTTCAGGGTCCTACACAGGTCACACAGGGACAGAGTCCCATAAAAATAAAATGAAGCCACCCTCAACTGGTGCCCAAAGACGCAACTCATCCTGGCACAGGTACATAGCAGTGCAGGACTTGTAGTATCACACTATACTGTAGAGAGGAGATACTATACACACACAGCAGTACAGGACTTGTAGTATCACACTATACTGTAGAGAGGAGATACTATACACACACAGCAGTACAGGACTTGTAGTATCACACTATACTGTAGAGAGGAGATACTATACACACACAGCAGTACAGGACTTGTAGTATCACACTATACTGTAGAGAGGAGATACTATACACACACACAGCAGTACAGGGCATGTAGTATCACACTGTACTGTAGAGAGGAGATACTAGACACACAGCAGCACAGGACATGTAGTATCACACTGTACTGTAGAGAGGAGATACCAGACACACACAGCAGTACAGGACATGTAGTATCACACTGTACTGTAGAGGGGAGATACCAGACACACACAGCAGTACAGGACATGTAGTATCACACTGTACTGTAGAGAGGAGATAAAAGACACACAGCAGTACAGGACATGTAGTATCACACTGTACTATAGAGGAGAGATACCAGACACACACAGCAGTACAGGACATGTAGTATCACACTGTACTGTAGAGAGGAGATAAAAGACACACAGCAGTACAGGACATGTAGTATCACACTGTACTATAGAGGAGAGATACCAGACACACACAGCAGTACAGGACATGTAGTTTCACACTGTACTATAGAGGGGAGATACCAGACACACACAGCAGTACAGGACATGTAGTATCACACTGTACTATAGAGGGGAGATACCAGACACACACAGCAGTACAGGACATGTAGTATCACACTGTACTATAGAGGGGAGATACCAGACACACACAGCAGTACAGGGCATGTAGTATTTCATAGCCCATAAGTGTAAAATAATAAACTGTATACATACCTGTGTACACCCCCATGTGTTTTTCTAGCTAGTGACCTCTGCAGCCAATGAAACCTCAGAGCCAGTCTCTGCAGTGACAGGCCACTCAGCCAATCACTGGCTGCTTTGCTGTCCGGTCTCAGGCTGAGCGGCCAGTCACTGCAGAGACCAGCTCTGAGGTTTCAGTGGCGGCAGCGGGCTAGAAGCTAGAAAAACACATGGTGGTGTACACAGGTATGTATACAGTTTATTATTATTATTTTTTTTACACATACATCAGCTGTCAGCTTGGCATCACTATTACACATAGTGTTGCACGGTCGGCGTCCAATGATTTTTCATCATATTGGAAGACAACAAACAGCCGATGTTTGTTCTATCGGCTGATCCTTGTCGTTATTACATGGAGTGATAATGTGACAAATCGACCGGTACTAGGGCCTTAAAGGGGTTATCCAGCATTAGAGAAACATGGCCACTTTCTTCCAGAGACAACACCTCCAGTACCTTTCTTTCAGAGACAGTTTGATGTACTGTAGGTTTTGCAGATCAGTTCCATTGAAGTGAATGGAGCTCAATTGCAAACCTCACCTGAACTGCTGTCTCTGGAAGTAAGTGGCCATTTTTTCCTCACACTGGATAACCCCTTTAAGGCTATGCAGACAAGGGGATTATGACTACATATCTATGCAAATTTGGAGTTTTTGATATCTGGGCAACAGCCTCTGCAGTGATGGAAGACATACTTGGTATAAACATCCTGTACCTGTGGACACATCCTAGGAAGAAGGAAGCAGCATTGAGTGGCAGGAACTAGAAGCTGTCAGAACAGCAGCAGCAGCAGGGCGTCAGGGCGGATTATAGTTTTCATTTGTATAGTACCCTGACTTTTTTAATTTTTTTTTTTTTTTTTTTTTTGAGGATGGGAATACCCCTTTAAACCTTTTGGCCTTCAGTTGTGATAATATAGAATATCACCACTGAGGAGTAAATGTGAATTACAACAGAAAGGTCATATTCCTGTGATATATGGAGCTATCCGCTGTACAGCAAAGGACAATATAGATCATGCTGTACAGAACGGGAAATTACAGACTTAACAAGATTCCACTGTATATCCTGAATGATGAAAGTGCAGTCTATCAGAATACTGTATCATATAGATATTACTTACCTATCCCTAGATACCGTTTTATTTGTTCATGGAGTTGATTAAAAAGAGAAATCTAGAAACCATTAAGTTCAGACCAGAGGCGTCACCAGGGTCCTAAAGTCTGTTACTATTTTCTGATTGTAATTTTAACAATTTAATTTATTATAGGGGCGCTATCTTCTCTGAGCTGTTTTAGCAGCATTTACATATACATAGTTGCCAACAGTCCCGATTTTGCCGGGGCTGTCCCAATTCTGAGGAGATAGCCCCAGCAAAACCATGTTCCGGGTATGTCCCGGGAAGCTCCGCCCCCCCCCTTCCAGCGCGAGTGCTGTCACTCATGCAGAGCAGGAAGAGGAGTCCCTGGGGGACTAGAGGAACTATACTGATGAGGTAAGTATAGCTTTTTTTGTTTTAAATACAGATGAAGGGACAAGAGGATGCTGAAGGGGGTACTGGTATGATGATGAAGGGACAGAAGGAGGATGAAGGGGAAAGTAGTATGATGATGGAAGGGCAGGAGGATGAAGGGGGTAGTAGTATGATGATATGGGGTGCAGCTGCATCATATGGGTACAAACTACCAGTATGTACAGTCAGTCAGTAGAATGCTATCTCTGAGTCTCAGCCTGCTCTGAGTGGGATAATATACTGGGGACCTGAAAATGGGGTGTGTAATATACTGGAGACCTGAAACTGGGGTGTGTAATATACTGGGGACCTGAAACTGGGGTGTGTAATATACTGGGCACCTAATACTGGGGTGGGTAATGCTCCTTTTTTGTTGTTCTGACTGTAAATTCTAACTGGAAAATTTTGAACCTACAACCATGATAGGCCACACCCCACCGAGACCACACCCACAATAAGCCATGCCCTCTTTTTAACGCTAAAGTGTCCCTGGAAAGATTTTAAATGTTGGCAACTATGGATATATGCTTTACAGCAGATGATAATTATTATTAAAAGTGGAGAACCATTTAAATTTATATACTGCAGTATGACTTGACCTCCAAAAGGGGGTCTCCAAGCTTAAAAAAACATTGCCGTTCACCCCCAGAAACAGCGCCACTCTTGTACACAGTTTGGGTGTAGGTTTTGCAAGTCAGTTCCATTGAAGTGAATGGAGCTCAATTGTAATACCACACACAGCCTGAGGACAGGGGTCGCGCTGTTTTTGCAAGAAAGTAACAGTTTTTTATAATCCTGAAAAAAACCTTGAAGCCTGGGTATGGGGACTGTGCAGCGAATGGAGCTGAAGGGCTGCTGTAATACTATACAGGGTTAAACTAGGACTTCTGCTGTGAACAGAACAGTTGATAGAAGACATTTGGAATCTCAATTTTAAAAAAAGCTATTTTTTGTTTAAAAAAATTCTTCAGATCTTGACATTTCGTAGCCCTTGTTTTTGTTTTCTCCGCATTCTGCTCCTTCTTATTAAATAAAGTACTTTGTTAAGAAGTGGAGGAGCCCGCTGACCTCATTAAGACTAGAGGGTCAGGAACTCGGCCTGCAAGGTGCCATGGCGGCTTTCAGATAAATTTTACAACAATCCCCGTCTTAACCCACAAAGAGAAATATACGCGGCCGTTCTTCACTCAGCCGAGATCTAAAAGTTTATCTTAATTATTGGATGTAGAACAAAGGAATATGGTAAAAATATACAAAAAGTAATAAAAAGATTGAGTTTAACCTAGTGCAACACTGCTCCGAGGAGATAAACCTGACAGAGCAGAGGGTGGCGGCACATGGAGGAGTATACAGCGCCATGCTCAGCTTCTTTGAATACAAACGATTGCTGAGAGTTTCCGAATGATTGGATTTATTTTTGCAGAAATAAAAGTTTCTGAACAGTAATTTTCCGGTACGGCTGAGAATACATCATTGATATGTAATACAGTATGTGCAACGTGGAAACTTAAAGAAAATTACTTTGGAACAACTTAGACCAGGTTAAAATAGGCTTAGAGTGGATCTGAGAATTGGTAGGGAATCCTAGGAATTAAAGTAACTGATTAAAGGGGTTGTCCAATGAACATCTTTTTCTTACATATCAACTGGTTTCAGAAAGTTAGATAGATTTGTAATTTACTTCTATTTATACATCTCAAGTCTTCCAGTACTTATCAGCTGCTGTATGTACTGCAGGAAGTGGGAACTCTTTCCAGTCTGACACAGCGCTCTCTGCTGCCACCTCTGTCCATGTCAGGAACTGTCCAGATCAGCAGCAAATCCCCATAGAAAATCTCTCCTGTTCTGGACAGTTCTTGACATGGACAGAGGTGGCAGCAAAGAGCACTGTGTCAGACTGGAAAGAACACAACATTTCCTGCAGGGCGTGTAGCAGCTGATAAATACTGGAAGACTTGAGATTTTTAAAAAGAAGTAATTTTCAAATCTTTATAACGTTCTAAAGCCAGTTGATATGAAAGAAAAATATTTTCGCTGGATAACCTGCTAATTAGTCACTTTAATTCCTACGATTCCCTGCCAATTCTCACATATTGCCGTCAGATCCCCTCTAAGCCTATTTTAACCTGAAAGAAAAAGATTTTCACTGGAGAGTAACTCACCTAGATTTTTTTCTTTTTACTGATCAGAGTCTGATATTAAAATATGATCTGTTTCTATTTTCTGATAGTAATGTTGCATATTCAATTTTTTTGCACATCACTATGGGGGCGGCCATCTTGCCGGAGCTATTTTAATAACATATGCTTTACAGCAAGCCCCATGGACCATAGGACACAGTATATAGGACCTGTCCCATTATTTAGTGACCTTTATAGAGGTCATTCTACAGGGAGGAGGAGGCTGAGTTGTGAGCAGCTGCTATTGTATGTTCCTCTTTTATCAATATACTGGTGTCCCCTGTCACTGTATGTGATGATAAAGAGGAAACTCCTGTACAAAACAGGAAGTCTCAGCTTAGTTTTAGGCCCAGCGGCCACGATGAGAACTGCACAATTTCAGAATTATTTAGAACTATAGATCAGAGATGTCGAGCTTGCCTGCAACATGATTGGAATTGTAGTTTTACAACAGCTGAAGACCCGCAGTTTGATACCCCTGATACAGACAGTAAAATTAAAAATTACAAAAAAACAATAAAAGCATAAATTTACCTTAAACTGTGATTTAAACATGGGCCTATTTCTCGTATTACGCCTGCCTGTCTAACCCCTTCAGTATTATTTCCCTTTCCCATTTTACCAGCGTCATAGCCGGTTGCCCCGATCCTGATGACTACACTGCTGCCTCATCCCTGGTACATTGCTGATTTTCTTGTGATGAACCGGCCTGCCTCTGCATGGCGAACTCCATTTTTTTTTTGTTATTTTTAGTTTTTTTGTTATCCAATAAATTATATCGATACAAAAAAATAAATAAAATAATACTCATGAGTCTCTATCAGTATAAAAATTAAAAAATTATTATCAAAGAGGAGCAAAATATTATTTGTTAAAAAAAAAAATTGGCGAAACGAACAGGATCGAGGAAAACTCGACCAAGCTTTTACACATCAAAGTGTTTAGCGGTGAATACTATTTTTTTTTAACCACCTGTCACTTTTGGTTTCTTTGCTGACTTTTGATTAAATTGAATATAACATGAAATTTGAAGTTTTATATAATAAACTCAAGAGCCAAAGTTCCAGATTACAGGGCATTAGTAAATACCGCCTATACTTATAACAGACCAGCGTGACTTCATCTCGGCAGAGTAGTCACTGAAAATCGCTCTGGTGCACGCTGATTTGAGTCTCGAGTGACGATTACTTCAATTGCTTATTTACCGTAGATTTGCTGACATTTTTCCAAGTTACAGCAGTTTAAGACCTAAGTACGGGCAATTTTTCATAACAAGTTTTCTCCTCTCGCCGTGGTGTGGATGCAACGTTACACAGCACAGGCATTTTATAATTTTCTTTAACAAAGAACAAATGATGTTTTCTAAAGAAAGTTCTGATGGGTAAATGACTCCTGGATGCACTTTTATTTGCGGATTCTACAGATACTGTATATTAACATCCTCAAGGAGGGAATTAGACAAACCAATCCATAGCTCTATGAGCCCTGGCCCCCAATTGTCCAGCAGAAGACAACCCCATCTGTATCTTGTTGCCTCCCTTGTGTATGAACTGTATTGTTGACCACAAATTAGTGCTGCCTGCCACGACCATTCTGTCTGCCTCTGACCATACTACTGTGCTGCCTGCCCAAGATTTGGGCCAGAATACCGATTTGCTTTTGCCTGACCCCTCAGTGCCTTGTATCGGTGTATCCTAGTCCAAAAGGCTATCTGCCACTCCTGACTCAGAAAACAATTGGAAGAGTGGCCAGACGCTAGACCAGTTCGGGGGCACCACGGGTCCACACTCCCATTACAACTGGTAAACTTACATCAATACAGTAACTGTAACTATATAGAATACATGATAACTTATTTTAGACAATACCCCACAGGAAAAAAGTATACAAATCTGTTTCCCCTAAAAGTTAGAAAACTACATCACACTGAAAAAAGGTTGCAAATCAGCTCTCCTCCAAAAGGAAGAAAGTAGCCAGCACCCTGCTATGGACTGACGAGGGGCAAGAAGCCTAAAACAGCAGTCTACAGATAGGTGACTCTTTAGAAATTTTGGTTTGGTTAGGATGGTATAAGTTCCATCCTTCTGGAGAAGAATAAATTTGCAGAAATATAACAAAAAAATACCCAAAAGAACTCTCAAAGGTTGTAAAGCCGTGAAGACCCGCCCACTTAGCACAATCTGCAGATGATAAAAAAATCACTTTTTACTTGAACAAGCACCATGACGTATGATATAAAATAAGGTATGAAAACCGCTAAATTTACCCCTTACACCTGTGTAGAGAAGTCAGAATGCAAAAAGGGGGTGACAGTGTCACTTTAAATAATATCTTTCCTTGACAAAGTATGTAGACACCCCCCCCCCCCCCATCTAGATTTTTCGACTACTCCCAGTGGCAAGGACTGGTTTTAGTGAGAATGGCAAACTGGGCAACTGTCTAGGTATTCTTTTCCTAAGGGGCTCTAGAGGACAAGAGTTACACCTAAAGGCTGTGTTCACACTACGTATATTTCAGTCAGTATTGCAACCAAAACCAGGAGTGGATTAAAAACATAGAAAGGATCTGTTCCCACAATGGTGAAATTGAGTGGATGGCCGTCATATAACAGTAAATAACGGCCATTATTTCAATATAACAGCCGTTGTTTTAAAATAACAGCAAATATTTGCCATTAAATGGCGGCCATCCACTCAATTACAACATTGTGTGAACAGAGCCTTTCTGTGTTTTTAATCCACTCCTGGTTTTGGTTGCAATATGAGGACCACAATACTGACTGAAATATACGTAGTGTGAACACAGCCAAACGCTGTATATGCTGACCATATTCCTAGTGCTAAACTTGGTGATACTTAGTGGCTCTATATTGAACAGGAAGCAGGCCATGTACACCCAGTGTGCTCCAATCATTGAAGGAATAATTTTGTCCCTGTTCTTGAGATTGGTGGAGCACCAGGAGTCGGACCCTCATGATCAGCCTGTGGATATGGCACTGGTGTAGCTACCATACAGGTAGCTGCTATGGGGTCTGTGTGGCAAAGCGTGGTCTGCCTCCATGGGACTGCTCACACTAGCACCCGACTACAGTCGTCGGCCCACACTGGCCCCCCGCCCCTGTACACCTGCACAGAACCCCCCGCCCCACCCCTGGATAGCTGCTGGCCCGCAACCCCTCTCTGCCCGGGACAGCCGTCAGCACCCCTCAACCCCCCACCCCTGGACAGCTGAGCTGGGTGAGTATATGTGTATGCTGGGAGTGGGGGGTGTAGTGTACAGGATTCATGGGGCTCCATACAGTTTTTTTTTGCTATGGGGCCCATGAATCCTAGCAACACCCCTGGACATGGAATACCTTCCTTAGACAGAATACCCCTTTATATACAGTGTATGTGTTGGGATACTTTCCCAGTTTATAAGCTAAATATGAGTGTGAACAGAGCCTTAGATAGCAACACCATTACATTACAGAGCTGTTTCCTGGAGTTCTCCATTAATTAACATATCACTCATCTATGTATGATTCATTCCTGCTCCGTGCCATGTTCTGTGTCCCAGGAGTCTTGTATTCCATTATTATACATGATTGTTATCCTGCAGGGACTGGTTTACACTATTTATGAAGACACATTGGGCATGGCGTTGGTTTCGGATGGAGCGGAGTGTATCGTCATTTCTAAGGAGTTCTTTAAGAAACAGATGACTGAGGAATACGTCCTTAAACTATCTACAAAAGTAAGTTCAGACCAATTATCGACTATATATGTTTATTCAAACCTATTCAGATATTTGCCATATTTGAATATATCCTTAAAGAGACTCTGTCAGTAGGTTTATGCTGTTTATGGTGTCCTATCTCAGGGTAGCAAAAATTAGTGACAGAGACGCTGAACAGAATGATGTATCACTCACATTGTTCTGTGCAGCTGATCCAGAGATCTCCTCCTGAATAACATGCACAATAAGTAGTGCTCTCCATTATGTGCGTGAGCTCAGTAGTCCTGGATATTCATGAGAAGCAGAAAACTCCGCCCACCAGCTGTTGATTAGCAGTTATCTATCCACGCTCTGTATAGGCAGTCACCTGTCAATCAGCAGCTGGAGGGCGGGGGGAGGGGTGCGGCAAGGATCCCGTTCTCCTCCATATTAGGAGAACGGCTGAACAGAATGATGTAAGTAATACACCGATCTGTTCAGCATTTCTGTCACTGGTGTATGCTGTCCTAATTTACGGAAGCATAAACCTAGTGACAGATTCACTTTAATAGGCTTTTTCATATATCATTATAAAATATATCAGATATACATACAGTATGTGTCATCAGCAATAGATAGTTCCAGAAAGATAGCAGCTGTGTCTGGCAGTCAGACTCCCACTGTAATGGATAGTATTAGAGATGACTATGATTTTTATCATTTTACCCTTAGAAACTTCAGTCAATAAGGACCTTAGCATCTAGGCAGTTCAGGGTTTATTCAGTGAACACGTCACCGATCCCCAGGGTGCCATAACAATGAGGTATAATACACTATATTCCTGTATGATACAAGAATGTCCCAGAGTAGCACTAAAAAGATAAGTATAATTTAAACCCCACCCATACATACAGGCATTTTTTTCTATTCTATAGGAGCTGGATCTCGAAAGATATAAAAATAAAAAGATTCATAAACCCTAAGTAACTTCTCAACTCCACAGCCATCTTTAGCGTTAAGGACCAAGCTGTATTTTTTAAATCTGACCGGTCTGGTTTTATGTGCTAATAACTTTGTGACACTTAAACCTATCCAAGTGATTCTAAGATTGTTTTCTCATTATAAAAGGTAGTAAAAGTTAGTAGTAAATTTTAGGCAATAGATTAACTCTTTCTTTGGGAAAAAGAAATAATTTGAATTTCTGTAGGTTCTCTGCATGCAAGACAAATGCGATGATAATTTACATTTACAATCAGGGGCGACGATCAGGTACAACTGGAGGGGTGACTATAGGTAAAGTAACAGCTGTAGCAATCAGATATAGGAACAGAAGTGAAAATCAGCTACAGCAATAGGGATGACTATAAGTACAGTACTGGGGGAGACTAT
This sequence comes from Dendropsophus ebraccatus, assembly GCF_027789765.1. Classification (NCBI taxonomy): domain Eukaryota; kingdom Metazoa; phylum Chordata; class Amphibia; order Anura; family Hylidae; genus Dendropsophus; species Dendropsophus ebraccatus. The sequence continues at coordinate 22,879,086 of NC_091458.1, read as the reverse complement.
CAGGTACATTAACAGCGGTGACAAATAATTGCAGTAACAGGAGTGACAATCGGGTACAGTAAAAGGAGTGAAGATCAGGTACAGTAATAGGTATAGGTACAGTAACACTGGTGACAATCAGATATGGTAACAGGAGTGAAGATCAACCACAGAAATGGGTGTGATTATAGGTACAGGAATGGGAGATAAGGGAGACTATCAGGTACAACAACAGGGGACAGGGGTGACTATTAGATACAGCAATGGTACAGGGGCAACAATCAAGGTAGGAAGGAGTTAATATCTGTGTTGGTGATTACTGTACTGTGTTGTCACTCCTGTTTTCTCCTGACTCTAGCACCCTCTCACTCTCAGAAGAGACGGTAGAGCTGTGGGAAGCCCCTCCTATCATTCTCACTACTATTCTCACATTGATCCCCAGCCAAGGCAAGCTGGGACCTGTCACCACTCAATGACTTCACTCAGAGTTGAACTCATTCACCCATATGTACATTGATAGCAACCCCGGATGTATGGGAAAATGCGTCAATGGGTTAACAAAAACTGTACTATAAACTGCAACAGTACTACCCACAGAGCACCTCCCTTCACAGGTAGCCATATAATGCAATTCAATAAAATTCTTTCTCCCTCTAGCCACCCATAGAGGGCGCTCTCTCATACAGAAATATACTTACAGCATTCTCCGTATAGTTGCAGCTTCTAGCAATATTTCAGCTTTTCCACGAGTCAAGCAATGCGGTGTAGCCCCATCTACTGATATGGTCCTGAAGATAATCCCTTGATCAGTCACCTGAAGAAGACGATCTGCAGAAAGAGAAATCAGCTTTTCCTTATACAAACATTCTCTCCGCAGTGTATTACTGGAGGCTTTACTTGCCATATTACGACCAATCTCAGGCGTCTTTCCCGAGCTTCTCATTGCTACTAATGCATTTATTTTGTTTTTTAATGGTTCGGTTAATCACCTCTTCTTTCACCTTTGAGCCTCTTAGGCTTTTCTAAATGGACTGGCGGCATAATTATCTGTTTTGTATTCATTCGCTTCCTAGAGCGGCTTCAATTCGGTAAATCTATTTTAATTACTACTTAAGCTTCCTTAAGATATTCCGCCACACAGTCTGGACAGTCGCCTCATTTAATGTATTAAAGTATTCACCGAGAATAGCGAAAAAACAAATGACTGTTTCCCCTCTAACCTTCATATCTCGTCATTTTATCCTCAATTATCTCGCGGCTGAATTTAACAATTCCAGTCAGAAAACTCTCACTTTCAGACTGAATTACATTTTTCTGGGACACTTAATGAAGACATTTTGAGTGAAATGAAATAGGTTGTAATGTATTACTTCTCCCAAGGTGACATATAGACATAAGATATAACAGTAGTTTTTTTTTGTGCTGTATCTGCGGTATTTTAAAATCAGTATTAGTTAAAGGGCAAGCTTGTCGCAGAGATGGCGCAAATGCCAAAGAGGATCCGTCAATGCCACTCTTGTCCATAGGCTTGTCTGGTATTACAGATCCACACCATTTAGGTTAGATCTTAGGCCGTCAAACGGGTCACGTGGGCCAACCTGATACCTGCATTGCAGCTAACCGCATTCACGTTCATTAGCCATGCCACGTATGTCATAGCCAAAGGGTATGAGCTGTGATACCATACACACAGGGGTGAATCAAGACACTCTGCTGCCCGAGGCAAACTACAGAAGATACATTTTTTAACCTGTTGAAATCCTTTACTATACACAGACAATATAGAGTGATCATATGACGGTAGATACCAGTGCTACCGTATAAATGATGACAGTGACTTGAAGTGTCACTGTCGTTATAACTTTCAAAATTTAAATCAACTATAGATGTGATATAAAGCAAGTCTGCAATTTACATTCATTATTTATTTTTTTTAGTTATCATGGAGAACACGGCACTTCCTGTTTTCTGACTCTTTTTTTTCTCAAAGAGCAGGAAACAGTCAGAAAACAGGTCCTGTGTATCCCAGGCCATCTGAGCGCTCACAGAGAGAAGGCAGTCATGTGACTGATGGACACACTGAGCTGTGACTCTCTGTACTGGCAGGAATATCTGTGTTTAGTCTGGTTTTTTTTTCAACCTGCACAAGTCAGAAAATCTGCCTGCAGGAGACTGGACCTAGATACAGTTAGTATAGCTGTTATATAGCAGCCTTCAGGAGACTGGACCTGCATACAGGTAAGTATAGCATTTAAATAGCTGCCTTAAGGAGACTGGACCTGGATTTCTGGTAAGTACAACTTTGTTTTACAGCATGATAACAAAAAAATAAATAAATAATGAATGTAAACTTCATTTCACATCTACTGATTAAGATTTTGAAAGTTATAATGACAGTGACACTTTAAATCCAAGATATATATAGTAGTTAGGTCCCCTTTATTCTCTCATAGACTAGTTACAACCCCTCTGTGCTCCTTTATTGTAGTTAGACCCCATCTGTACCCCCATATAAAGTTGGCCCCCTCTGAGCCGCCATATAGTAGTTAGGTCCCTTTTGTTCTCCCATATAGTAGTTAAGCCCCATCTATGCTCATATATTGCAGTTAGTAATCCTTTGTGTGTCGATATAGTAATGAGGTCCCATTTGTGTATCCATATATAGTAGTTAGGCCTCTCTGTGCAGAATGACCCCAAGTAAATAGTTTACCCCCATGTAGCATCCCACCCCCCATACACATGGTTGTTAGTCCACCCTCAGTAGGTAGCATCTCCCTGGTCGCTATTCCCCCAGTTGAGTGTATCTGCCATGTAGGTAATCCTCCTGTAGCCAACCCTCCCCCCAAGTAGTCCTTGTGATAGTAAACACTGGAGTGCTGAAGGAGAGATAGTGGCCTCTTGTGGCTAAAAGCATAATGCCACCTACAGCCATGAGAGTGAATGACAGAGTGGGGAGCCTATGGCATCATTAAACTGCGAGCACTCAGTAAGAAGACTCACAGTTAAAGAGCACAACACTCAATAACAAGGTGTGCCCCAGTTTGCCAGGTGCTGACAGCAGGGGGCGGGACCTGATGCAGACACTTTAAGTTGCCTCATGGCAGTAGCGCACCTATAAACACAACAATTCCTTGCTCAGGATCATGGTTTTGCAAAGGACAGCTGCTTAAAACTATACAGGTGTCCAGAAATTAGAAGGAAGTCTTAATTTACCTTTCAGAGACAGTGTAGATACTCTGCAGATGACAGACAAGCTCACAGAGTGCAGGTACAAATCCCAGGCTTTTTCTGTCACCTGCTTATATCACTAGCTAAGCCCCACCCTCACTTCCTGCAGTCTGTCCTGGTCTTTCTGTCACCAGAGATGAATAGATCCTAACTACAGGTGGTGGACAGCAGACTGCAGAGAAATAAGACAAACCAAAGAAAGGGGTACATATAACACTAGCTAAGCACCACCCTCACTTCCTACAGTCTGTCCTGGTCTCACTGTTACTAGAGACAGATGAAACCTAACAACAAGTGGTGGACAGTAGACTGCAGAGAAATAAGATGCCACAGTAGTAGTATAGTAGAGGCCCATTGTGGGCTATTGGTGTGGCATTATCTGAACTACATAGCTTATAATAGGGATGGCAGTGTACATAGGCCCATATTATTAAAAATATATATTTTTTTAATTATTTTTTTTATTAATATTTTATATTAGAAAATATAAAAATCTAAAATGTTTACATTACCCATATAAAATCCCTCTACAAAATCCTTTGCTTGCTTAAACTTTCTTAACACATATATTCTACCCCGTTGACCTTTCCAAACCAATATCCCGCAGCATTCCTTGTAAATGATGACGCTGACAAAGGCGGCAATGTTCCTGGAAGACGTCCTGGTGATATTGCTATATTAGCGGAGCTGCCAGCATTCAGGGCTCGGCCTCATCAATTGCACCTGTAGGACAAGAGTCTTCTCCGGGCCCGGTTTGTCGATCAACACATATTTTTCTAGATTAAATTCCAGTGGCTGAATGGAGGCTGTAGTTAAAAAAAAAATCTGAATGCTCAAGACTTTTCTGCCACTTGCCCAAAAATGTGCTTAGGTTTTTTTTTCCACGCAAGCAGCGCTATCAATTTTTCCGAGGCCCCGTTCCCTTCCAATGTACTGTAGTTCTGGAACAATCCGGTGTCACTCATTTCATTGCTACACAGGGAAAAATCATTACAGGGCTCAGTGAGCGTCCACACAGCCAGAGGAGAGCTGCACCCGAGCATCAAGGAAACCATGATAGAAAGGGAATGGCTTTTATATTAGGGAGAATGTGACATCTGATAAATGTTGTAGCAAAAGTCATTGAAATGTAGAAGAAAACATTAGAGAAAGAAAAGATAAAATGTTGTGTATTTATATTCCCTTATATAATGTTACATGAAATTCTACTGTTATGCAAATTATCTATCTATCTATCTATCTATCTATCTATCTATCTATCTATCCATCTATCTCCTATCTATCTATCTATCTATCTATCTATCTCCTATCTATCTATTATCTATCTATCTATCTATCTATCTATCTATCTATCTATCTATCTATCTCCTATCCATTATCTATCTATCTCCTATCTATCTATTTATCTATCCATCTATCTCCTATCTATCTATCTATCTATCTATCTATCTATCTATCTATCTCCTATCTATCTATCAATTATCTATCTATCTATCTATCTATCTATCTATCTATCTATCTATCTATCTATCTATCCATCCATCCATCCATCTAACTATCTATCTATGTATTCATCTATCCACAAAGGAATATGACTGCAGCACTCCAAAATAGTGAACAAACTGTGATTTATTGGTTCATGGATACACACAGCTTGACATCCATGAACCAATAAATCACCATGTGTTCACTCTTTTGGAGTGCTGCAGTCATATTCCTTTGTGGAATATCCATATTACACTGGTGGACCCAGGTGGGACAGCTGGCACCCGCACTTCAGCTATTTTCATTGAGTGCTGTGGACCTATTTCGTAATATCTATCTATCTATCTATCTATCTATCTATCTATCTATCTATCTATCTCCTATCTATCTATCTCCTATCTATCTCCTATCTATCTCCTATCTATCTATCTATCTATCTATCTATCTATCTATCTATCTATCTATCTTCTATCTCCTATCTATCTATCTATCTATCTATCTATCTATCTAAACACAACAATCACTGAACTCAGGGAGAACAGTGAAAAATTCCAATGGAGTACTCATTTACGAGTCTCCATTGATTGTCCCATACAAAATTTGAATATGCAAAAAAGGGGTCCGTGGAGCCTCAGTTACGAGTCTCAAAACACAGGAATAGCCAGATATCCCTCTCTCCAGAGAAGGAAGCCCATTGCCAAGGGGTGCCTCCTAGTGGGGAGAGCACCAAACCACCCTGATACGTAGTCCCTCAGGTCCTCACTCTGTTGCGAGCTTTGGGACCTAAATAGGGAAACACCAGGGTGGCCCCTGTGAGTCAAAGTCTAACTCTGTGGCGAGTATAACGACATAAGACAAGGGTTACCAAGGCTAGGCATCCATCCACAGACTGCAGTTTCGGGGTAAATGAGTACTCCATTGGAATTTTTCACTGTTCTCCCTGAGTTCAGTGATTGTTGTGTTTTGTTGGTCTATTTATCATTGCCCCAGTAGCCAGAATCCTGCTCCACACTGACGAGGGGCAAATACCCCAAAACTGCAGTCTGTGGATGGATGCCTAGCCTTGGTAACCCTTGTCTTATGTCGTTATACTCGCCACAGAGTTAGACTTTGACTCACAGGGGCCACCCTGGTGTTTCCCTATTTAGGTCCTAAAGCTCGCAACAGAGTGAGGACCTGAGGGACTACGTATCAGGGTGGTTTGGTGCTCTCCCCACTAGGAGGCACCCCTTGGCAATGGGCTTCCTTCTCTGGAGAGAGGGATATCTGGCTATTCCTGTGTTTTGAGACTCGTAACTGAGGCTCCACGGACCCCTTTTTTTATCTATCTATCTATCTATTTACTGTACCTATCTGCAGTGCCCCATAACCCTTTGCGTCCACCTCTAAGTATATACAATTATTACAGAGTTTAATCTGAGGATAAAGGTGTCATACTGCATTTGTTCACTAGATGTCGCTAAATGCTTTTCATTTGCAGCAAGCGCATGCTAAGGTGTAATGTAAGAGTTAATTGTGTAGGTGACATGGCACCTGTTCTCCTGTATGGGACCTGCTGAAAGTTGGTTTGCCAGGTTAACCTATGTCTAAAGGTCACCCAGCCAAAAGATACTTCTCTATTGCCCAGCCTATTGGAGTCCAGTCTTGCTGTGTTCCCAGGCTCCTCTCCACCAATAGAAAACAGCCCCAAACTCTATAAGTAGAAGTGAGGTCTATGTGTTCAGACTGTTATTTCCAAATTTAAGGTGAAGTGTGTTCTTGCACTTGGGCCAGAAAATGTCTTACACGGGGCCAGGACATCCAGCCAGCACTCAATGTTGTGTCTCTCCAATACAGATCCAGACTATTTCTTGCCTTCCTGTCTGTCCAGCCATGGCTGGCTAAAACACCTCGGGTGCGACTACCACTGATAAGGATTAGGATCTGTTCACGCTGAGGGGGTTATCCAAGTTCTCCAAACATTTAAATCCCCGGTGAGCTTTAGTCTTTAGAGTAGACAGAGGTTGGAGAAGAGCCATTCACTGCAACTAGCCAGGACCTAAGGATAAAACTGAAGGCTGGCTTTCCCAGTGCTGGGGCCCATACTATTGGACGTGCCACTCAGTGTCCTTGCCCAGCATTGAGGCCCTTCATTTCCTCAAGTATACGCCATAGACTCCAAAGTAGTTAGAGCCCCCTGTAGCAGAGTACTGTGCTAATTGGACAGGTCCTCTTTAGGTAGTCTACCTCGTCACTGTTACCACAGGCTATTAAAGTTGTCTTCTAAGGAGACTTTGCAACCGAAAACTCAGTCTACCTGCTAAATCATTGGTCTTAAGTGCCTTAAAAGAGACTAACTGATAAACCAACCTCTAAAGCTAAACCTGCACCTTGTGTATAAGGATCTTGCATTTTTTGCACTGTACCTTTAAGAGACTGCTCAGTAAAAGTTATCCATTCTGCAGTTATACCTAAATCTTTTTGTTTGTGTTCTGACCCATCACATCATGGGGGGGGGGAGTAATAAGAACACCTTAATGGCATGTACCTGGAGAGAGCTGCTACCACTCTGAGTCCCGTCACATGTGCTGCTGGGGTACTGCAACTCATAGCACTTGCATGCAACACCTTGCACCCCTGGGTTACCATCTATCTACCTTGTTTCCCTGAAAATAAGACCTAGTGGCGTTTTGCTGAATTGCTAAATATAAGGCCTCCCCTGAAATTAAGACCTAGCAAAGTTTTTGTTTGGAAGCATGCCCCTTGAAAAGAACACTGGGGCATACAGCTATGTTTCTTATTAGCTTGCTAACATTGTCCCCTACCTTCACCGTCCGTTGCAGAGCAGCTGCATGCAGGACATGAAGACCGCCACCTGCTACCAACCTCGATGTTCCCTTCTGCGTCCGTCACTTGCAAATGTGCAGGCAAGGCATCAAGAGGCCTGCCGCCATCCACGTTGTAACCTGCTACCAGATGTAGAGCTGCACACAGTCTGCTGTTATCTCGTCCCTTTCCATAGTGTACGCTGTCCCTGCTGTGCTGTACGAGTGTGCTGTGGTGAGCTCCTCCTGGTGGCCAGAAGCTGCCATACTGTGTCATCTATCTATCTATCTATCTATCTATCTATCTATCTATCTATCTATCTATCTATCATCTATCCTAATGTATCTATCAATCTATCTATCTATCTCCTATCTATCTATCTATCTATCTATCTATCTATCTATCTATCTATCTATCTCCTATCTATCTCCTATCTATCTATCTATCTATCTATCTATCTATCTTCTATCTATCTATCTCCTATCTATCTATCTATCTATCTATCTATCTATCTATCTATCTCCTATCTATCTCCTATCTATCTATCTATCTATCTATCTATCTATCTATCTATCTATCTATCTCCTATCTATCTATCTATCTATCTATCTATCTATCTATCTATCTCCTATCTATCTATCTATCTCCTATCTATCTATCTATCTATCTATCTATCTATCTATCTATCTATCTCCTATCTATCTATCTATCTATCTATCTATCTATCTATCTATCTATCTATCTATCTCCTATCTATCTATCTCATATTATCTATCTATCTATCTATCTATCTCCTATCTATCTATCTCCTATCTATCTATCTATCTATCTATCTATCTATCTATCTATCTATCTATCTATCTATCTATCTCCTATCTATCTATCTCCTATCTATCTATCTATCTATCTGTCTCCTATCTATCTATCTATCTATCTATCTATCTATCTATCTATCTATCTATCTATCTATCTATCTATCATCTATCCTAATATATCTATCCATGATCACATTCTGCTAATCTATAACCCCCTTAAAGGAAACATCATTCCCTTCTACCTTCTCATTCACTTCATGGGAGTATTTCGTAAGTAAATTTTGACTTTATTAGTTGGATTTTTCCTTGTATTTCCCTTGTGCTTGTCATCTTGGATAAAGACCCTTAATATTCAGAGCATAACCTGTAACTAAGACTGACTTGTCGGTGTGCAGAACTGAAGCCGGGATCTTAAGTTGGAATTTTTTTTTTTTTTTTAGATTTGATTAAACACCCAAATCCAATTGCAATCATTTAGCGGTGATATCATTGTGCTGGTATTAGAGCGGGAGCGGGTGGGTGCTGCGCTCTCTCTAATCCTGGTGGGGACAGGATGAGGGTGGTTGTGACATGATGATTCTATTAAGCCTGACACCTGTCACTTGATTACAGACATTAAAGTTGATACCTGAAATGAGCCGGCAGCGCCTGAAACTTCTGAAATTAAGTTTTTGAAACATCATCACTAAACAAGATTTATCTGCAGAATATCGGTCACGCTGGCAAACTATGCAGATGAACGGTTTGCATAATGATAAGATTGCTCAGTATCTCTTATGAAATCACTTAAAAAGTTTACGGCTTCAAGTCTAACACCTCTAGCGGGGCCTTAGTTTGAACAATAGTTAAAGGGGTACTCCAGTGGGAAAAAAAGATTTTAAATCATCTGGTGACTAAAAGTTATACAGATTTGTAAAGGACTTCTATTTAAAAATCTCAAGTCTTCTAGTACTTATCAGCTGCAGTATGTCCTGCGGGAAGTGGTGTATTCTTTTCAGTCTGAAACAGTGCTCTCTGCTGCCACCTCTGTCCATGTCAGGAACTCCAGCTCTGGACAGTTCCTGACATGGACAGAGGTGGCAGTAGAGAGCACTGTGTCAGACTGGAGAGAGTACACCACTTCCTGCAGGATATACAGCAGCTGATAAGTACTGGAACGATGGAGATTTTTGAAGTAGACGTTATTTACAAATCTATATAACTTTCTTTCACTGTTCTCCAGTGCCTCTAAGGAGGCGACTGCTGGGAAATTAACAGGAACAGAAAGTGTCAGTTTAGGTTTAGGCCTAGTGGCCAGAATAGAAACTGCAAGATTTTATTATTTTAAAATATAGATAGTAACATGGAAAATTAGAAAATCAGGAAAATATGTTTAATATAAAAACTTTATTGGAAAACCAGTTCATTTTCTGGTGACACATTCCTTTTAAAGGGACAGTATTTATTTATTTATTTATTTTTGTTTGTCATCTTAATATTCTGGGATCTGTAACTTTTTAAAATTTTCTAATGAAGTAGCTGCAGGAGAACTTTTTTAAAAAATTTTTTTTAATCTTTTTATTTTTTCAATGGTACTAGTCGCAATAGGATGCCTAATTCTAACTCCTCCTCGTCATCTTATGAAAGACCACAGTTTAGTGAATTGACAAGAAATGTTCCTGGATGACATAATTCTTTATGAGGTTTTTCTGGACCACAATATTTACATCTTAAGGATAGGCCATCAATATCAGATTAGTGAGTGCTCTCCCGATACATCACCAGTCAATACATTTAATAGTGGTTATACCTGGTATTGCAGCTGCAGTATACAGCATAGCTTTCAGCTAGCTGGATGCATGATGCCAGGAAGAGCACCCCCTTCCTATATTAATGGCCATTAATATTGTCCCAGAAAAACATTGCAGTAATGGATCAATTCTTCTCTGTTGAAGTTACTGGGTGCAGGGTTCACAGAGAGAACGTCTTTATTAGGCCTCCTGCCTGATGTACAGCCAATGCTCAGAGCTCTGCTCTATCCCGGGCTATCATTCTTGGTAAAGACATACTTACTTTTCATGTATAAATCTGATTTTATTTTACCCTCCAGAACTGACTAAGTTTATATGTATAGGAGGGCACATAAATTGAACATATGGTTCTCTGTGTAATAAAACACAATGCGTTTGGGCTCAGATTAGAGGCTTTTCTTTGATAAGAATTTTAAAGGTTCAAACTACAAGTAGAACACGGATGCTAAGTAAAATGATGGGTTGTCTCTATATTGGATACTGTAATGGTGCGTTTACACAAAGAGATTTATCTGACAGATTTTTGAAGCCAAAGCCAGGAACAGACTTTAAACAGGGAACAGGTCATAAAGGAAAAACTAAGATCTCTCCTCTTTCCAAATCCATTCCTGGCTTTGGCTTCCGAAATCTGTCAGATAAATCTCTCTGTGTTAAACGCACCATTACTTGACCTTATCTAAATATCCAGGATTCTTATAATGATGAGATGACTCTGCTCACCATGCCCCAGTCTACACAACAAAGCAGATAAATGAACTGCAGTAAATAGGAGGTCAGCCTATTGTGGCTGGTCTAGTGGTGAGTGTGAAATGTGTATTTTTCACACTCAAGTAAGCTATTTTCACAATATATTTTAACCCACTCCCGCCACTGCACTATAAATTAATGTCGCTGCAGCCTATTCCTGATGCTGCAGCGGCATTAATTTACGATCGAGGATGCGCCTGTGTCATCCTTGACAGGTCCCAGATATCCGTGATAGCCGGAGACCCACCGCAACTTAAGTTAACCCTAAAGATACTGTGGTCATCACAACCACAGCATCTATAGGGGTTCTGACAGAGAATTCTCCCTCGACAGAGGGAGAATTCTCTGTCCGCTGTCCATCGGGGCTCGGCAAAGTGATTGCAGAGCCCTGTTGGTAGCCATGGAGACCCCAGGCTTATGGTTTTCTGGCTACAGAGGCTGGCGGACGAGAGGGGGCGGGCATAAGGACATCAGCTTATGGGATCATTATTATCCCTTAAGCTGATGTCCTAAAACGGCCTGGGCATTGATGCATCAATGACCCATGGTCGTGAAAGGGTTGATATAGATGTCACTGTATAAGGGGACTTGCCCCCTTATTTTTATAGAGGGCCTGTCTTGGTATATCTGTTTCAATAGATAATTGTATTTTTTATTAGGTAACATTGTGGAGTAACTTTTTGTACAATTCTGTGTTGCACCATTCCTGTTATTCTATCTAAAAACATTTGAATAAATTGACATTTGGGCGATGCCAGATAGGGGTGTGTCAGTAGATAATGGTGGCTACAGTAGCAGACAGTACAGGGATAGAATCCCCTAAAAAATCTGAAAAATAATGCCCAGTTGTCAATATATTGGAGGAATGGCACAACATAGAAGCTCTGGAGATGTTAATTTATAGGGACTAAAAGTACTTAGAAAAATAGATATTAGGAGAAGGAGAGATGACAGATACTTTCGAATACAACTGTTGCTTATTTTATTTTATTAAGAAAGTTTCAAGTCTCATTTGTTAAAACTTTTACAAAAAAGGCTTTTTTTTCTAGGGTAGTAAAGCTGAACTGTGATTGGTTGTTATACTGAGTAGGATGGAGTTGGAGTTGGCTGAATCTCTGGCTAGAGTGTACACAGGAACAGGAAGTCTGTTACAGGATCTACAATGAAGACAACAGAGCAGGCAGTTTCAATTAGAAGCAGAAGAAAAGCAAATATATCTTCCTTTATTAGACATGTAAAAATAAGTTTCATCACTGGAACCCCCACTTAAAGTCATTGTAACATCTGTAATCGGTTTTTGGGGCTGCAAAAAAATTTTTTTGTCTGTTCTTGGTATGCCTATCCATCCTTTGTATCTAAAGTGACTGTCAAAGTGGATGGATCTCAGTACATTGCCTGATAGACACCACTATCTATGACTGATGGAAGGTACCATACCCTACAATAATAATCCGCCATGATGTATTTCTGTCTGTTTTGCAGGTTCAGCCATACCCCACCAGAGAGATGCTGCAGCTGAAAATGCAGGACTACATGAAATGGCAGTCGTATAAGTCCCATCTTATCGGAAAACAGCATTGATGACTACAAATGACTCATGAATGATGTCTTAATAATATATATGTCATTTGTATTACCATTATCAGCTCTATGCTGCCCGGGCAACTGGCAGCATTAAACTAGGACAGACTCCTTTATTGCAATTGGCTATGTTAACACATTGGGTGAGATTTATCAAACATGGTGTAAAGTGAAACTGGCTCAGTTGCCCCTAGCAACCAATCAGATTCCACCTTTCATTGTCCAAAAAGTCTGTGAGGAATGAGAGGTGGAATCTGATTGGTTGCTAGGGGCAACTGAGCCAGTCTCACTTTACACCATGTTTGACAAGTCTTGTATTATAAGTCATTGTTTAAAAACAATTCTCCCCACCCCTCCCCACCATGAAAATATCTATCAATAAGGGCCAGTCGGCTGGAAGAAGCTGACTGGGACCAGCCTGGTGACTTAAAATTCATTCCCGTGCAGTTCTGGGTTCAGGCAGCATGAAAATGATGACATGTTCCGTATAAATACTTCTCTTACTGGGTATTGCCAAAAAAGCCCTTTTAGATGTGGGTCTTCAGTCATTTATTGGCCCAAGAGGTTCATATTTGGAGGCAAATTATATGTTATTTACTGTTGCTGATCCCACTTGGCCTATGATAACTGCAGAGATTATGATTGGCCAAGTGGATGAAGGAGTCCATACAAGAAGACATATTCTATAATGATTAAAGGGATTTTCTGGAAAAAAAAACTGGTCGATGGCCTAAGGATCAGACTTTATCATCATGAATACTGTTGAGAAGACTTGCAGAACAGTTTTCTGGCAAAGTTCTCTAACTCTAAACGCTCAGCATTTGACCCCCTGGCGGCTGGAGAAATTGGATGCCTCCAGGAAAACATGAATACAGCCTATGGCCTATCACTGTATCCATGTTTTTCTGGAGTTCCTAGGGCAGCATCCAACTTCTTCAGCCAACGGGAGTCAAATGCTGAGTGTTTGGACTTTGCCGAAGCGACTTTGCCGAAGCGAAAAGTTTGGCAACTTCACTCAACACTAACATGATCTTCCTTAATGAGATCAGTAGGCCTTGGTGATATATATATATATATATATATATATATATATATATATATATATTTTTTTTTTTTTTTTTTTTTTCTTCCCTATGAATTCATTATTTATCATTACTATGGGTCACAATAAAATATTTTAAGCTCTAACGAAACTTTTCTCCTATAGTATTGTTACCCATGTGTGTAGTTTTGCACAGCTCTGCTTTATGCCGTTATATAAGTTGTATTCATTACAATGGCTTTACTTAATTCACTTCCCTTAATTCACCTAATTTCCTGTGTATAATCTTATTATGGGAGACGGGTGGAACCATTATCTGTCCCTTAATGAAAATCCCCATGTGGAGTCAGACTAGTATTAGCACATCAAATGCCACATTTACTTTCCATTTCATGTATAATAGGATATAAATGACTATGTCCTATATTCTGCTTGTTATTGGGGTTAACTACTCTTGAGATTGGAATATTTGGTTTGACTCTGAGCCCAGAAATTCTCTTCAGAATAACTTTGTTATTGCTCCAATGCATTTAAACTATAAACTAGAACAACTTTACAACTTGTCTTTATTAAAAATTTTCTACAGATTTTTGTCTACAGCTTCTTTTAAGACCTAAGTGTCTCCATGGTAACAGACTACAAACACACTCCATGTAGTCTGATCCTGCAGTTTTACTTCCTTTTATCTAATACAAATCTTGCTAAATTAAATTAAAGGTTTATGCTGTCCAATGTAAGGGTAGCATAAACTAGTGACAGAGAAGCTGAACAGAATGATGTATCACTTACATTGTTCTGTGCAGCTGATTCAGAGATATCCTCCTGCATAACATGGACAATAAGTAGTCCTCTCCATTATGTGCGTGAGCCCGGTAGTCCTGGATATTCATGAAAAGCAGAAAACTCCGCCCACCAGCTGCTGATTGGCAGTTATCTATCCATGCTGTGTATAGTCAGTCAACTGTCAATCAGCAACTGGAAGGCAGGGAAGGGGTGTGGCACAAATCCTATTCTCCTGCATATTAGGAGAACAGCTGAACAGAATGATGTAAGTAATACACCGATCTGCTCAGCATTTGTGTTACTAGTTTATGCTGCCCTCATTTAAGGCTGAATAAACCTAGTGACAGATTCCTTTTAAATTCTTCAGGATAGTAAGAAGTAGAGTAAACAATAGGTGAAGGAGAGATTTGGCTACCCGGGATTTCTTTGTAATCAGGTACTATGGAAAGGCCCTTACGGTCTCTGCAGGGAGTGTGTTGACAGCAACTATGGGTAAGGCCAACAGTTAGGCCTGCTTGTCTGTTCATGTACTTGGTGCTGGCATCCAATACCATGTATCAGTACAATAGTTCCTTTATGATGCCACTGCATAGGAGAGGTCATCTGAATTCACAGTAATAACTACTGCCAGTAACCATTGTCAGGGACAACATAATAATCAATATAGTAAGCTCCATCCCCAGCGCTCCCAAACACCTCATTAGCATATTAAATTAACTGCTAATATCCCCCAAACATCACTAATCAGCATTAGAGATGATCCAACATCGGGAAATCTTAGATTCCATTGTACTCGGACTTTTGTCATTTGATTCCCGATGCCTTCCCGTTCCGTGGGAAAGGTGGAGCAAGTCCGAGTACCACCTGGAAAACAGGGATACAGTTTATTACCTAGGATGTATCCCTGTTTTCCAGGCAGTACTCGAGTTTTCTCCACCTTCCCACGGAACGGGAAGGCATCGGGAATCAAATGAAGAAGGTTCGAGAAGGTTCAAGTTCGATCCAACCTAAGATTTCCCGTTGTTAGATCATCCCTAATCAGCATCTTCCATTTGTTTGGCTATGGCGGGCAATATCTCCGGTCTGAATGCTCCAGTTTCTAAATTCTTTGTCTTCTCCCAAGAATTTGGCAGAATATCAGCACATACGCTACAGAGACGCAAGGTTGCCTACTTATAGGAACTCCATGGGTGGCAAATCCCAAATCACCATGTCACTGGACATAACCAGCCATCTCTGCATGCCAAAAAATTGGTAAAAAGAGTGTCCAGTGCTATTAGTTCTATGACCCAACTATAACACACCAGTACATAAGAAAAACAGATTGCTGATCTCAGGGAGACCAGCCAAAGATAACACTACCGACTTCTAGTGAAAGCGCTCAATGTAGTCATATCCTAGGTGCATTGCTCCCTGGGAAACATGAATATGCTGGGTCCTTCATGGAGGGATATCTGGCTAGTCCTGTGTTTCGAGACTCTTCAATGAGGCTCCAAGGGCTCTTCTTTTACACTAGTTCATAAGACATTAGTCAACTCTTATGGGCCCAATAAGGAGAAGATTAAACACCAGCCCCATCTCGGAAAACATGGCACCATAATGGGGACCTATTTTGTTTCCATCGCCCCCTCTCGTCAATGTGCACCACTGCTTGTAAGCAAAGAGAATTATGTTTTATAGCTCCGCATGGATAAATGACCTTTATGTCATGGCGCAGCACCGGGATAATTCTTGCCTGGCTCTATCGGATATATTACGCAGAACCTTTTTGTCTCCATTTGTATCGGGTAGCTATTATTGTCTTATTATGGCACCTTATTCCTTCCCCGCTTGTGCAACAATGTGGAAAATCTAATTTTACACAAAATAAATTCAGTGTACTAATGGAGCATAATCCCGATGATGGCAGCCGGAGCCGCCCGCCTTTCCCTTGTAGTTGTTAGTTCAGATCTATATCACAGTTGGCTGTGCAGATATCCTCCTGAGAAATTTATTGACATAGAGACATAAAAGGAGACCAGGCTGAGACTGTCACTCATAATTTACCTCCATCTGGCCGCACTTTTCCTCCGGATCGCATATCCTCTACAGCTTTGGAGGTCAGCGTACCTGGTCCTCAGAAGGATTAATCACAGATCAAGAGACATCCGCAAAACATCTGCAAGCAATCCAGGTACTTCCAATCAGAAATCTAATATGACAAGCGGGGGCCGGTGTGTGCCGGGAGCTGATAGGGCAGAGAAGGAGGCCTAATCCTCTGATGAGGTGAGATACAGAGACGTCTCCTAGTGATGCCGCATACATGGAAAGGGAGAGGAGATTTCCTAAGAAGTAACTTATATTAGACAGTAGGCCGGTCAATTAACTGGGATATCCTGGACTCACCTGGGTATTACATCCCTCATATAGTAATATGCAATGGCTCCTGGTGGAGAAGACATCATCATGAACATTTTCCTAAAATATACATAAGGCATAATGCAGGAGAGCTGAGGAGTTCTCTATACTACGCCACACAGGACACATCCTCTATACTACACCACACAGGACACCTCCTCTATACTACACCACACAGGACACCTCATCTATATTACACCACACAGGACATCTTCTCTATACTACACCACACAGGACACCTCCTCTATACTACACCATACAGGACACATCCTCTATACTACACCACACAGGACACCTCCTCTCTATACTACACCACACAGGACACCCCCTCTATACTACACCACACAGGACACATCCTCTATACTACACCATACAGGACACATCCTCTATACTACACCACACAGGACACCCCCTCTATACTACACCACACAGGACACATCCTCTATACTACACCATACAGGACACATCCTCTATACTACACCACACAGGACACATCCTCTATACTACACCATACAGGACACATCCTCTATACTACACCACACAGGACACCTCCTCTATACTACACCACACAGGACACATCCTCTATACTACACCACACAGGACACCTCCTCTATACTACACCACACAGGACACATCCTCTATACTACACCATACAGGACACCTCCTCTATACTACACCACACAGGACACATCCTCTATACTACACCACACAGGACACCTCCTCTATACTACACCATACAGGACACATCCTCTATACTACACCATACAGGACACATCCTCTATACTACACCACACAGGACACCTCCTCTCTATACTACACCACACAGGACACCTCCTCTATACTACACCACACAGGACACCTCCTCTATACTACAACACACAGGACACCTCCTCTATACTACACCACACAGGACACCTCCTCTATACTACACCATACAGGACACATCCTCTATACTACACCACACAGGACACCTCCTCTATACTACACCACACAGGATACACCCTCTATACTACACCACACAGGACACCTCCTCTATACTACACCACACAGGACACCTCCTCTACACTACACCACACAGGACACCTTCTCTATACTACACCACACAGGACACCTCCTCTATACTACACCACACAGGACACCTCCTCTATACTACACCACACAGGACACCTCCTCTATACTACACCACACAGGACACCTCCTCTATACTACACAACACAGGACACCTCCTCTATACTACACCATACAGGACACATCCTCTATACTACACCACACAGGACACCTTCTCTATACTACACCACACAGGACACCTCCTCTATACTACACCACACAGGACACATCCTCTATACTACACCACACAGGACACATCCTGTATACTACACCACACAGGACACATCCTCTATACTACACCACACAGGACACATCATCTATACTACACCACACAGGACACATCATCTATACTACACCACACAGGACACCTCCTCTATACTACACCACACAGGACACCTCCTCTATACTACACCACACAGGACACCTCCTCTATACTACACCACACAGGACACATCCTCTATACTACACCGCACAGGACACCTCCTCTATACTGCACCACACAGGACACATCCTCTATACTACACCATACAGGACACATCCTCTATACTTCACCACACAGGACACATCCTCTATACTACACCACACAGGACACCTCCTCTATACTACACCACACAGGACACATCCTCTATACTACAGCACACAGGACACATCCTCTATACTACACCATACCGGACACCTCCTCTATACTACACCACACAGGACACATCATCTATACTACACCACACAGGACACATCCTCTATACTACACCACACAGGACACCTCCTCTATACTACGCCACACAGGACACCTCCTTTATACTACGCCACACAGGACACATCCTCTATACTACACCACACAGGACACATCCTCTATACTACACCACACAGGACACATCCTCTATATACTACACCACACAGGACACCTCCTCTATACTACACCACACAGGACACCTCCTCTATACTACACCACACAGGACACCTCCTCTATACTACACCACACAGGACACCTCCTCTATACTACACCACACAGGACACCTCCTTTCTATACTGCACCACACAGGACACCTCCTCTATACTACACCACACAGGACACCTCCTCTATACTACACCACACAGGACACCTCCTCTATACTACACCACACAGGACACCTCCTCTATACTACAGCACACAGGACACATCCTCTATACTACACCACACAGGACACATCCTCTATACTACACCACACAGGACACCTCCTCTATACTACACCACACAGGACACCTCCTCTATACTACACCACACAGGGGGACACATCCTCTATCCTACACCACACAGGACACCTCCTTTCTATACTGCACCACACAGGACACCTCCTCTATACTACACCACACAGGACACATCCTCTATACTACACCACACAGGACACATCCTCTATACTACACCACACAGGACACATCCTCTATACTACACCACACAGGACACCTCCTCTATACTACACCACACAGGACACCTCCTCTATACTACACCACACAGTGCATACAAGTCCCCTTTAATATACAGTATTTTTGGCGCAGTTATAAAGGGAAACAGTTGTATTCCGTCACTTCTATATCTCCATATAACAACATGCTGCATTTTGGTGTTTACTCTAAGAATGCTATTAATTGTAATGTTTATTTAAGCATATGACAAATGCGCCTTATACAAAGTACAGTCCTAATTATTTAAAGTGCTTTTTTTATATCCATTTGTGGTCGGAGCTGATAGTCATGCAAATACATCCCATTAATTCAGCCGGAATGTTCAGGTACATAAGAAGAATGTGTTGTCTATCTCATCCATTGCATCCCATGCTGTTACTGTTCCGTTGTCAAGGATAGCCGGTCAATATTACTCAATAATACATCTAGTATATGTTTTATTTTTTTCACATAAATTATACATAGATTTATTTTCTTATTTGTTACCATTGATCACCCCGTACAGGTTATTTATTTAGTAGAGACTGGATTAATAATAAATGTCTGATTCGGATTTATCTTTTCAGAAGTATTAAGGGGATATGATAGAGACTTTGTTATTTGCTTCCTGCTTCATACTGTTATGTTGCATATTGTAACTGATTTATGGGGAAATCAATTTGCTTTCCTCATATAATAGGGCACCTCCTCCTGGTCCTTTCCATCTTTGTCCTCTTACTTATTGACCTCCATTGAAGACAGAACACTATGGCCTGGATTGCATAGACTTCTAATGGCTAATCTGTAACGTGATCACGTCTGAGTTAGGACATGTTCTATTTTTTCATGGATCACAGCGCGGATTGTGGCACGGATCGTCTGAATGCACCCATAGGATTCAGTGGCCCCTAAAATTGTCCATCGGTTGTGAATGCAGCCTAAGGCTACGTTCACACACGGAACGCCCGGTGTCAGATAAGATCGGACTGCAGTACCGGCCGGATGATCGTTGGTGCCGCTGAGTTCTGATGGGGGCGCATAAGTGTGCTCGTGCATCAAAACTCCCCACTGCACATAATGGAGCGTGCAGCCACAGACGCGCGCTTCATTGTGAGCACTGACAGGTTCCCTAGCGGCGGCGCAAAAAAACTGACATGTCAGTCTTTTGCGCCACCAATAGAGATCCGGGCCAGACTGTATACTATGCGTATACGCTCCGTCCGGGATTCCATAGATGGCAACATAACATATATTTTCGGATTAATTACGCCTGTTGTTGCAATCGGCAACAACGGCCATACTTTTACAAAAATATACGTTGTGTGAACATGGCCTAAGGCTATGTTTCGATTGTGGGAGGAAGGAGTATCACTCAGTAGTATATTCCAGGTGGAAACGAGTATATCTAGTATAGATAGTAATCCACTGGTTCACTTATGAAAATTGAAGACAAGGTAGTCTCGAGTATTCAATTGCAAGTGCTTTTGTGCATCATTTATTTTGTAACAGTGGTAAACACAGACAAAATCCGACGTTTCGGTGAAGGCGCCTTCAGCGAAACGTCGGATTTTGTCTGTGTTTACCACTGTTACAAAATAAATGATGCACAAAAGCACTTGCAATTGAATACTCGAGACTACCTTGTCTTCAATTTTCATAAGTGAACCAGTGGGTTACTATCTATACTAAGGCTATGTTTCCACACAGTATTTTTGGTCAGTATGTTGTTCAGTATTTTGCAACTGAAACAGGGAGTGGATTGAAAACACGTGCATCAGAACTCCCCACTGCCATCATCCCCTTGGGAGGGAGCAGGAGAATTGGAGCCCAAGAGAGGGGCAGACGTGGCTGGCGCGGGGGCCCCCGCACCCGTCACCGCATGCAGCTCAGCCGAAGGACTCACTGATGGACGGGCCGGTACCCTGGGTGGGCGGGCCGGAATCCTGGGAGGGCGGGCTGAGACCCTGGGTGGGCGGGCCGAGACCCTGGATGGGCGGGCGGGCCGAGACCCTGGATGGGCGGGCCGAGACACTCTGCTCCCCACCGTGGCCGACATTGTCCCTGCGCCCGACCCCGGACTGAGGCTGGCGAGAGCGATCCTGGCGCCCACCTTGAGGGGGCGGAAGACAGGCGGGCTCATTCCCCGGGGAGACGGCCGCATCGCTCACCACACGTGGACTGGAAGGGGAACCTGGGCGGCGGGAGGCGGCACCCGGCCCGGAGGGTCCCCTGGGGGGCTCCCTTGCTGGCGCCGGGTCCCAGAGCCGACATCAGGGCTCAGGTGAACTGGCGGACGAGACCGCCGGACACTCCGCTGACGAAGGGGGGAAGGAGAGGGAGCACAAGGAGCAGGCGAGGAAGCTGCTACGGCCGCAGCACGGGAGCCCGCCGCCGATCCTTCGCCAGCAGCAGGGGGAACCGGAGGAAGAATGGCAGCCAGGACCTGCTGCTCCAACCATCCCGGATCAGCAGTGGAGGCAGCCGCCTCCCGAAGGTCTTCCAGTAGGGCCGACAGGGACATCTCGGGCCTCAGGTAACACGCCGCTCCACTCAGCTAAGTAGTCGTTCTCCTCCCGAGTGTTAAGTGAGGAGAGCGTTAGCCCCTATTTGACCCTTCTGTCTCTCGCTTCCTCCCTCCCCCTAGCAACTCCCACTCCTTTTATCCCTCTGCACCATTAACCCTATCAGGCCTGTCTCCCCGTCATGGCGGCTTTCCGCTCACTGTGGGGTGGGTCGCGTCCAGCCTTACTGATAGCACAGTGTCATATACTGTAACAGATAACACTACCATACTGTACAAATAATATAATACCACCATATAATACACAGTACAGTCTTATATACTGTAACAGATAACACTACCATAGTGTACACATAATATCACCATATAATACAGATAGTAGAGTGTCATATACTGTAATAATATTAATAATACCACCATATAAGATTATAGATATAGAAGATTATATCAATTTGTGATGAATAATTTAAACTATAAGAATACCCGCAGTCCCTTCTAAACCTACAGAGAGTTTAACATTTAATTGTCCCAAATATTTTGAAACTGTTCCTCTCACTCTTCTGATTGGCTGCTGTGTATAAGCACAAGCCCTGCACCAGATATGTTTGAGCTATTCTTTAATCCACCCCTATTGGCTGCCCTGCCCCTTTCTACTGTAGCTCCGCCTGTTCAGATTGCTGCCCTGCCCCTTTCTACTGTAGCTCCGCCTGTTCAGATTGCTTCCCTGCCCCTTTCCACTGTAGCTCCTCCTCTTCAGATTGGATTGGATGCACACGCCCTGCACCAGCTTACCAAAGAGTCTTTTCTGTAACGTGGGTCACAGCGACTTTCCCTTTAAAGATCAATCGCAACGTTGTAACCGATAAAAAGCAAAACCAATTTAAAATAATTATTAACATTCAAAGGAAGTTAATGCGGCCAATATAACACGGGGATTATTAAAAAATCTAAATAACAAAGCTGGATGCGGCTGGGTGTTCTGCTCCAGGGGGTTTTATAAGTCCGTCTGCTGATCTAGATCTAGCATCTGCATGTTGTGCGCTAATCTCGCCACATTTTAATCACAAAGTATCGCTTTCCTGTACGAAGCCGATAGATCACGGCAGAAATTATGTTGTCTATCTGCATGGAGGGAGCGGGGACGGGTTTTAAGGGATGAATGTAGAACACTCTCTTAATTGAACAGCATGAATCCCATAGATGCTGACAGGGTGGATATCATCTTTCATTTCCTCAGTTCCTCATCCCCAGATATTAAAAAGAAACCCACAACTACTTTGACAACAATCTTGTAATTGTCTCGGCGTTGTTGGTGAAATATATTGGTTCCTACCTGGTTCCATTGCACAAATGTCCGAATGTCCTTATGGATGAAATACATATGTGAAGGGTAGAAAGCGACTGCAATTCACATTCCTTTCTGTAGGGGTCAGTAATATTTATTTTCTGTTCTTTAAAAACAGATCAGTCATGACTTTAAAGGTGAAGGGAAGAATGTTGATCACATATATTAAACAGCAGGAAAACAGTTCTGAGGGTTGATGTCTTGGAAGCAGGAAAAATGGGATCTGAGCGATTCCAAAGAGGTCCACATTGCAACGTTCTCTGAACGTTGCAATGTGGACATTCAGAGAACATTGCTGAACCCAAACAGTTTGGCTTCTCTGCTCAACATTAGTTAGTACCTACTAAGAAGTAGGTTAGTAGTAGGTGTGAAGACTAGCCTATCTGGTCCATCCTCAAAGGATAGGATCACATAGCTACAGACCAGTAAGGCAAACCATGTCCACCACCCAATGTGGCTAGTCCTATGATACATGGAGCACATGAGCTTCATAACTGGAACATAGAACAATAAAAGATGTCAGACTGGTCTGTGGTGTCCCACCACAGGGTGCTGTCTATGGCATCTTAGTAAGTGATTCCCTCAGGTTTACACAAGTGTCTCTACTTAACTTATTGCACTGCTGAAGGACTGGAAGGGTTAAATTGTTTTGTACCACATGTAATGTGCTGACCAGTCTCCAGTTCTCCTCTGTCCTATCCTGTCTTCTCTCTCTCTCTCTCTCTCTCTCTCACACACACACACACACACACACACTCAGCCCCACCACTCACAGGAGGGTTAATACAGCCCCTGTAGGAGGAGTTAGTTCTTGGTGGAAGAAAGTGGTCAGCCTAGATACAGTTCTCAGTGTGAGAGGAAGCAAAGACCAATTTGTCTCTGCAGAAGTTAAGCCAGGGCCTGGCTTTGGCTAGGACCCCTGACATGGACAAAAAACAGCAACAACAGACTTTCTTAATGCAAGTAACTAAAACAACTATGCAGTGCTAAGCTCTACAAAAGGAAGAGAAGCCAAATAGGAAACACTTTGCCCACGCCAGGAACCTCTCAAAAACGTGCAGGGCAGTTACCTGAAGCAATAGGATTTGACCACAGTAGGACAAAGCTACCATAAAAAGGTCTTTGTATCCTACTGCGCAGGACAAGACGACTGGGAAACCTCAGAAGTCTGCTACACCCAGATAACCAACAACTGGGCCTCGTATTACCCACTTAGGATGGTTATCCCGTAACTAGGGGGCATAAGGAGGTTCAGAGCCAGTATAGGCATTTGCGAGTATTTTCTTATCTCTTCTATTTATACACCTGTTCTGGCAGAGCACACTTACTTCATAGGGCAGGGCTCCTCTGGCAACTCCTCTTCTCTCTCTCTGCAAAGCACTTATTACTACAAGCATTGGTCCTAACTCAACTGTGAGCACCTACATTTTCTGTAAAGATTTGCACTGTTTTCATCACGTGTACTGTTTACTCTTCAGCAAAGTATTTTATTTTTAACTAAAATGCACAGAACTCTGGTCTACTCCTTTAGCACCTGCACCTACACATCTCAGAACACTTGGGCTATCCTCTCTTTCTGTGGGTGGTAGTACCAACAGCCCCTGTGCCCAAGTGACCCTAAGCTCCCTCCGAGGCGCTGAACCATCTAATTGGCAACCATACTGACCAGCTATCTCAGGTCTGATGGATCAAGAGGATGGCCGGGAGTGTTTTCATCCCTTACCTGGGGTGAGATGGCACCAGGATCCACAGGGACCTTCAGTGACCTCAGGATTGGGACCCTGAAATCCCTGCCGGATGGAGCTGCTACACCTAAAGCTGAAGTGTGCAAACTTGCCTTAAAGGGTTTTTTTACAATTTAAACTTACTTTTCACCTATCCATAGGAAAGGGGACAAGTATGAGATCATGGGTGGTCTGACCTCTGTGCAATCCCCCCCCCCCCCCAGGGATCTTTTGATCGGCCCTCCACCTCTTTTACTTTGTATGGAGCCACGGTTGGCACATGACCTGCGGCTCTATTTATTCTCTTTGAAGCTGCACACAGATCTTTTTGGTGACTCCATAGAGAATTAAATTCAAGGGAGCCGGGGTGCCGATGTAGAGACCTTCAAAAAAGTTATGGTTCCTGGTCCAAGTTTGCAAATGTGTCGGTCTCACTTATGTGCACCTTATATCACCGAAACACCTAGACACCATTACCACAAAGTGCCCCACCGGCAAAGTCTACCTTATATGTGCAGACCCCCATTGACAAAGGTTTCTGAGGTCACTAGGGAGGGTTCAGCCATTGCCCTCTATCCTCTCCAAGCTAATCTTGCGCTACATTATTTGGTCTCTGTACTGTATATTTGAGCACTGTTTAGGCAGTACACCACAGACGGAGACCGACACAAAACACCGCAGAAGTCCCCATGAATCATACGGCTGAGCCAGCAGTTACCAGACAAACTCATCTCTCCTACATCTGTACATTTCCATTTCCATACAATCTATTTTGTGGCTTTCCCGTTCCTGTATTTTCCACTATCACCGATTCTAATTCCCTTTTACTCTCAGCCCCTTTCATCTAAGATTTAAGTAAGGCGACAATTTTTTTTTTTTTTTTTTTTAAAGAAATCTACTACACGTTGCTTTAGATCTCAACCCAAAAGCGAAGAAACATCAGCGATTTCAATTCCAGCCTTGTTGTGTAAAAAGCCGCTATTTGGAGTTTCAGAAAAGACTTTGATAGAGTCCCCACTCGACAGGCCTCCCTTTATCCTTTTTTTTTTTTTTTTTTTTTTAAATACTGGAGGATTTTACTGCAAAGTCGTAAAAAAAGAAAAAGAAAAAAAAAACACTAAGAAATACATAATAGATTATAATTCAAAGCAAAGAAAAGTGATGGATGAATCTTTAGAAAACTATGGAAAGGTGCCTTTGAATGGAGGTAGAAGCTACGGGTGTATTTGCATTAATGATGCAGGTTTTTTGAAAAAGCAATCAATGTAAGCACAAAAGAAATGCATGAAATAAATCATACAAAAGTATCAGGACTTCGGCACTTATAAATAATTAATTCGGGATCTGAGATGCTTAGAAATGAGCGTGTAATCATTATTCACTGTTCTACACCGCTTAAATTAGCTGCATTTCACAACCGGTTTGGGGCTGCAATGAGGCACGTTGAGATTTTTCGACGGCTTCTCGAAATCAAGGATTTTTTTTTCTTACTTTTTGCATATGTTATAAAATGTAGGCGAACGTCGTCTAGGCAGAGGTTGAATTCCTTCACTTAACAAAGTCATAGAGTCAGATGTCGAAATCCGTACGGGTAAAGATTAGAGATGAGCGCAACGCGAGCACGCTCCAGTCCGATTGATTGGCATTTTGTAATGTCCCAGCACAGGTGTGCCACTAAGTTTCTATACACCTGGGCAAAGTAACTCTGCAAAGAAGGGGATGAAGGAGAATGTGCTAAGTGTTTTCCCCACTAGATGTCGCTGTATTCTTTATTGTGTACTGTGCCAAGCATAGCTGAAGGTTTCATGGGTTAACTGTTGTACTTTTATCCTGTCACAGGTGCAGGCTCTTTTCCCTCACTTTTGTGCCTATAACCTCTCTTCTTGCTTGTTCACACACAGCCTTGCCAATCACACACTAACTAAGGTACCCCTATAAAAAGGAGCTAGTTCCTGGTGGGTGGGTAATCTTTTTGTTGAGCCAGTAGAGGTGGAGAAACAGAGAGTACAGTTCCTGCTACAGTGATGAAGCCAGGGCCTGGCTTAGGTCAGGGTCCTTGTCAGGGACCAAGAGAGTATTTCTTCTATGTTGGAGACTACAATCACTATGCAGTGCTGGAACCTTAAGAGGGAGTAACGTCCCCTGAAGAAAACTTTGTCCATGACAGAAATACCTTCAACAAGACACAGGGCAGTAATCCTAAGGCTAGGTACTGACCCCAGTAGGACAAATAACGTTAGTCAAGCTGAAGTATCCTACTGCAATGCACAGCTATTCTGGGAAGGCTCAGAAAGTCTGTTCAACCCAGAGTCCTGGGACCTTGTACTACCCTACTAGGACGGGAATCCTACACTATAGGGCAAAAGGCGGTCAGATCACAGTATCTATACATGAGTACGAGCTTCGTCTTCTTCTAAGCTATCACGGCAGAGTACACTACTACCTGGACAGGACCCTCAAGACATTTCCTCTACTCTACCCTGCTGCACAACTCTCTTCTACTACCCCTTGCCAGCACCTGCTAAAGTGTACTAGACTTGTTTTGCACTGAAGTTCTTACCAAGTAAACCAAGTTATCCTGGTTAAGCTACTGGACTCTATTCTATTATTTTATATTTTACTATTGTTACACCTGCACCTTTACAACTGTTCACACTTGGGTATTCCTCAAACCTCAAGCGCAGTGGCCATTTGTCTGGGTTCTAACATAACTCCTAGCCACTGTGACAAGTGCCCAAGTGACCCTACACCCATACAGCAGCCACAACACCGCACAGCTACCCCGGCATACAGCAATTTGATTACTGGTGGCTGAAGAAGTTGGATGCAGCCCTAGGATCCATGTTTTGCTAGGCTGCATCCAACCTCTTCAGCCACTGGTATTAAAATGGTGAGTTGTTAAAAAGCTCTAGTTAAAAAAATAAAATAAAAATTGGGGGAGATTTATCAAACATGGTGTAAAGTGAAACTGGCTCAGTTGCCCCTAGCAACCAATCAGATCCCACCTTTCATTCCTTACAGACTCTTTGGAAAATGAAAGGCTGAATCTGATTGGTTGCTAGGGACAACTGAGCCAGTTTCCTTTTGTACCATGTTTGATAAATCTCCCCCATTGTGTTCACTTTTCACCCCATAAAGTGAATTTTCAATATTTTTTTTTAAATAGGTCCAAAGTTCAGTGCCCATTAATTTGTTGATATATTTTGATAATTTACAGAGCTATTTTTATTGACACAGAGCTCCAAATGCTCTGCAGAGGGTAAGCAATAACATTCTGGTAGTTGTCAGCCACCACTAGAGGGAGATTTAGGACTTAAAGTGGTATCCTACTTATATTAAGGGGTACTCCAACATCAAGTAAACACAATAAACATGCTTTAGAACAATATAGCATTTTTTTAGCAGGATCTTAGTTCTGTACTTCCTGGTTAAGCAGTTGGTCAGTACTTCATTTTCCAGAATGCATTGCTTTCCCTCAGCTCTCCATCACAGTTCTTCCACC
The DNA here is from genome assembly GCF_027789765.1 of Dendropsophus ebraccatus. NCBI lineage: Eukaryota > Metazoa > Chordata > Amphibia > Anura > Hylidae > Dendropsophus > Dendropsophus ebraccatus. The sequence goes on along the minus strand of NC_091458.1, from coordinate 22,850,816 downwards.
TTGCCAACTTACTTCCCCCAGCACTCCTTCGAGTTCCCCACCCAAAACTGTGAGGCACCTGCTGTATTCATTCCTTGTCTGCACTTTCTGTAGCATCATTCATCACAAGGCAGCATGCTATAATCTCACCGCACTCTCCCTAAATATCCCAATATATATCTGTGTATATGACAGCGAAATGGTGATGTAGGCCTGAGGGGCTGGTCAGAGATGATGACATCACTCAGTTGGTGGGGCTAGAGCTTAGAGACAAGATTCAGTCAATCCAGAGACAAGATCAAGTCAATCCAGTCAGAGGATCATGTGTTGTCTATCAAAAGAGGGAGGAGTCGGGGAGCTGGAGACAATACACATTTTGTAGTTCTATTTTCCACTTCCTGTCCGAGGTTCCTCACGTGTATTATACTATATTAGAAAATTATATGTCTGGTATATTAAAATACAATTTTATGATATTAGAATGCCCCTTTAAGTGTGAGATTAATCTGGCCCTGGTTTTAATCTGATACACAGACATAACACTGACATTAGGATTTTTACAATATAACATGAAACTTCTTCCTTATTCAGTCAGGGTGAAATGAAAAGCCGCGTAAGGCCTACAATACGGAGAACAACCAATTTCAATTAGTGACAAATCTGTAAGATGGAACCGAGGTTAAGTGAACAATATGATTAGATTCCAATTTGCTGTAGAAGCAGTGATATTGACATTAGTGATCAAACTGGATTATCATGTCCAATATGCGGCACGGCAGCAAACACACAGGTAAACGTGTTACCATAGAGCCTACCAAAGAGGCCTAGATAGTGCGGTCTATGCGCACCCAAAACTATCCAACACAAAATCCAAAAACAAAAGAACTGGAATGCAAGACCAATATAAATATGAATGTTTTTTATTATTATATCAAAAAAAGATTATTAAAAAGTACATAATGGGGGGGCTAGAGCTAATACAAATCCCCATAAAAACGGTGGATCAAAGAATTTTTATACATAAAATGCTATATCAAAAGGTAGGAGAAAAATAAATAACCTACATATACAAACATATATACTGGGCACTGGGTTGGTACTACATACAGAGAATACATAAATAAATAATCCCCACAGTGGGTATATGGCAGAAAAACATAAAGACACCATCAACAAATAATAAATATTACCCATACATGTCCTTAGTATATAGGTCCACCTCACCGTACACCCGACGCGCGTTTCGCGTGTTGCTTTATCGAGGGTCATCACCCTCGATAAAGCAACACGCGAAACGCGCGTCGGGTGTACGGTGAGGTGGACCTATATACTAAGGACATGTATGGGTAATATTTATTATTTGTTGATGGTGTCTTTATGTTTTTCTGCCATATACCCACTGTGGGGATTATTTATTTATGTATTCTCTGTATGTAGTACCAACCCAGTGCCCAGTATATATGTTTGTATATGTAGGTTATTTATTTTTCTCCTACCTTTTGATATAGCATTTTATGTATAAAAATTCTTTGATCCACCGTTTTTATGGGGATTTGTATTAGCTCTAGCCCCCCCATTATGTACTTTTTAATAATCTTTTTTTGATATAATAATAAAAAACATTCATATTTATATTGGTCTTGCATTCCAGTTCTTTTGTTTTTGGATTTTGTGTTACCATAGAGGTGGACTCATGTGGGGTCTGATTATATTACCATAGAGCTGGACTCATGGTGAGGTTTGATTATATTACCATAGAGCTGGACTCATGGTGAGGTTTGATTATATTACCATAGAGCTGGACTCATGGTGAGGTTTGATTATATTACCATAGAGCTGGACTCATGGTGAGGTTTGGGTATATTACCATAGAGCTGGACTCATGGTGGGAACTCATTATGTTACCATAGAGCTGGACTCATGGATGGGTCCGATTATATTACCATAGAGCTGGACTCATGGTGAGGTTTGGGTATATTACCATAGAGCTGGACTCATGGATGGGTCCGATTATATTACCATAGAGCTTGACTTATGGCGGGGTCCAATCATACTACCATAAAGTGGGGTCTGAATATACTACCATAGAGCTGGACACATGGCTGGGTCTGATTATATTATCATAGAGCGGGGACTGATTATGTTACCATAGATCTGGACTCATGGTGGGGTTTCTGAAAGAAAGCGGCCATGTTTTTCTGAGCCTGTACAATCCCTTTAAGCACCCCTCCAAATACCCTGTAGGAACACGGCCCAGGGGTTTAGTATTCTCATGGATAACACAGAGTTTACATCTGATTTATGGCTCTAAGTCTATGTTGTTTCGCCCCATATTGTTCCATTTCATGTAAACCGCAGCACAGCAATACTTACTGGAATTAATGCGTTCTCCGGAACCCTCCATGTTAGATGTGAGTGTTGTAATAGAGATAGATCGTAGAGCAAATTTAATTTGTAGTTATGTCTTGCATTTGTTTTACATATCTTAAATGGAAACTTCAGCTATCAGATCCTTAAGGTGATGAATGGCGATGCACTTTATCATAAATCAGTAAACAAACACCCGGCAAGATGGATGATGGCGCAGGCTGGCGTATATCACTATGCCGGGACGCCACTGGGAAAATCATTTGCAACCTGTAAGATACAGCCATTTAGCAAATAAAACGCTCATAAATATTAGTGCTGGGTTACTATTAGAATTTGCTTGCTATGAAGTTTTTTTTTTAATGTTGATTATGCATCTGAATTGCACACAAGCACGTTGTTCTGTGAGATCCTACAGGCTTAAAGGGGTACTCCAGCAAAAATCTTTTCCTTTCAAATCAACTGGTGTCAGAAAATTATATAGATTTGGAATTTACTTCTATTTAAAAATCTCCAGTCTTCCAGTACTTATCAGCTGCTGTATGTCTTGCAGGAAGTGGTGTTCTCTTTCCAGTCTGACACAGTGCTCTCTGCTTCCACCTCTGTTCATGTCAGGAACTGTGCAGAGCAGGAGAGGTTTTCTATGAGGATTTGCTACTGCTCTAGACAGTTCCTGACATGGACAGAGGTGGCAGCAGAGAGCAGTGTGTCAGACTGCAGGATATACAGCAGCTGATAAGTACTGGAAGACTGGAGATTTTTAAATAGAAGTAATTTACAAATCTACAAAACTTTTCCATACCAGGTGATTTGAAATTTATTTATTTTTTGCCAGAGTTCCCTTTAAGGCTATGTTCACACTACGTAAAACAACGTCCGTAGTCCTCGCTGTAAAACTACCGTAAAATGTACCGCCGCAAAATGTAACTACGGCCGTTGAATGCACACTACGTATCAGATAACGGCCGTTGTATATACGTCCCCGTGAAAAATGAACATGTCAATTATTTCTGGCTGGTAATGCTGCAACAACGGCCGTGGATTTCAATGCGGCCGCAAACGTAAAACTTGTATCTGCCGAATTAAACCTGATTTTGATGTAAAAAAATTTCTGAGTGGTTTCTCGGGCTGGGCGCAGTATTAAAAGTAAATGACCTGTTTCATCCCGCTTAAAAATATGCCAAATTAAACAACGGCCATAGTTTCACGACTAGCCCGTACGCTTGTAATTCTATGGGCGTAGTTTTGTCCGGCCGGTGAAAACGACAGCCGTTATTTTACATAGTGTGAACATAGCCTAAAAGTAATGCATAAAAGTAGCTGGTACAGTTAAGTATGGCCATCTGAGAAGAGGTTGGGAAAAGTGAAATAGGTTGCCGTATTGTCTTAGTTGCTTATATGATGACACTACTTACAGTATGTACTCAGCAGTAGGATTTATGTATACTATATGGTGACACTAGTTATGTATTCGCGGTATTATTTATGTATACTGTATGGTGACACTAGTTATGTATTCGCGGTATTATTTATGTATACTGTATGGTGACACTAGTTATGTATTCGCCGGTATTATTTATGTATACTATATGGTGACACTAGTTATGTATTCGCGGTATTATTTATGTATACTGTATGGTGACACTAGTTATGTATTCGCCGGTATTATTTATGTATACTGTATGGTGACACTAGTTATGAATTAGCCGGTATTATTTATGTATACTTTATGGTGACACTAGTTATGTATTCGCCGGTATTATTTATGTATACTATATGGTGACACTAGTTATGTATTCGCGGTATTATTTATGTATACTGTATGGTGACACTAGTTATGTATTCGCCGGTATTATTTATGTATACTGTATGGTGACACTAGTTATGAATTAGCTGGTATTATTTATGTATACTTTATGGTGACACTAGTTATGTATTCGCCGGTATTATTTATGTATACTGTATGGTGACACTAGTTATGTATTCGCCGGTATTATTTATGTATACTGTATGGTGACACTAGTTATGTATTCGCCGGTATTATTTATGTGTACTGTATGGTGACACTAGTTATGTATTCGCCGGTATTATTTATGTATACTGTATGGTGACACTAGTTATGTATTCGCCGGTATTATTTATGTATACTATATGGTGACACTAGTTATGTATTCGCCGGTATTATTTATGTATACTGTATGGTGACACTAGTTATGTATTCGCCGGTATTATTTATGTATACTTTATGGTGATACTAGTTATGTATTCGCCGGTATTATTTATGTATACTTTAAGGTGACACTAGTTATGTATTCGCCGGTATTATTTATGTATACTGTATGGTGGCACTAGTTATGTATTCGCCGGTATTATTTATGTATACTTTAAGGTGACACTAGTTATGTATTCGCCGGTATTATTTATGTATACTGTATGGTGGCACTAGTTATGTATTCGCCGGTATTATTTATGTATACTGTATGGTGGCACTAGTTATGTATTCGCCGGTATTATTTATGTATACTGTATGGTGGCACTAGTTATGTATTCGCCGGTATTATTTATGTATACTTTATGGTGACACTAGTTATGTATTCGCCGGTATTATTTATGTATACTTTAAGGTGACACTAGTTATGTATTCGCTGGTATTATTTATGTATACTTTATGGTAACACTAGTTATGTATTCGCCGGTATTATTTATGTATACTTTATGGTGACACTAGTTATGTATTCGCCGGTATTATTTATGTATACTGTATGGTAACACTAGTTATGTATTCGCCGGTATTATTTATGTATACTATATGGTGACACTAGTTATGTATTCGCCGGTATTATTTATGTATACTGTATGGTGACACTAGTTATGTATTCGCCGGTATTATTTATGTATACTGTATGGTGACACTAGTTATGTATTCGCCGGTATTATTTATGTATACTGTATGGTGGCACTAGTTATGTATTCGCCGGTATTATTTATGTATACTGTATGGTGGCACTAGTTATGTATTCGCCGGTATTATTTATGTATACTGTATGGTGGCACTAGTTATGTATTCGCCGGTATTATTTATGTATACTGTATGGTGACACTAGTTATGTATTCGCCGGTATTATTTATGTATACTGTATGGTGGCACTAGTTATGTATTCGCCGGTATTATTTATGTATACTTTATGGTGACACTAGTTATGTATTCGCCGGTATTATTTATGTATACTGTATGGTGACACTAGTTATGTATTCGCCGGTATTATTTATGTATACTGTATGGAGACAGGAGAGTGCTTTATGTGTTATACAGAATCAGAATAGTAGTAATATTCTTACAGTAGGATAAAGTTTATCTGTTCTATAAGACTGTTCATTGTGCATTATATGGTGATATTTTTTATTTGTACAGTATGGTAGTGTTATGTGTACTTTATGTATTATGTAGTTTAGCAGTATAATTCATACAGTGTAGGGCTATGTTCACACAATGTATACATTCATAAAAGTACGGCAATCCGCAACAACGGCCGTGATTAATACAAAAATATACGTTATGTTGTCATCTATGGAATCCCGGCCGGAGCGTATGCGCATAGTCTACGTTCTGGCCGGGATCTCTAGCGGCGCCACAAACAACTGACATGTCAGTTTTCTGCAGCTGCTATTCATTGAATAACGGCCACAGAGAACCGGTCAGTGCACATAATGAAGCGCGCGGCTCCGGCCACTCGCTCCATAGTGTGCTGTGGGTAGTTCTGATTTGGGCGCACACTGATGCGCCCGCATCAGAACTCAGTGATGCTTAAGATCATTCTGCAGTACTGTCCGGGATGATCTTATCTGACACCGGCCGTTCCGTGATGGCCGGTGTTATACAATGTGTAAACATAGCCTAGTAGTGTTATCTTTGTATATTATAGGATGGTATTAATTTGCACAGTAACAATATCTGTTATACCAGACTGTGCATTGTGCATTACACTGTGATATTATTTTTGTGTACTTTGTGTATTATACAGTATAGCGGTATAATTTATACGGTATAGTAGTGTTATCTTTGTATATTATAGGATGGTATTTATTTTCATTTTCATTGTAATGATATTTGTGATATGAGACTGTTCATTGAGTTATATGGGGATGTTATTTATTTGTACAGTGTTATGTATACTATATGGCGGCATTATTTACATGGTCAGTATAGCATTATCTACATACTGTGTTTCTTATTTACTGACATTGTCTATCATCTTCGAGGCTTTTAGCATAACCCGACGTCTGGACACAATCTTGCATATGGCCCTTATAGATGAAAATGACACAAATAAGTATAAATTATACCGTCTAAGACGTCTTTCTCCATCATTTTCTTCTAGCGTTGGATTGTGTAATCACACAATGATAAGACGCCTCAGCTGTGTGTGGTTGGCCAGGATTGTGGAGACTCTCTAAGTGCCTTGATACTAATGTTTTTTTCCCTCGGTGACCTTCTTATGCTTCTGGACTCTTTTTATACTTTCACATAAATGCAGACAAATCAAGCTAATGTTATTTCCCAGGGCTGCAGATCCCGGCCACTTTATTCTAAATTTTGGTACATGAAATACTTTGCTAACCCTATGTTTCCAACAAATTGCATTTCCACTTCTAGTCCAGTAATGTTATTTATTTTAATGGTTTGATGTCCTTGTCCTTGTTGCCCTGAGCAAATGGGAGAAAGACATCAAACCTGGGGACTCGGAACGCAGAGAATTCCTCTCTCCGGAACATTTCACAATTTGTAGAAGAATTCTGGATGTACCTATTAAATAATATAAAGTTGGCCTTGTAATTAAGATAGCGACATCTATAATACTACCGTCATATGGTGCCCTCGTCTTATAATATTTTTTATTTTGGAAATGAAAGGGGAAATGACCTCTCTCAATACCCCAGCAAGTGATGTGTGAGGTGCGATATGTTTTAGGCTATGTCTGAAACATGGCCGCCATCTTGAAAACCGCCATATTGGAACAAGTTTTTCCAGATATGCATGTAGTATATCAAACAAGACCGGAATTGTCTTAGAAATTGATATATAAACCATAGTTGCTTTTGCTTTGACGTTATCTGCAATAAATACAGTTTTATTAGATCTACTACGATTCCCATCCTCCTTTGATAAGGATCTTGGACTTGCCGCACAGCGCCTAATCCTCCAGGAAAAACTTTCTCTGACATGTTGAAAGCAATTATGTGTACAGTATGGCAGCATTTTTTATTTGTTCCGTATGACTGTGTCGCTTACTGCATTATGTCAGTGCTTATGTGGACAGTGTGGCAGCATTATTTATTTGCACAGTGCGGCAGTGTTATTAATGTATTATGATTTTTTTGTGCAGTATGGTCATGTTATTGACATGTATTGCATTATGAAATTAGTGTTATCTGTATACTGCACTCATGTCAGTAGTTATGGGTACAAAACAATATTATTTAGGTGTACCGTACGGCAGTATTATTTATGTATATTAAATGTTGAAAGTAATTATGTGTACAATATGGCAGCATTATTTATTGGTACGGTATGATAGTGTTATTTATGTATTCTGCATTATGACATCAGTTATGTGCACAATATATACGCATAATATATTTGTACAGTATGACAGTGTTATCTGTGTATACTGCATTGTGACATTAGTTATTTGTATTGTGTGGCAGTGTTATTTATATACAATGCAATATGACATTAGTTATATGTACAATATGGCAGCATAAGTTATTTGTACAGTATGACAGTGTTATCTGTATATAGTGCATTATGACATTAGTTATGTATACACTATGACAGCATTATTTATTAATACAGTATCAATGTGTTGTTCACAGCATTAGGTACGTACTTATGTGTACAGTATGGCAGCATTTTTTATTTGTCCAGTATCACTATGTTGTTTACTGTATTATGTAAGTACTTATGTGTATAATATGGCAGTATTATTTATTTGTCCTTAATAGCAGGTTATTTATGCATTCTGCATTATGACATTAGTTATATGTGCAATATGGCAGCATCATTCATTTACAGTATGGCAGCGTTATCTGTGTAAACTGAATTATGACATTAGTTATGTATACACTATGGCAGCATTATTTATTTATTCAGTATTACTGTGTTGTTTACTGCATTATGTAAGTACTTATGTGTACAGTATGGCAGCATTATTTATTTGTACTATGTGGAAGGTTATTTATGCAGTCTGCATTACAACAGTAGTTTTGTGTACAATATGGCAGCATCATTTATTCATACACTATGGCAGTGTTATTTATGTGTAGAGCAAGGAAGCATTATCTACATCAACTGTATGGCGACTTGGTCTATTCACTTTATAAAGAGATTATTGACTGTGTTCTCTCGCTATACAACTAGAAACCTATCCCTTGACAGGAAATGTAATTTCCTGATGAAACTCACATACATACAGTATGTAGACATGTATACATGTTTGCATGCACAATGAGCTTCTGTTGCACATTGCAGATGCCATTACTGACCTCACTTATTATTTCATTGCCCTCTATGTAGTCAGTTATAATTTATCATTATTAGAGCACCCTGCAGTGTATTACGGTATACTCACCAAGATGCAGAACTAATATTCCATTCACTTCTAAAAGGTTTATTTAAAAGCAAACCGAGAATGAAGTAGATTCTATTTAAGGTGGAAGATTTTTTATTAATTCCTTTTCACCACATATTAAAAAAAAAAAGAGAGAAACAAAAAATCCTGTCTTCTTGTCTCTATAGCCTTGAGCATCTGTATTTCTAAGAAATTGAAAATTGCATCCATTCCCCTTCATAGCCCTGGGGTGCAAACAGGAATAGCAAGCAAAATGTAATTTTGTGAGTTATATTTCTAATGAAATCACCTGTGATGTCGAGTATTCCCACGGCAGCCGCATGGCAGGAAGATGGCGCCTTAAATATGAAGGAGAAGCTGGCGCAATTATTCAACGCTCGTCATTTGCATTTGAGGAGAAATTGAAAATTTGCTACTTTACTATTTTCTACGAGGGGCAGAAGTTTTATTAATATTTGCCGGAGCGGAGTGTGTACATTTCATGCCCAAAGGACTTTCTCACCGCCGTTATTACATTTTCTTCCACGCACCTGAAAACCGCGCATAAGCCTTTGTGTATTTTCACATGAATCATTTCATTTAGTCATAGCGGGGTCTGTGTGGTTCTTAAAAGGGCCTAGTCATGGAGGGCCTATAGGGGTTAACTTAAACAACAATTGGCAACAATTCTGAACAATATAAAAGAGAGAGATGCTCCTAATTTTAGGCTATGTTCACACTACGAATGTGTTGCAATTTGCAACAACGGCCGTGATTTATACAACACATACGTCGGATGTGAATGAATGGAATCCCGACCTGAGTGTATACACATAGGGGGAGATTTATTAAACTGGTTTAAAGTGAAACTGGCTCAGTTGCCCCTAGCAACCAATCAGATTCCACCTTTCATTTTCCAAAGAGTCTGTGAGGAATGAGAGGTGGAATCTGATTGGTTGCTGCAGGCAACTAAGACAATTCTACTTTACACCAGTTTGATAAATCTCCCCCATAGTATACACTCTGGCCGGGATTCCATTCGGACGCACGAAAAACTGACATGTCAGTTTTCTGCAGCCGCTATAAATTGAATAGCGATAGAGATGATCGAACATCGGAAAATCCTAGGTTTGATTGAACTCGAACATTCCGGAACCTTCCGCATTAAATTACCGATGCCTTCCCGGTCCGTGCGGAAGGAGGAGAGTGCCCAGGGACCGTCTGGAATTCCGGGATTCAGCCTGGGTAATAGGAGATGTGGCCTGCAGGAGAAGACGTGTACTCTGGCTTATAGACGCATGTCACCCTCTTGTGTCTGGCAGTGCTGCTATGTACGGCCCCTGCCAGACACAACCTGGGGCTCAGTGTCAGGCACACACGTCTGTGGGCCGCATCGGAACAACTCGTGGGTCGGAGGTTCCTCATCGCTGCCATAGTGCATCCTGGTGCCATTTCTTCCCCAGTTAAGTGACGTACATGCACCCTGTTATTTACATGGTGTAATATGTGATCAACCAAGCCAAGCGCCTTTTCCCATTGTTTCATAGTTCACATCTAGTACTCATTTGCCCACAGTAGGTGCTTTAGGTAGCATCATTCATTTCTATTAGGGTTATAAATCATTTTATTATCACCTTTTTAGCATGTTTGTAACACGTCAATAATTTGTAGGCAGATAACACAGCATCGCATCATTTACAATAGATAATGTGGAGAGTTCACTTCCACCCTCTGGCTGCACATGACAGAGCACGCTTACAACATTTCCTTCTTAAAGGGGAAGTCCACCCATTTTTTAAATCTGGCAGAAAGCTGAGGTGGGGGGGAATTTGATATTGAGTACGGACTTACCTCTCCCCGTGCCTGCAGTGAGTGGCGGGATCAGCCTTGGGACCCCCTGCCTGTCCCAGATGACTGGGACAGGTAGCTCAGCCAATTAGTGACTGGAACGGCATGCCGCCCTAGCCCTAGCCGCTAGCCCATCAGCCGGGTTGTGACATGTTCAGCTCCAGAGATCCCGCCACTTACTGCAGGCACCGGGAAAGGTAAGTCCGTACTCATTATGAAATCCCCCCGACCCCTGTCGGCTGTCGCATTGTAAAAATGGCCTGACTTCTTTTTTTAAATAATAAGGTTGAACAAAAAGTTTTATTTATTTCCATATTATCAGCTTAGAATATCAACTATTCCCTTAAATTTCCTCTATTAATAAAACAATCTTTCCCTTTGATGTAATCCGGCCATAAACATCTGCATCCATTAACATTTATGACGGTGTTCACCCATCTCCCCAGGTATAGATATCCAGCTCTTGACTCTGTTAGTCGTCGGCTCTGATCACTTATTAGGCAGAACACAGCCGCAGCACATCTATAAAACCTCGCTTCTAATCTTTGGAATGTGGACAGATGTTCCGCAATGAAAAAAAAATAATCCCATTTATCTAGAAGGCGTTAATAGCCTAAAATATTAGCCCTGTGATATTACACACATTCTGTTGTGGTTTCCTATCCGGTAGCTCTTTGTGTTTTATTTCTCTGCTTCGATGCCCTTTTGCTTTATGACCCTTGGGTGACAACTCTCCATATGTGCCAATGCTTTATTGCTAGATCAGAGAGAATTGGGCTTGAAATATTTTAGACCTAAAAATTCTGTTTAGATATGAATAAGAAAAAAGTTAAATTCAAAATACACCTATACCCAGTCAATAGTAACAAATAGTGATGTCATCAGTGGGGGAGGAGTTTCGTTGATTTTGTGGGAGGAGTTGACCAATAACTGGGGTAATCATTAATGGGGTAACTGGGGTATCATTAATGGGGTAGTATGACATATGTTAGCCTATCCTGTATCCACAGAATAAAAGATACACCTGAGATCCCGGGGAACTGGTGGCAGCTCCATATACAATGAATGGAGCAGTAGCAGGCTGTAACGCCTGGAGTCGTGGATCCACTGGACCGTCACTAGCGATGGTATTAACCGCACCAGGGAGCAAAGTCTAAGGGACCGCTGGTTTTCACCAGAGCCCGCCGCAAGGTGGGATGGACTTGCTGCGGCAGGCGACCCCCAGGTCGCTAACCCTGGCTTGGTTGCTAGTGACAGCAGGCGAGGCGTGGCAGGAGCAGTAGGCAGAAGATAGTGCAGGCAGTGGTCTGTAGGCATAACCGCAGGTGGCAGGCAGTGCTCAGGAACAATGGGTAAGCAGCGGACAGGGACTAGGGACCGGGACAGCGGACAGGGACTAGGAACAGGGACTGAGGTCAGGAACAAAAGGGAGCTGGGCCAAACGCTATGGGAAGCATGTAGAGGCTCCAACACGAGGGTCAGGGCATGCTGGGATTTATAGGGAGTGATTGTGTGCATACACCAATTAGGGGCGGACTGGCTCTTTAAATCTGAGACAGCCGGTGCGTGCGCGCCCTAGGAGGTGGGGACGCGCACGCCGGCCGGCACAGACGGAGACAGGAGCGGGGCCAGGTAAGGCGCCCCCCGGGGCCGAACAGGCAGCAGCGCCGGGTCCCTGCACATGGACCCCGGCGGCTGCATGGGGAAGAGAGAGGTCGCGGCGGCCCGGAGCATGGGACGCCGCCGCGGCCGTTACACAGGCATGCTGACCCACTGTTCCATTCAATGTCTATGGGATCTGCTGATTGTTATAGTCGGCCATATCTGGCAGCTCCATAGGCAATGAATGGAGCAGTAGCAGGCGTGCTGACCCACTGTCTATGGAGCTAATTGTTGTAGTCAGTCATATCTGGAGCAGTAGCGGGAATGCAGACCCACCGCTCTATTCAAAACAAAGGAATGGGGGTCTGTTCTGTAGGTCACCTGGAGTGAGGGGCAGCAGTCAATGCCAGGGATCTCACACGGATCACTGCTGGCACCAGCCAGAACAGTGAAGGTTCCTCATCCCCGCTTTATGGGTCAAAAATTTTTACAGACGCCTTTTGGATGGCTGTCATTTTTGGGCAAAAACACGTCTATTTATGCACATTACGGCCCTAATTTACATAATACAAGCATGTTTTGGAACCAAAAAGATGCCATCCAAAAAGACGGCCGTAAAAGGGCCAGGGAAAGACATTGTGGGAACATAATCAAAGGCTGAGTTTACATATGTCCAGCATCCCAGGTATGCAACAACCTGGAATAAGCTTGGTAGGGAGTGACATGCCCACAGGACAACTATGTAGATAAGCTGGATAAATGTGAAGTAGCCCTAGGGCATCATTCACATGTTCAGTCATTTTTCAGTCCCATATTAGGTCCACAATCCACAAAAAAAAAAAAAAATCTGTAGAGCATGAGCTATCCACAAAAAATTGCAAGTCCATAGTTTGAATCAAGGTTATCCATATTACAGATCACATTACCATCCGTAACATCCGCAAAAAAAGGAATATCCCATAGACTTCTATTAGATTATTGTTCCGCAATGACGGTGTGGAATAGTTTGTGGGTTTGTAAAACTACGAATATTGTAACTAGCCCGATAGAAATCAATAGGCCCCAAATTTGTCCGTAATTGCGGATTGACGGAACATGTGAATAAAGCCTAAGGTTCCATTTACACAGAAAGATTATCTGCCAAAGATTTGAAGCAAAAGCCAGGAATGGATTTAAAAAGGAGAAATCTCAGGCTTTTATTCATGACCTGGTCTCTGTTTATAGTCTGTTCCTGGCTTTGGCTTCAAATCTTTGGCAGATAATCTGTCAGATAATCTTTCTGTGTAAATAGACCCTACGGGTGCGTTCACACGTACAGGATCTGCGACAGATCTGCAGCAGATTTAATGGCGCAGATTTGCTTTGCTTTGAATCTGCAACTTCACATCTGCGCCATCAAATCCTGTACGTGTGATCGCACCCTTAGGGTGGTATTACACGAAGCGATTATCGTTCGAATAATCGTTCAATCGGTCGTATTTGAACGATTATCTTTAAGTGTAATAGTAGACAGCGATTAAACGACGAACGATTGGTCGTTGGTCGTTTAATAGGTTTTGGATCTATTTTTATCGTTTGTCTTTTACACATCGTTCGCACATCGTTCGTTTGAATAAGATGTCGTTAGCCGTTCCCTGTTCATTCGCAAATTGAAAGGGGAGTGTTCTTGAACTTTGTTGCTCCAATTCAACCGATAATCTTTCCGTGTAGTAAAACGAACGATTATTAGGCAACCGCTTTTGCGATCGTTGGAGATCGTTTATCGTTAATCGTTAATTGAAAAAAATTGCTTCGTGTAATACCACCCTTAGAGTTTGTATAGAACCATATTGGACATGTACAGGAGGAAACACAATTGAACTTTTTCTTTTTTTAACTTGAACAATGAAAAATGTAAAAAAAAAAAAAAAAAAAAAAGTCAAACAAAGTATACTGTAAAAATTAATAAACGACATAAAATATTTTTGGGATGATACAGACTCCATAATGTAGACAGAACCTTAGAAATCGTCCAGAGAAAGGAACCTAATGCTGCCTCTGTTCTGCCAATTTTCCTAAAGTGAAATCTCAGACTTATTCCATCCCCGATATCGCTGCAAAAAAAATAAATTGATCGGAGTTGATTTCGACTGTGATGGAATAAAAGGTTTACAAGCCTCAGACACAATTGACCCATAAACCAAGTGTTTGTGAATGTTGTAAAAGTTGTATCAAGTTATCGTTCGGGCCTATGAAAGGCCATATTGCTGCGGAGTTATTATCTGCTTATGGGAGATTGCCGGTCTTTCGGGCTCGCGGCTGATTTACTAGTTCTGTTATATAGATCCTCAAGTTTGGATCCGAACATTAAAGTGTCTTCATTGTTATGACTAAGGTGTCCTTTTACTAAGCTCGGAGAGGATCATCACTCCTTGGCTGCTAGAATATAGGTAATGCAAGGTAATGCCGGGTTAGGACAATATGTGCCTGTATTTCATCATACAGCCTTGTATTATCCTGGCTATTCATCCTACTATAGAGATAAAGAGCATTATGGTAAAATATTGCTCATTGTCCCTATAGGGAGGTGGAGACCTGTGTTAGATATAGACGTGTTGGGAAAATTAATGTGGCTGTCTGGAAAAAATTACTCTCTTGTCTAGTAGGAAAGTGTACTCCCCATCCCTGAAGTTATACTTACATGAGCATCCCCAGAAAAAAATTTATATGTCTATGTCAAATAGCAGTTTCGGTACACTGGGTGTTCCCTAACTCCATAGTGCACCACTACGCTGTCCCCTTTTATCAAAATTCATGATAGTCCTGTAATTGGATAAAGTGGACTCCAATAATGGGACTGAGATGGATTTAAAGGGGTACGCCGGTGAAAATTTGATTTGAAAAGAAAATATTTTCACTAGAGAACCCCTTTAAGGGGTATATCCAGGTTTAAAAAAAACATGACCACCTTCTTTAAGAAACAGCGCCACTCTTGTCCTTGGTTTGGTTGTGGGTTTTGTTTTTTGCAGCGCAGTACCAATAAAGTCAATGGGTAAGGATTACAATACCAGACACAACCTGAGGACAGGGGTGGCGCTGTCTTTGCAAAAAAAATTGACTGTGCTTCCTCTAATCCTTTAATGTTACTATGCATGTACAGGATCTTGGAGATCCATTCTGCACTGTGCCAAAAAGGATGAATCACGGCCTCCAGAGCAGCCCATTTGGATGGCATCATGATAGGAGCGAGGACATCGGAGCCGATGTAGGCGGGGAGACAGGGCATGACGACCGTGAAGCCCCCTCCAAATGGCACTGTCTGCAAATGATAAAATGCACTTTTGACTGGAGAGAACAAAGTCATGTGGGGAGATTTATAAAAGAGTGTAAATATACACCTGGTGTAAACTGCCCACAGCAACCAATCACAGTTCAGCTTTCAGCTCTGGTAAAATATAAGAGGAGCTGTGATTGGTTGCTGTGGGCAGTTTACACCCGGTGTATATTTACACCCTTTCACAAATCTCCCCCATGGTGTATACAGGTAGATTTGAAATGTGCAGAATGAAAGCTTCAGAATGGTGTAGAGAATGGAAAGGGGTGACAATATCACTTTAAATTTCTTGGCAATATTGCAACAGTTTATGAATGAAAGTACTGATGCATTAAGGGTCACAAACGCTATCTCAGCGTATCTATCTATCTATCTATCTATCTATCTATCTATCTATCTAACTGCATAACCTGATAAATGAGCCCTTTAACTAAACTAAAGATAAGGATGGACACATCTGTAAAAAAAGAAAAAAACTGAAGCATCCCACCCTCTGTTCTCTTTGACAGGGTTATAGCTATAGGATAGCTGGCAGAGCATGTGCCATGGGTGTTGGTTGTGGGCACCACCAAGTCTCTCCGCTTTGAATGGGTCATATAGTTAAAGGGCTAGTCATGAAAAGATGGAGCGCATAGTAACTACTTTGGTCCTCTTGGCTCTGCCGCTAACCCTTGAGCCACTAATCTTCCCATTTAGTATAAATACTGATGAATACTAATGAAGTTTGTACATCGATCTAGGAGTTCTGCTGAAACCCTTGGGTACGTGCGTCTTAAACAATATCTCTATACGGCTGATGTAGCAGATTCCGTCCTGTTAAACTTTTTAAACTGCTACTTTAGGAGGCCATTAAACCAAGTCAATCAGTCGGGATATATAAACATTATCGCGTCTATGCGGCAGTAAAACCAGAGAGTGCCGCTTTTAATGAATTTTTATTTTCTGAGGATAGCAAATGAAATTTATTGTCCGGTCTAATGCTTTTCATTCATTTTATGTCAAGAAGTTGGATAAAACCGGCTCTGAGAAGTGAGTGATGTTCATAAATGGAGATGAAATATCCCGTTCTCGACGGAGCTGATGTGGCTTCTGCTACCGTCTTCCACGCAGGATTTTTTTCCTTTTTTTTACAGCTTATTGTTATAGAAGAGGCATTGTGATAATTGTGTTGATTTTAGTGTTACATATAGCTACCATTAAACCCGCTTTATAGGAATTTAAGAAGAGGCATGCAATATTTAAGGTTAGATGGAATTTTTATGGCGTCATTTACTCTAAAAAATTAAGTAAGGAAAAGTTTTACGTAGTATTTTAATCTACTGAGGTGAATGATATGTCACACTTTTGCTGTAGAAGGTAAATTGGTGAATATTTTGTCTGGTTAAGCTGGGTTGTAGAGAAATAGCAATGAATGGGCCACATAGTCAGGGCTGGCTTTGGCGGTGGTGGTGACTGGGGCAATTGTCCAAGGTCCCTATCCATAAGGAGGGCCTCCTTAGGGATCCAGGGCACCAGACTTTCAGAGTTTTTGTTTGGTGCTCTAGATCAGGGCCAGGATTCTGGGTAAACACCGACCTAGGGGGCCACCACCTACCTGGATCCAGGGGTTCAGTTTTGCTAATACCAGGGAGTCTAAAGAACTTTAACCAAATCCTATCGATTGTCCATGGTCCATATCCACAGGGAGGGCCCTATAGGGATCCAGAGTACAAGACTTTTAGACTTTTGGGCCAATGCTCCAGGGTGCTGTGTAAGCACCCACCTAGGTGTCAACCACCTACCTGTATATGGCGGCTCAGCTGTGCTAGCACCAGGGAGTCAAAAGCACCTGATCTTCCTGATTATCTATGGCCCCTGTCGACAAGGAGAGCCCTGTAGGGATCCAAGACACAAGACTAAAGAACTTTTGGCCCAATCCCCACCACTTATTTGGATATGGGTGCTCAGCTGTGGCAAGACTAAGGAGTCAAGACGATCCTCGGGTGTTCAAGCAACTCTGGCTATGGCTGTATCCCAGTTTTCCAGGCGGTCCTCAGGCTGTATCCACCCTCTCCACGGAGCAGGCAGACAGCAGGAATCAGAAGCCGAGAGTTCAGGTTCATACGAACCCGAACCTCGGCCGGTTCTCTAATCTCTGTTAACTACACTCACCGGCCACTTTATTAGGTACACCTGTCCAACTGCACGATACCACTTAATTTCTAATCAGCCAATCACATGGCGGCAACTCAGTGCATTTAGGCATGTAGACATGGTCAAGACAATCTCCTGCAGTTCAAACCGAGCATCAGTATGGGGAAGAAAGGTGATTTGAGTGACTTTGAACGTGGCATGGTTGTTGGTGCCAGAAGGGCTGGTCTGAGTATTTCAGAAACTGCTGATCTACTGGGATTTTCACGCACAACCATCTCTAGGGTTTACAGAGAATGGTCCGAAAAAGAAAAAACATCCAGTGAGCAGCAGTTCTTTGGGCGGAAATGCCTTGTTGATGCCAGAGGTCAGAGGAGAATGGGCAGACTGGTTTGAGCTGATAGAAAGGCAACAGTGACTCAAATAGCCAACCGTTACAACCAAGGTAGGCAGAAGAGCATCTCTGAACGCACAAGACGTCGAACTTTGAGGCAGATGGGCTACAGCAGCAGAAGACCACACCGGGTGCCACTCCTTTCAGCTAAGAACAGGAAACTGAGGCTACAATTTGCACAAGCTCATCGAAATTAGACAGTAGAAGATTGGAAAAACGTTGCCTGGTCTGATGAGTCTCGATTTCTGCTGCGACATTCGGATAGTAGGGTCAGAATTTGGCGTCAACAACATGAAAGCATGGATCCATCCTGCCTTGTATCAACGGTTCAGGCTGGTGGTGGTGGTGTCATGGTGTGGGGAATATTTTCTTGGCACTCTTTGGGCCCCTTGGTACCAATTGAGCATGGTTGCAACGCCACAGCCTACCTGAGTATTGTTGCTGACCATGTCCATCCCTTTATGACCACAATGTACCCAACATCTGATGGCTACTTTCAGCAGGACAATGCGCCATGTCATAAAGCTAGAATAATCTCAGACTGGTTTCTTGAACATGACAATGAGTTCACTGTACTCCAATGGCCTCCACAGTCACCAGATCTCAATCCAATAGAGCATCTTTGGGATGTGGTGGAACGGGAGATTCGCATCATGGATGTGCAGCCGACAAATCTGCGGCAACTGTGTGATGCCATCATGTCAATATGGACCAAAATCTCTGAGGAAGCTTCCAGCACCTTGTTGTATCTATGCCACGAAGAATTGAGGCAGTTCTGAAGGCAAAAGGGGGTCCAACCCGTTACTAGCATGGTGTAATAAAGTGGCCGGTGAGTGTATATGTGAGTCATTATGACTTCTACAGTATGTAGTTGAAAGCTGTAATGGAGAAAGGAGCCATTGGCTCCTTGTCCTGTAGAACACCTGCAGAGAG
Organism: Dendropsophus ebraccatus; assembly: GCF_027789765.1. Classification (NCBI taxonomy): domain Eukaryota; kingdom Metazoa; phylum Chordata; class Amphibia; order Anura; family Hylidae; genus Dendropsophus; species Dendropsophus ebraccatus. Next base: position 22,831,642 of record NC_091458.1, on the reverse strand, counting down.
AATTAGCTGTGGTTAAAAGCTTGAAACACTGGCAACTTACTTTGCCCCAAGGATGGCATTTACTTAACTTTTAAGAGTAATATAAAGGGTTTTTTCAGGAGAAATTAAAACTTTGTTTACTGCCTCCCCGTGCATTAAAACAAAAGATTACAAACTTACACCCCCCTTGTCCCGCAGTGCCTGCTTTCAGATCCTCCTGTCTAGGCTGTGCTTCTGTTATGCCAGCTTATTTTACTCAAAAATAAGTAACTTTTCATATGTTGCTCCCCATGGGGATAACCTAACAAACAGAGTATTCTCACCTTTCCACCCTTTCTATTTCACCTCTGACATTATCTTCGGGCCCCCGGCTGAGCAATCTCGCCTCCACTTCCGAGACAGACTCATCTGATAGCGACACAGTCTTCTCAGCCTATCATTGGCTGAGATGGGACAGTGCTACGACCAGTGGTTGGCCAAGGGGTTATTACCTCCCAGATGAGTCGGTTTTGGAAATGGTGGCAAGATCGCTCAACCAGGGACTTAAAAATGATGTCGGAGGACACCGCCACACCACCACATATTAGTGGCTAGGCAGACCCGCTCTAGAAATGGTTTTATCGATTGTCGATGGAGAGGACATCCTTAATCCTCTTCGCCATCTATCAGTTACATTCTTGCATGTCTCGAATTTAAATTTTATGATTTCACCCAATCTAAATTGTAAAGCTTTTTTGTGTGAAAAACAATGACTATTTCATGTTGGTAATACAATAAATAAATTAACAAAAAAAATTAAACAAATAAAATGTAAAAAAAATACCCCGACAAACCTTGTGTCTTTCTTACTAGAGATCTAGAAGGAAGATTTTTTTTTTCTCAACTGAAACAGATTGCTTTAAGTTTCACTGCTATTCCGCAAGATGCAGCATCTGTTTTATCAGTTAGCAATAAATATCTTTTGTTAATATTTCAGCAGAGCTCTCTTTAAAGTGATTTTTTTTCTTTTTTTTGCGATACCGTGTTTGATCTACGTCTCCGGAGAGTGGAAACCTAGACCTCAAAAAAAACACAAAAAAACGAGAGACACAAAGAATTTGGCAAGGGAATTTTGCTTCAAAGATTAGACCTTTACAATGGCAACCTGATCTACTGCCACACATTTTATCATAAAACACAAAACTCAATCTTGCTCGCTTCTAATTAACTCGTATAAAATATAGTTTTCCTGGAGGCAGCTCGCTATACGCTATATAGACACTGCGCAAAAGTACACAAAACATTCGCCTGAGATGATGAGGAAAGCATATGGTGCTGGACTTGATTTCTGCTTGATGTAAGGGAAAAAAAAAATAAACATACATGGCTGTTAAAAAGTATTCACCGCTTCACCGATTTCGTCTGTTTTTGTCAAACAAAGGTAAACGTTAATCTAACACCTATATAATGTATACAAGTAGTTGTTTCATAAAGCAAAGTTGGTAAAATCAGCTGTGTAAACACATACTTGGGGGGAAAACAAATGTGCTGTTTTTATATAAAGCAACTTATGTACCTGTACTGTTCTTCTCCCCCATGGACACTATTTCACAATCCCCTTTCTGGCATGTTCAGTGGAGACCAACAGCCAATACATCCTGGACAGACCTGAAGCCTGCAGTCATACTGAGCATGTGTGACCAACCTTAGTGGGTCGTAACCCAGGAGAAGCAGGTTATCAAAAACAAAGCAAGCACATGGGGTAAGTAAGTCTAAATCACTTACTTTACATTTTTACATACTACATTACAGTGTGTAGCAACAGGAAGGTCTTACTAAAGTCCTGAAGATGTTAGCTGACAGTTTGCTGGAACTTGTGGGCAATGTTCAAAACTTTATCAATCTATTCATTTGTGGTGGTGATGCCTCTTAAGTTGTTTTGCGTGCACCAGGGCTCTTCTTCCTGGTGTTCCTTGAAGAATAGGCAGCCAGGTGACTTGGGAAAGCTGGGCTACAGTGTACAACTTGTAAAGCCCAGCTGCAAGACTGCCAATGTTTGCTAGATGAACTAGTACTCAACCATTAGAAACAGTCAATAGGGTGTTCCTCCATGAGGATTTGTTGAAGGAGGACTTGGTAGGCTTTTCCTCCTCTGCCTGGATAGGCATGGCATCATCTTCGTAATGCATAGGATGACCATTTGAGTAGATAGGTGGGGCTGTGGATCAGTGCTTCTCACTTCCAGTCCTCGTGGTCCACCTACAGGTCATGTTTTGAGGATATCCCATACAAAGAACACCTGTGATAATACCTGATGCACTGAGCATTATTATATCACCTGTGAAATACTAAGGAAATCCTTAAAACGTGACCTGTTGGTGGGCCATGAGGACTGGAAGTGAGAAGCACTGCTGTAGATAAAAAAGCATGTGGTGAGTCTAGGATCTCTTCAAAACAATTCCAAATGATGTTCATCCCTAGGTGGATGCATGTAGTCACAATGACAATGTTGGTCAAAGTTGCTCTTCCACATGGAAGTCACCTGTGACCCAATGTAGATGAGGGCCTCAAAAGGCTCAATTGCAGTTATATTTGGTCAGAATTAGATGTATCTTCGACACTGGCAAGGCTCGAGGTGGTATCTGCCCTCGGGTGAGTAGTTTAACTGCTATCCATCATTATTAGCATGGCCAGATTTACAACACTAATGACTGAAAGGCCTTGGTGGGTGACTTGCCTTGTCAGGTGGAGGTTCCCTCAGATGTGAAGAAACCATGGCTTTCAGTTCAGATGAAAGGCTCAGATGGGTGCTGGACGTCCTTGATGATGGAGCTTAGCAGCCATTCTTATCATCTGCTGGTAGAGTTGTGCTAGCGTATCAACACAATCTTGCAGATGGGTGACAGCATTGTTGGTTGGAGCATGGGCTACGTGGACAACTGGCTGGGAACCTGTGATAGGCAGCAAAGACACAGGAGCAGCGAGGTCCCACAGGGTTAGATGAGGTGGAAGATGCTTGCCGTCATTCTTTCTCCAATGCATAACAGCCGTATTTCTATCTTAAGTCTTGGACAAGACTCGCTATGAGCATATGCAGCTGGCTCTTGACATATTCTGAGGCTATCCCTTCAATAAAGTGTTCCAGAAGTGCACGGGGCTCTGCATATATTATAGCCCTCACGGCCTCCTGAGGGGAATAGACATTGTCTTGTAAGGATTCTCCAGGCTTCTGTTTTCTTTCAAACAAATCCCTTTTTAATTTGGAAAGTGATCGTGTTTCAATCTCTGTAACTTTTCAAAGATTTCTTCAACTGCTCCTCTTTCTGAACAACACCGGAACTTTATTTCCTTTAAGGCAGCTGCTTCTAGATGACCTATCAACATCTCCACCTTCTGCTCTTGAGAAAAAGGAACATTTCAATTCTTTGAAGCCCCCCAGAGGCTGTGGGGATCTCCCCTGTAATGGGGTAACTTGGGATCCCCAAGGCAGTAAGGCATTGTAACCAAAATTGGGCTAGTGGCTGGTGTGGGGCCAGGTGTGTCACTGTTGCCAGCTGGATCAGACATGGTGGGGCTTGCCAACACCCAAGGAGGAAGTAGGTGGTGATAATCCCCTGCTTAGATATATCAGACTCTAAGAAGTGATATTGAATCTGCATGGGTTAATGCAGATGCCACAGTCTCTGAGATTATGATTACAGGCTCCCCCTCTTGGACTCATGTGTGGTGGTCACCAGAGATGCAAGATGGCGGCACCCAGAAAGTTTGCAGCATGCATACAGCTCAGTTTCGCGTTCCTCTGTGGGTCGTAACTTGGTTGGCTGGTGCTGGAGTTTAACCCCTTAAGGACAGAGCCAATTTTGATTTTTGCGTTTTCGTTTTTTCCTCCTTGTGCTTAAAAGGCCATAGCAGTTGCATTTTTCCACCTAGAAACCCGCATGAGCCCTTATTTTTTGCATCACTAATTGTACTTTGCAATGACAGGCTGAATTTTTGCATAAAGTACACTGTGAAACCAGAAAAAAATTCAAAGTGTGGTGAAATTGAAAAAAAAACCGCATTTTGTTTATTTGGGGGAAATGTGTTTTTTACGCCATTCACCCTGGGGTAAAACTGACTTGTTATCCATGTTCCTCAAGTCGTTACGATTACAACGATATATAACATGTATAACTTATATTGTATCTGATGGCCTGTAAAAAATTCAAACCGTTGTTAACCAATATACGTCACTTAAAACCGCTCCATTCCCAGGCTTATAGCGCTTTTATCCTTTGGTCTATGGGGCTGTGCGAGGTGTCATTTTTTGCACCATGATGTGTTCTTTCTATCGGTACCTTGATTGCGCATATACGACTTTTTGATCGCTTTTTATTACAATTTTTCTGGATTTGATGCAACCAAAAATGCGCAATTTGGCACTTTGGGATTTTTTTGCGCTGACGCAGTTTACCGTGCGAGATCAGGAATGTGATTAATTAATAGTTCGGGCGATTACGCACGCGGCGATAGTAAACATGTTTATTTATTTACTTTTATTAATAACCTGGGAAAAGGGGGGTGATTCAGACTTTTATTAGGGGAGGGGGATTTTTACTAATAACAATACTTTTTTTTTTACTTTTACACTTATACTAGAAGCCCCCTGGGGTTAGGGTTATTCCCCCTGGGGTTAGGGTTATTCTCCCTAGGGGACTTCTAGTATAAGTGCTCTGATCTCTCATAGAGATCTCTGCAGCATAGATATGCTGCAGAGATCCATGAGATCGGCACTCGTTTACTTCCGGCTGCTGCAGCCAGAAGTAAACGAGTGCCGAGCCGGGGACGGCGCCATCTTGGAGCAGTCCCCGGCCGGCTTCAGTTACGGAGATCGCTAACATCCCGGAGGAGCGATCTCCCCACTAGACACCAGGGATGACGCTGCGTCCGGTAATCGGATGCAGCTGTCAACTTCGACAGCTGCATCTGATTACTGTATTAGCGGGCACGGCGATCGGACCATGCCCGCTAATACCTGCGGTCCCGGGCTACCGCCGCGGTTCAGAGTGGGGTCGCCGCGCGGCCCCGCTCTGAACGTCCCTAACAGCATCAGGGCGTAAATATACGCCCTATGTCGTTAAGGGGTTAAATGAGAATCCCACAACATTTAGTACTGTGCAGGCCGGCGGTGACTCCTTTTGGCAGTGACATGCAGCGGAGGCAGAATAAACTTTTGCAGAACAGGATCTCTCAAAAACGTCCTTTTGGGGCAACATTTCCACAGTGAGGTTTTGGTACAGTTGTAAAATGCAAGATAGGTAACAGCCGATCCTTTTCATGACGCCACTTCCAAAGTGTAACAGGTCAAGGAGGGATGCCATTAGTCATGTTCCACAATCTTGTCATGGCTTTGTCACTGGCACAAGGGGTCCTTCTGGTGAGCTTTATCAGGTATGCTGCTGTGTGCAGGAAAACTAGGTGTAGAGATACAGGCAGGTGATTTATAGTGGCAGGCGCCACTAGGGGTCCCAGCCGGAGCGTATACTAGGGGCGACATGTATCATCCGGCGTACGGAGGATTTTCGTCGGAAAGTGGCGATTTGCGTATTTTTTTACTCGCAAATGGCTGATTTGCGAATAAAATATTCGCAAATTGGCACTTTCCGCCGAGTACGCCGGGGGGCGGGGAGGGGGTGTGAAGGTGGCGGAACGGAAGTCCGCGCGATTCACCATCTGTTCCGCCAAAAGATACGCCGAAAACCTACTCCAGTCCTCAGCTGGCGTAGGTTTTCGGCTGTGCGCACCAGAGCGCACGGGATTTATGTAGAGGCAGTCCGCCTCTACATAAATCCCCGTAGCGCCGGAGATGCGGGGACATTTATAAGTCCGGCGTAAAAAACGCCGGACTTAATAAATGTCCCCCTATGTGTATACGCTGCGGCAAGGATCCCATAGACACCCAGCCAATATATTTTCTCATATTAACTACAGCCATTGTTGCAATCGGCAACAACAGCCGTAGAAATACGAAAAAATATGTGTGTGAACATAGCCTTAAGCAAAATAATTTCAGTCAACTATACTTGGCTAAACCAAGGGTACTTCTAGGTATTAGTCGGAAACTAGTGATGAGCGAGTACTAAAATGCTCGGGTGCTCGTTTGAAGTCAATGGGAGACTTAACCATTTTTGCGGGGACCCAAGCTCGGCCCAGGGAAGGTTGCGTAAAAATGGACCACGGAAATGGACAGGAAACAGCAGGGGCAGCATGAATGGATGCCTCTGAGGCTGCCTAATCGCACAATTATGCCAAATTCTGGGCAACAGCAGTGAGGTTAGATATGGCTGCACTTAAAAAGGATGCAACCCTGCAGACTGGCTGCAGATGACAAAAGATATTGGTCATACTAGTTTTTGGAGGTTGTCGTATAGTCTGTGTGTAAGTGGTGCTTTATGGTGTATGCCACCTGTTACACAGGACAATGAGCAGTGAGGTTCTATGTAGGGCTGTTGGGTTCTTTCTATAGTATGCCTGCCTACAGGAACGCTAATTCCCTCCCTAACGCTCTCCCTGAAAAGCAGCAGTTCTGTCCCTATTCTCTTCCAGCATGCATGTGAGGAGAGCACCACCGGCCCAGATTTTTATATGCCCGAGTCATCTGATCTGGCCAACCAATCGCTGCTATCGACATGTATGGGTCCCACATCATCGCAGGATGTACCGAAGAGTCTCCTGCATGTTGATTGGCTGAAAAATTGCGCCCAAACTTGCAGGAAAAGGATGATGCAATTTTCTCGAGTATCACGAGATGCTCGTCCGAGTAACGAGTACCATCGAGTACCCTAATACTCGAACGAATACCAAGCTCGGACAAGAATACTCGCTCCTCACTATATGTAACATATTGGGTTCCCTTCACTTACAGCCTTCATTTCTTAGCCATACAGGAACTTAACTCTGTGTGGATGACTGGATAAGTTATAGTTCTGTCAATTAGAACAAAAAGTAAAGAAAGGCAGAAAATACTTCTTTACCAGCCCTGTACATTTACATATATGTTAAACAATGTGTCATAAAGACTGAAATAAAGATCATTGTGGAAGTTATATAATATGCTTCAGAGTATAATTGCAGTCGGATATATTGGTGCCGCCAGCCTAACCTTGCGTGGTAAATACAATGTAGCAAATAAAACCGAGCGTTTTGTAAAAATTAGCTAATTAAATCAGTAGGCGAAATAGAATTCCAAGGTGGCCGTAAACGTTCTAAACAGACGGCATGATACATTGTGTCAATAAAAGCCGGGGCCGACTATTGAAGATAGCTCATTATTAAAACAATGACTTATCAGGACGCCGGGAACATCTTATCGCCGGTGATATCGCCATTCAAATGACTGTACAATGAAATAAAAAGTATGAAAAGCAATAGAACTGCAATCTGTAATTAGGTCTTTTATTTGTTTTTATCTAGAAAATTCCCGGAGAAATGTGTTTTATTCCCCCGCAAGCCTACTAAGCTATTTCCATTCGATTTCTTGCCTTATTACAAAAAGAAAAAAAAAATCCATTTGAAATATTTCATTATGTTTTTAATTCCTATCCCTTTTTTCTTCTTTTTTTTTTTTTTTTTTTTACCTCTTAAAAATGTTTAATATGCTTTTTGCAGATTGAAATGTTTTATGGTAATGTAAAATATAAAATAATAAGGTCAACTATTAAGAGGGGTTATCCAGCGTTAGAAAAACATGGCCGCTTTCTTATAGAGGCAGAGAATCTGGTCTTCAGTTTGGGTGCAGGTTTTGCAAATCAGTTCCATTGACGTGAAAGAGTCGTGTTCTCTCTGGAAGAAAGGGGCCAAGCTGGATAACTCCTTTAGGCTATGTTCACATTACGTATATTTTCGTAAAACTATGGCCGTTGTTGCACAGTGCACATTATTATGAAAATATAAGTTACCTTACCGTCTATGAGATCCCAGACGGAGCGTATACACATGATCACTAGCGGTGCTGCAAACAACTGACATGTCGGTTTTCTGTGGCCACTATTCATTGAATAACAACTGCAGAAAACCCCTGTCAGTGCACACTATGGAGCGAGCGGCTCCGGTCGCACCCTCTATAGTGTGCTGTGGGGAACTCTGCGGCGCTAAAGATCATCCGACCGGTACTGCAGTATCGGCCGGGATGATAATTTTTGAGACCGGCCATTCCGTGTATGAACATAGCCTTAAAGTGTACCTGTCCTGGCAGTCAACCACTGGATTAGCAGCCTCCCCCCAGTGTTCCGATGTCCCCTCCCTTCATTGATGCGGCCAGACTGGGCTCTAATGGAGGTGTGACACCGAGGGGAGGGGATATCATTACACGGGGGACGCTGGGCCCGCCCTCACTGCACAGAGCAGGCTGAACTGCACATGAAGAAACCGGGACAATGGCATTGGGATCTCCTTGCTGGCTTGGACCAGGTAATGTAAAAAATAAATTATAAAAGGGTTGACCCAGCGAAAATCTTTTTCTTTCAAATCAATTGGTTTCATAAAGTTATATAGATTAGTAATTCTATTTAAAAATCTCAAGTCTTCCAATACTCATCAGCTTCTGTATGTCCTGCAGGAAGTGGTGTATTCTTTCCAGTCTGACACAGCGCTCTCTGCTGCCACCTTTGTCCATGTCAGGAACTGTCCCGAGCAGGAGAGGTTTTCTATGAGGATTTGCTGCTGATCTGGACAGTTCCTGACATGGACAGAGGTGGCAGCAGAGAGCACTGTGTCAGACTGAAGAGAATACACCACTTCCTGCTGGGCATACAGCAGCTGGTTAGTACTGGATCACTTGAGATTTTTAAATAGAAGTAAATTACAAATCTATATAACTTTATAAAACCAGTTGATTTGAAAGAAAAAGATTTTCGCTGGATAACCCCTTTAAGCAAATTAGTACATTTACTTTAAAGACATGGCCCTTATAGCAGCCATAGCAGTACGTACAAGCCAGTTAGTGTACATTTCTAGTTTATTGCTTTGTAGCAAGTAATAATAAAAGTAACATATGAAAGGTTATAATAAAGCAGAAAACTTTACAATACTTAAAAAACCTTCGTCCTCAAAGCTCTTTCTTTGATATAATTGGGCATGTGACCTTGCTAATGCCGTATCATAGCTTTGTGATCTCCGTATTCCTCTAATTCCTCCTCTTCTACTATTTCCCCGCATCCATCTGAGCTGGCAGCATCTCATCCTTCCTGGATCTCGATCAGAATTGTGTCTCCATAGATAATTTACACCTTTTTTCCGCACCGTTATCTATCACCGAATCCAGGTCGACGTCATGGCGGCTGGAACGTTCCTTTTCTATAACTTTCTGAAACGCCAGTTTTATATGATACATAATCTGCCACGATAGATAAGAAGGGCAGAATTAATTTAAATGAGGTTCAGTCTCAGTTCAGTAATTTATCTTCTGCTCGCTCTGGCAGCAAATATATCAATCTATACTTTATAGAAAAAGCTGCCTGGAGATACACGGTGACAAGTGACTCGTTGTAAACTTTATGGCAGATTATCGCTGTTATCCTTTTAGCCGCTCAGCAGAGAAGATTTATTCAGTGGTAACAATGCATATTTTACAGGAAGGATGGTAATGACAAAACAGATACAACTAATATACAACATAATGCCTAATTTAAATATATATACACCGTAATAAAATATACGTTCATGTACAATGATTGATGAGTAGTCAACTGACTTTCTATCGACTACTGTAACAAAGACTGGATGTTATTTAGAAGGCTTAAAGGGGTTATCCAGCGCTACAAAAACATGGCCACTTTTCCCTCTCTCTTGTCTCTAGGTCAGCTGTGGTTTGCAATTAAAAGGGTACTCCAGCCGGGGGGGGGGGGGGGGGAACTTTTTTGCTGGGACCGGGAAGGAGGTGGCTGAGGGAAAAGATGTCCACTCACCTCCCCGGTTCCAGCGGCGGGTCCCGCATCGCGGCGCTCCGTTCCCCGTTTCCCGGACGCTTCCTGGTGTCTGACGCGGGCCCGAGACGATACGATACGAGATACGGACTTGAAACGATACGGACTTGAAAAGGATCCCGCCTCTGTCACTGACTGGCTGAGCGGACCTGAGATGTCACGTCCCGCTGGAACCGGGGAGGTGAGTGGGCGTCCCAGCAAAAAAGTGCCCCCCCGCTGGAGTACCCCTTTAAGCTCCATTTGCTTCAACAGAACTGAGTTCCAAACCCAACCCAATCTGGAGACAAGAGAGGGGAAAAAGTGTCCATGTTTTTGTAGGGCTGGATAACCCCTTTAAAACAATCTGCCCCCCCCCCCCCCCCAAGCCGCTTGTACCATCGGATAGCTGCTTTTAATCCAAGATCTGTCCTGAGGTCCGTTCGGCAGGTGATGCAGTTATTGTCCTAAAAAACAACTTTTTAAACTTTCAGCTCTCTGTCAAATTGGCGTGGCCTAGAGTGTCTGTGCCCTAGGCCTGCACCGCCTCTCCATCCCTCCTCCCTGCCCATGTCATCATTAGGAATGCCCTTGTGCAGGATTTCTCCTATTCATCACCTCTCTGAACACTGCACAGGTGCCTTAACGATCCAGCACATGTACAGTGTTCAGACAAGTAGTATTTAGGAGAAATCCTGCCCAGGGGCATTCCTAATGATGAGGAAAAGTGGTTGGAGGAATGGATGAGCATTGCAGGCCTAGGGCACAGACACTCTAGGCCACGCCAATTTGACACAGTTGTTTTTTAGGACCACAACTGCATCACCTGCCGAATGGACCCCAGGACAGATCTTGGAATTAAAGCAGCTATCCGAAATTAATCATGAAACCACATGAAAATCCCGCCCTAACCCCTCCCCTGCTTAATTTAGCCACATCCTCAAACTCACTCTTGGTCATAATCTCAGGACAATCTCTGTTAAGAAGTAATACTTACAGTAGTACAGTATGAGCCCCATGTACACTACCGTTCAAAAGTTTGGGGTCACCCAAACAATTTTGTGTTTTCCATGAAAAGTCTCACTTATTCACCACCATACGTTGTGAAATGAATAGAAAATAGAGTCACAACATTGACAAGGTTAGAAATAAGGATTTGTATGTGAAATAACATTGTTCTTACATCACACTTTGCTTTCGTCAAAGATTCCACCTTTTGCAGCAATTCCAGCATTGCACACCTTTGGCATTCTAGCTATTAATCTAAAGAGGTAAGCGGGAGAAATTGCCCCCCACGCTTCTAGAAGCAGCTCCCACAAGTTGGATTGGTTGGATGGGCACTTCTGGCGTACCATACGGTCCAGCTGCTCCCACAACAGCTCAATGGGGTGGTGATCTGGTGACTGCGCTGGCCACTCCATTACCTATGATAGAATACCAGCTGCTGCTTCTGCTGTAAATAGTTCTTGCACAATTTGGAGGTGTGTATAGGGTCATTGTCCTGTTGTAGGATGAAATTGGCTCCAATCAAGCGCTGTCCACTGGGTATGGCATGGCGGTGCAGAGTGATAGCCTTCCTTATTCACAATCCCTTTTACCCTGTACAAATCTCCCACCTTAACAGCACCAAAGCAACCCCAGACCATCACATGACCTCCACCATGCTTAACAGATGGCGTCAGGCATTCTTCCAGCATCTTTTCATTTGTTCTGCGTCTCACAAACGTTCTTCTTTGTGATCCAAACACCTCAAACTTGGATTCATCCGTCCACAACACTTTTTTCCAGTCTTCCTCTGTCCAATGTCTGTGTTCTTTTGCCCATCTTAATCTTTTTCTTTTATTGGCCAGTCTCAGATATGGCTTTTTCTTTGCCACTCTGCCCTGAAGCCCAAAATCCCGCAGCCGCCTCCTCACTGTAGATGATGACACTGGTGTTTTGCGGGTACTATTTAATGAAGATGCCAGTTGGGGACCTGTGAGGCGTCTGTTTCTCAAACTAGAGACTCTAATGTGCTTATCTTCTTGCTTAGTTGTGCAACGCGGCCTCCCACTTCTTTTTCTACTCTGGTTAGAGCCTGTTTGTGCTGTCCTCTGAAGGGAGTAGTACACACCGTTGTAGGAAATCTTCAATTTCTTAGCAATTTCTCGCATGGAATAGCCTTCATTTCTAAGAACAAGAATAGACTATCGAGTTTCAGATGAAAGTTCTCTTTTTCTGGCCATTTTGAGCGTTTAATTGACCTCACAAATGTGATGCCCCAGAAACACAATCTGCTCAAAGGAAGGTCAGTTTTGTAGCTTCTGTAACTAGCTAGACTTTTCAGATGTGTGAACATGATTGCACGAGGGTTTTCTAATTATCAATTAGCCTTCTGAGCCAATGAGCAAACACATTGTACCATTTGTACACTGGAGTGATAGTTGCTGGAAATGGGCCTCTATACACCTATGTAGATATTGCACCAAAAACCAGACATTTGCAGCTAGAATAGTCATTTACCACATAAGCAATGTATAGAGTGTATTTGTTTAAAGTTAGGACTAGTTTAAAGTTATCTTCATTGAAAAGTACAGTGCTTTTCCTTCAAAAATAAGGACATTTCAATGTGACCCCAAACTTTTGAAAAGTAGTGTAGTCATACAACCTACAGTAATAAAGACAATATACCGACAGGAGGGCACCTATCTACCTATTCGGATGGCATCTGGTTGCCTACATGGGGTACATGGGTGGCACCAACTACCTATTGGAGATACCCACTACAATAGTACATTTCCGTAAAGGGGAATCAGCTAAGGGCATCAGCTACCTACTGCAGGCATATTTGTACCTACAGGGGCAACTACCTACTAGGGGATGTGTTTGTCTATTTAATAGGGGAAAAATACCTACTGGGAAAAACTTATCTTCCTATAGAGGGGCAAATGGCTACCTACTTAATGGGGGGGGGGCACTTATCTACTTACTGGGTAGGTCTCATCTGCCTGGGACACTAAACTTTCTTGTCCCAGCTTTGGGACACCCATTGTTATTAAGTGGTAGGAACCTTTGCAGGACATTGTTTGGAGGGAAGAGGTTGGGGATTTGGCCCAAGAGTTATGGAAAGGGTATGTAGAAGAAAATGAATGCCATACCTTTCTAATGTGGGTGGGAAAACATGATAACTTGAAGAGGAAGCCAAAATCATGTGTCTAACGCTTCTCGGCCTTTTGGCTAAGATCAAGTGTGGCCCCTACGTGGTCTTCATCTTAGTGGTGGACCTGGTACACGCAAGCCATGCAAAGCCCATCACTGACATTAGCAAGATCCCCTGGCCCGGCCTTCTGTACAGCTCTGTCACCGCACATACGCATACTGCATTTTATTGTTGGAGACCTATCACCAGTAGGGTTTGGGACATTTTTTTTGGGAGGAGGGCATGGACGGGGTACCCCTTTAATACTCAGTTAATGGGACTTTTACACAGGTTAGTTATTGTGTATCCAACCCTGATAACTGGATCATTCATGTGACCCTTGACTTCCATTATTGTTGGCCAGATTGGTTGGAAATCTATCCTCAATATAACAAATAAAATTCCCACAAGAGAAAGAACAGTCTGGAAATTACTCTACAACAAGCATTTGTGGGCGCCCAGAATCCATGTTTTTCCTGCACATAAAGTCACTCAGAATAACCGTTGTGGTCAGGTCCCATTTCTTCCCTTATTTATAAGAATCACGGCTTCAATAAAGCGCCCCGATCCCGAGCTCCACAAGCTTCGTAGGTCGTAGACCGGAATGACAAAACGGATCAATCAAATTATGCATCTCACTCATTTAGGAGAAGATTGCTTTCACAATTAATTTTCAGGATAATTTCTCCAGCAAAATTTACTCTGCATCGAATCTACACTTCCCTATTATTCGTTTGACTCCCTGTATAATTCAATGAATTAATCACAGGGAAAAAAATGATGTTTTCGGTTAATGTAACAAGTCTGGTGAAGGTGTTACATGTCGTCTGATTGCCTGAATTCATTTTCTGGTGTAATTGGTTCTTCAAAGCTTCTCGTATACTGCGACAAGTCCGCCAGTGTCTACAAGTCGGAAACTTTGAGAATGAAGGAATGTCCTTAGATAAGGTACGCTCGACTGCCTCCGTGGATATATTGTAGAATGAAAAAATGTAGTTTAGCATCATATTTTTCTCTACTCTACAGGATAGAAAGTACTATGGAGGAGGTGAAGCCATTGACAGCATTTACCATGGTGGTAAGCCACATTTATATTTTACCAGTTAGACATTTTGGCCTATGGTGTTGATAATTATGTAAATTTTTTTAAATTTTTTTTAATAGCTCCTTAGCTTCCTAACATTTCATATGTGTGTGTACATCAGAAAAATATTTATAATATTCTTCATTAAAAATTTCCTACCATTTAGCTTCTGCAGAGTGTAAAGGCCCTATTGCGCGAAGCGATTATTGGCCGTATGTGGCTGATTATCGGCCATTACAGCCGATAAGTGCTTTGTGTAATAAAAGGCAATGATCAGCTGACATGCACGATGTCGGCCGATCATTATCTTTCAACAGGTTGAACGACAAACGACTATATAGCAAACGATCTGCTGCTGTTGCTCTGTGTAACAGGAGCGGCGGGAGCAGACTGCTACTCTCAACTTTGCACTCCCCGGACATTCTTAAAATAGTCCGGGAAGCCCCCTTTCGCAGGTCCCCCCACACCCCGATTCCCCCACTTACTAGCTCGCTGTCAGCATGTGTAATGTCGCCGGCAGCAAATGGGGAACAAGGAGCAAGCAAGTGCTGACCTGACAGGTTGGCCCTCACTTGCTCCTGCTGATCATCCCATGTAATAGGTGCTTCAGGTCTCATATACAGGTCCATGTCAGTTTCTACTGTCAGGAAATACTGATAAGGAAGTCTTTCTGGAAGCTTCAGGAAGCCATCAGAATTTCCTGACAGTAAAAACAAACAAAAGGAAAAAAAAATAAAAAGCCATACTCACCTCCTGCCTTTTCCCTCTCTCTTCCTGCTCTGCCACTGGGGAGAGAGCGACCTCTTGTGGCTGGAGGCATAATGCTGCCTCCGGTAACAAAAGTGATTGACAGCATGAGGGCCCAGTTGATCCTTGCCCTGTCAGTCAAAGCGCTACATTTAATTGTGTGCGTTCCTAAGCAGGAGCACACATCTGGTGGTACTTGCACAGGTGCTGACGCTGAACCAGTGTGCTTAGCAGAACATCTGGAGTTGCGGACAGTTTTCAGATGCGCATCCAGAGCTGTCCAGAATTAAGGATGTTCTCACAGATATTTATGGGGACATGTGTGACGAAAATAAGACAGGATCTAAAATTTTCAGGAAGGGTCACCCTTAAGAAAAAATATTGAAGGGTGTCCCTGCCCAATACAAACCTACAGGTCTGGATTTCCTGATAAGTAACCCAGATTTATTTACCAGACGTGTGCATGAGGCCTAAGGCTTTCACCTAGTTATCAGTCCTCCTGAGAGTAGTTATACATATCAAATCAAAGTGTGGACAGGAGGGAGATAACACATGGAGGGCAGCTCACAAAGGCTGTAGCTAGGAAGATAAGCTCATACATGAAGAGAACAACTTATGTAGAGAACTGGGGCTTATTAATCCCTTTCTGCTACAGGGCATACCAGCAATGCAGTTAATGCTCCATGTGTTACTGGTACTCGGTAGCTGAACCCATCCGTTTAGTTGTGGGATCTAGTAGTCAAGTACAGCCATGCTCCCACCACAACCTAAAGACGGTTCCAATATCGACTACGACACTTACAGGTTTAAGGGTGAGGCACCACCTGTAGCCCTTCAGCATTGCTGGGCTCTGGTGGTTGCTATGGCAACTTATGATCTCTGAGTCTGCCATGTACAGAAGCCTGTGAGGCACAGGCACAGTGTGAACTCGAACTTTGGGCGAATTCACTCCTAATGGCGGAATAATAGCTATTAGCCCTAAATATAACAAAATCAACAGAAAGTCTATGAAGGCAAATAGATGAGGCAGAAAACAGGTTTTTGTCAATGACTAAAGCCAATTTCCTTTGCCAACTAGTGCTGGACCCATCTAGAGGAAGGACCCGTGGGGACATTACCCAATAAACCTAACCGAATAATAGAGAGGCGCAGGCTGCAAGGCATTTAGGAAATAGTGACGGTAACATAATAAATTTCCACTTGTCTTTCAAGAGAATCTTTTGTCGAGGAGCCACGAAAACTCTGAACTTCGGAAAAGCGAAATCCAATCAGCTTAGAGATGCCCTTAACCTCGTAGACTGAGACAATACGAGTACAGACACCAGATGAGATCATTTTAAAAGCATCTTAAATTTTCACTGTGAGCGGTACATACCTTATGGGAATAAAAGGCCTAGGAACAGGAGAAAGCGAAGGTGGATGAATGAAAATGGAAGGGGGTCATAAATAACAAAAAGAAAGCATGGAGACGACTAAAACAGGAAGACGATGAAGAAGGGCTAAAAAGCGATAGGGAAAAAAATATGTAAAATAGTAATAAAGGCTGCGAAGAGATCCTAACTCACAAAGAGAAATCGAAAGAGAGTGAGGAGAAAGTAAATGCATTCATTTTCTTTTCATTCCAGTGTATTTGCAGATAAAAGTGAACTGCTAAGTTGTAGTGGTACTCTGGAGGGGGGAAAACTATTACGTCTATTAAAAATCTTAATCCTTCCAGTACTTATCAGCTGCTGTATGCCCTGTGGGAAGTGGTGTATACTTTCCAGTTCAACACAGTGCTCTCTGCTGCCACCTCAGTCCATGTCAGGAACTGTCCAGAGCAGGAGATATTTTCTTTGGGGATTTGCTGCTGCTCTGGACAGTTCCTGACATGGACAGAGGTGGCAGCAGAGAGCACTGTGTCAGACTGGAAAGAATACACCACTTCCTGCAGGGCATAAAGGAGATGATAAGTACTTAAGTTGTTTTTTGTTTTTGTTTATAGAAGTACCCCTTTAAATGCAGGGAGACTTTCCATTATATTTCACTTAAATTATTATGTAATCTTAAAGGAAGAACATCTTGTACAGTTTGTACTACAGCTGGTGACCAGCAGGTATCAGCATTTCCGTTCCTGAAATACACTTGTCTACAACTCCCAGGATTTCTTGTGAGATTGAGATGGAGTTCTTGCAGGGGAAAAGACTAGTTTTACTGATCAAGGACCATTTCCATCAGGATCGGCATGTCAGGGGAAGCCGGCTGCAATGGTAAGCAATGGGAACCCTGCATTAATGGATGGGCAGCTGCAGGGGATCAGGGCAGGTGAGTATACTTTTTTATTTTGCCTCCAATAGAGATTGTTTTGTAAGGCCAAGATAACCCTCTAAGTACAGGCTAGAAGAATCCTTTAATTACAGGCCAGAATAACCCTTTAAATACAGACCTTGACTAATAGATGGGCAAGCAGACTAATAGGTCTGGGTAAGCAGAAGATGACAAGGCGGAGTTGGCATCAGGGAAAGGAGTAAACAATGTTCCCCCCTGATGACTATGCGACTGTTACACACAGATAGCATCAGTCTTCAGTCTACCCTACATATCCCACAAATCATGTGTAAATCTGTTGTTTTACATCAAGCGTAGCTTTTGCTGAACTCTAATCTCCGAGCAATTACTTTTATTTTACAGAAACAGATCTCTGGTAAAGTGACACCTCCAGTATCACAGAATAGTAATGACTTTATCACACCTACACGCTCCCGCTCGCTGTATCTTTCACTTCGCCTCATTATCATGCTATGTTACACTCAGCTTTAACTCTCCCAGTGATCGGCTCCAGGAGTTGGGAAACTTTTATGGTTGAATATTTATAAGCAGAAGTTTGATTTTTAGAAGTTGTATTTTTTTTTTTCCTTGGGAAATGGTGATGGGTCATATAGGAATATGCATATACAGGATTTATACTATTAGGGGCATGTATACATCTGCTACAGGAAATCACCATCAGCTTGGTGGACAGACCAAGCTTGCAGAGTGGAGCCTCGGAAAACATTTTTGTAATGGTAATGATATATCTGGTTTGGGGTCTTGGTAATGGTCGGATCAATTTTGGGTGTATGTTCTGCAGTCTTCCTATTATAAGGGTTGGGTCTGAGACCTGATTAATGTTGGATCTTTGATCTTGGGCCTGAATTATTTCTCAACTAATCTAATACATGTAGTACCACTGTCTCTCTTATATATGCTTATAGGCAGGTAGGGGTACAGAAAGTGTGGTGTCCCACGACAGGGTACTGTCTATGGCACCTTAGTAAGTTATTCCCTCAGGTTCACACAAGTGGGAGATGGAGTGCTGTTGTGTTTTCCCCACTAGGTGTCACTACTGTCTCTATCTAACTTATAGCACAGCTGAAGGAGAAGATAGGTTAACTTATTTTGTATTACATGTTATGTGTTGACCAGTCACAGTTCTTGGTGGAAGGAAGTTCGAAGAGTTAGTGGCTGGAGGTCCAAGTGGACGGATGTGTGGGAACCTGCTCAGCTAAAAAGTTCTCCTACTGAACACTAAAACAACTATGCAGTGATAATCTCTACTAAGAGAAGCCAAACAGGAAACACCTTGCCCATGCCAGGAACCTCTCAAAAATGTGCAGGGCAGTTACCTGAAGCAATAGGAACTGACCCCATTGGGACAAAGTTACCATGAGAAAGGTCTACGTATCCTACTGTGCAGTGCAGGATGACTGGGAAACCCTGGGAGTCTGGTACACCCAGATAACTGATGACTGGGGCTTGTATTACCCACTTAAGAAGGGTATCCTGCAACTAGGAGGCATAAGGCCGTTCAAGGCCAGTATAGGCATCCGTGAGTATGAGTATTCTCTTTAACCCTATCTACTTCTATACCTGTTACGGCAGAGCACACTTACTTCATTGGGCAGGGCTCCTCTGGCAACTCCTCTCTCTCTCTCTCTACTACAAAGCACCTACTACTACAAGCACTGGTTCTACCTCAACTGTCAGCACCTAATTTCTCCGTAAAGATTTGCACTGTTGAATTACATGTATTATATGCAGAGTTACTATTCAGTAAAGTATTTGATTTTTTACCAAAACACACAGGACTCTGGTCTACTTTTTAAGCACCTGCACCTACACCTCTCTGTACACTTGGGATATTCTCTCTTTCTGTGTGTGTGGCAGTACCAACAGTCCGGGTAGGGTCTACTACCATTCCAGGCTACCGTGACAAGTGCCCAAGAGACCCTAAACACCCCAAGTACCTGACCATTCCAACAGAGAACAGGATAATCAGGGGGTTCTAATGCCTAGAAGACGGGGGACTTTTCCTTGTTTTAGATGTGTGAAGTTTAACAATGTAGGGAAGGGCAGTACATTCAACCACCCACATACCGGCAAGACTTTTCAGATCAAGGGCCAATTCACATGTGATAGTAAAAATGTTGTCTATTTAGTTACATTGAGTAAATTATAGTAAACTATCCAATCAATCAGGGATAGAATATCAAAACACGAGTCGACAATAAGATGCAACAATGTATTATTGCCATGGTCTTACCATTTTAGAGAAGCCTGACATAGTATATCCCATTTGTGCTTCCAAGTGATTGAAAAAGTTTGTGCACCCAGAAAAGGGGGTGATATAAAGAAACTGTTACGTCGTAGAGAGGCCTTGGGATACATACTCATCAGACTCGTAGACATATGTGCCGTACGTCATGACCTTGCGTCTTTTAAGCATGTATAAGAGAGACAGTGGTACTACTGTGGTGTCCCACCACTGGTGCTATTTATGGTACCTTAGTAAGTAATTCCCTCAGGTTCACAAGAGTAGGAGATGTAGTACTATGTTTTCCCCACTTAGTGTCATTACTGTTTTGTCTGACCTGTTGCACAGCTGAAGTCGCCAAGGGTAATTGTTTTGTACCATGTGTTGTATTGCTGACCAATTGGAGGTGCTTGTTTTCTCTTGTTTTATTTCTTTTCTTCTCTCTTACACACACTCAGCCCCACCACTCACAGGAGGGTTTAGTTTTAGCCCCTGTAGGAGAAGGTAGTCTTGGTGGAGGAAGTGAGTGCAGTTCAGACTTAGTATTCAGTGTCAGAGGAAGCAAACAAAACCCAGTCCCTGGACCTGGCTTTAGCCAGGACCCCTGACAGAGACCTAAGATAGCAACTACGGATTTCTCTATGCAAATAACTAAAGCAAGTATGCAGTGCTAAGCTCTACATAGGGGAGAGAAGCCACCTAGGATAACCCTTGCCCATGCCAGGAAGCTCTCTAAAAAGTGCAGGGCAGTATCCTAAAGCAAGAGAATCTGACCCCAGTAGGACAAAGCTACTGTGTAAGGTCTATGTATCCTACTGCGCAGTGCAGGACGACTGAAAAACCTCAATAGTCTGCTACACCCAGCCAGATAACCGATGACTGGGGCTTGTATTACCCACCTTGGACAGGTACCTCACAACTAGGAGGCATAAGGCGGTTCAGAGCCACTATTGGCATCCGTGAGTACAAGTAATTTCTTATCTCTCTTTCACCTGTTCTAGCAGAGCACATTCACTACTTTTGGCAGGGCTCCTCTGGCAACTCCTCTTTTCTCTCTACTACAAAGCACCTTCTACTTCTACAAGCACTGGTTACTTCATTGTGAGCACCAACGTTTCTGTGTCAATATTTGCACTACTATTATGTGTACTGTTCAACTTTAATCATACTTCAGTAAAGTGTTATATTTTTTACTAAACACACAGGACTCTGGTCAAATCTGTCAGCACCTGCACCCACACACCACCGTATACTTGGGCGATTTCCCCTTTTCTGTGAGTGGTGGTCCCAACAACCCAGGTGGGTCTGCTACCACTCCAGGTTACCGTGATAAGCGCCCAAGTGACCCTAAACACTCTCGGAGGTTATCGACCATTAAGGCAGCCGAGACCACCAACTTCTAGTTCCAAAGGCAGAGCAAAGTCAAACACACTGGCTACATAATACCATCATTACTCTACATGTCTTAGATTATTGAGAAAGGCAAAAGAGGCGAAATTCCTGGTATGGAGAACTTACCTTGTATGTATATACGTAGGTAAATAAATTTGTGTGCAGAAAATTCGGTGAGTGCCAGAACAATTTCTTACTTTATATAGACTGTACATCTTCCTGGCACCTCCACCCGGTGTGCTGACCAAACCTTCATTGTACTGAATTATTTTAGCTGTCTAGTCTGGGGTCTGGTTTAGTGTCTGGTATATTTTAGGTATCTGTTTTGGGGTCCTGGTAATTTAGGGATCTGGTTTGGGGTCTGGTAATTTAGGGATCTGGTCTGGGGTACTGGTAATTGAAAAACATGTATAGTTTAGTGTTATCAGTAACACTAGGTACTCAATAGTCCAAATAATCCTTAGCAATATAACTAACAATAACAAGAAAAAGGATATGCTTAATCGAAGGGTATTTATTCAGGTGACACCTTCACCAATATATACAAATATTTACAAAAGAGTTCAGTTTTAAGCAATAATGCACGTTGTTGTGCCGTTCTTTCCCTAGGTCGGGATTGTCCAGTACAGTCCAGAACCAGTAGTGGTCTATTTAAGCTGTAACCAGAAGCTACTCCACACCGTGATGGTAATGCCAGTAAATTACTCTATCTATTGAAACCGGATGAGTATGGCAGTAAGTCCAACCAGTCACGTATTGAGTGGTGTCAGTCCAGAAAGTCATAACATATGCCTCGCCCAACGCACCCCAACCCCTCCCCCCCTCCCCCTATATACACACACATACAGACCACCTCATACTACCAGCTGAGGCTAGGCAGTCAGGGAAGGGCCTAGTGTACCCTCCAGGAGCTAGTGGAGCTGGCCCCCTTGCATAGCTTGATAGAGTATTCTAGGGCGTTTCAGGTTAGGTTCCAGTGTGGGACCGCCCTTTTTAGGGCGGCCACCCCACCTAGACCATAGGGACCCTAACCTAGGGTATACTAGGGAATGATAGAGCCCCTTCTGGCAATAAGTGCTTCCCATTGGCACTTACTCACCACACTACCCCTTCATCTGCGTGGGGGGGCTAGAAGGGTCCTCACTGTACCATTATACACATTATACATTTACATTCACTTGAGTCTCAAACATGTAGCATATTTATTCGTGTTCACCTAATCACTTATTCCTGTATGATATCGGTACATTATGCCATCCTTGCTTTGCTTCTTAAACACATGACCTTATACAATATAGGTCTCTGCACTAACACCTGCCCAGAATTGCCAGTTTATACCCTCCAGAAGCCGTTAACATGCAGCACAGGATCACAATACTCCTGTGTACTGCATCTATCTCGGGCACGCGGGAGCGCTGACTACCAGACGCATCACGACTATGTTTACCAACATAGAGTGATCACTCCCCGATAGGCGTGCACGGGGAGGAGCGGCGGCTTGGCGCGCTCCCAAACGGCCCGATGACGTCAGACACGCCGTGACCGCGCGGCCCTTAAACTTGAGCGCACAGCCGCGAGCACTCCCGTCTATCTGCCACTGCAGGACCGCGGGAGGATAACTTCACACTGACACAGGACAACCATGTAAGTTCCCGACATACTCTGCTACCATGCAACTATGCAACTATTATGCTTGTGGGGTACTTACTACTGTACGGCATATTTTTTCCTTCGGATAGATACCCGGAGGGATTTTGGGCACTCACTAAAACACAGTAGCATAGAGGGATAACTGTGAGTATACTGATCCTTCAATCTCATATTCCAAGGTGGCAAGAGCACATTTATAATGATAGCCACATATTCATTTTCCACAGGGTCTATTATAGCCACTGCTACTGAAGACCTTCCCTCCTACTGCCTCTGATCACGGTATAGTAAGTAGCCATACTGCTGTGTCCTGATATTACAAACAGTCCTCTTTTGATATGTGTTTAATGATTTGACTTGCCCTGTCAAAATTATTGATAGCCTCGACGCCCCTGATGAGGTCACGATCACTAGTGACTGAAACGCGTTGGGCGAGGCATATGTTATGACAATCTGGACTGACACCACTCAATACGTGACTGGTTGGACTTACTGCCATACTCATCCGGTTTCAATAGATAGAGTAATTTACTGGCATTACCATCACGGTGTGGAGTAGCTTCTGGTTACAGCTTAAATAGACCACTACTGGTTCTGGACTGTACTGGACAATCCCGACCTAGGGAAAGAACGGCACAACAACGTGCATTATTGCTTAAAACTGAACTCTTTTGTAAATATTTGTATATATTGGTGAAGGTGTCACCTGAATAAATACCCTTTGATTAAGCATATCCTTTTTATTGTTATTGTTAGTACTGGTAATTGAGGGGTCTGGTTTATTTTAGGTGTCTGGCCTGGAATCTGGTTAATGTAGGGGCTGGATCTGGGGTCTGATTCCTTTTAGGTGTGTGGTCTGATTTAATGCTAGAGATTGAAGATCCAGAGTAAAGTTAGTAGACATACAGTAATGAAAAATAAATAAAATTAAAGGGCTCCTCTATAGAACAAAATATTTATAAACCATCTAGTGTGAGAAAGTTTTACAGATTTGTAAATTACTTCTACTTATCCAGTTCCAGTACTTATCAGCTGCTATATGTCCTGCCGGAAGTGGTGTATTCTTCCAGTCTGACACAGTGCTCTCTGCTGCCACCTCTGTCCATGTCAAGAACTGTCCAAAGCAGGAGAGGTTTTCTATGGGGATTTGCTACTGCTCTGGACAGTTCCTGACATGGACAGAGGTGGCAGCAGAGAGCACTGTGTCAGACTGGAAAGAATACACCACTTCCCACAGGACACACAGCAGCTGATAAATACTGGAAGACTTGAAATTTTTTAAACAGAAGTATTTTACAAATCTGAATAACTTTCTGACACCAGTTAATTTATTTATTTTATTTTCCCCTTTTTAAATAAGAATTAATACAGCACTTGAGTTTTCTATCAGACAACTGACCATAACAAAGTCATGTTCCCTGTTCTTTTATGCCCTCCTTTCAGCTTTGTTTTTTATATATGGCCGTAGAGAGAAAACACTTTGTACCTAATGATAGGTTATAAGAATAGAGAAGAGAGGAGTACAATTACTTTGACAAGCTGCGGGAAGTAAGAACAAGACACAGAACAGTTTGTAGAGAAGTGGCCACAGGAATCTGTACATGAAACATGAGTGACTGGAGAGACGCACACACTTCCATTAAAACCAATAGAAATAGAGCTTCTCAATGTGCCGCAGCAATCCCAGAATTAGCTGTTGTATTAGTGACTGGCGGCCCTTGTACAGCAGATGTCTGTATTCCCTGACAGACACAGCGCTCAGGGACACAGCGGGATGATTCAGCATGGATTTATTAAAGATTATATTGGTCAGATTAATAGGAAACCTGTCATTTCTAAATATATATATATATATATATATATATATACACATATATTAGAGATGAGGGAACTTTTCAAAAGTTTGGTTCAGAAGGTTCACCAAACTTTGAAGCAAAAGTCGAGTTTGATTTGGACGAAGCAGAACTTTTCTTAACTCCCCAAAATAATATAATTTGTCCCACCATGGATCATATGACGCCCAATAGAAAATGGTTAAGAGTCAGGAGTCATATCAGCAGGTTCATCTGACTTAAAGGAGTACTCCGGAAAAAAGAATGATTTTTAAATTATCTGGTGTCAGAAAGTTAGACAGATTTGTAAATTACTTTTTGTGTCTATATCTATGTAATATATGTTACCATTAGAATAGACATTACACTGGGGGAAGCTCTCTGTGTCACTAGTGCTGTAGCCTCCCCTGATATCTATGTAATACATGTTACCATTAGAATATACACTCACCGGCCACTTTATTAGGTACACCATGCTAGTAACGGGTTGGACCCCCTTTTGCCTTCAGAACTGCCTCAATTCTTCGTGGCATAGATACAACAAGGTGCTGGAAGCATTCCTCAGAGATTTTGGTCCATATTGACATGATAGCATCACACAGTTGCCGCAGATTTGTCGGCTGCACATCCATGATGCGAATCTCCCGTTCCACCACATCCCAAACATGCTCTATTGGATTGAGATCTGGTGACTGTGGAGGCCATTTGAGTACAGTGAACTCATTGTCATGTTCAAGAAACCAGTCTGAGATGATTCTAGCTTTATGACATGGCGCATTATCCTGCTGAAAGTAGCCATCAGATGTTGGGTACATTGTGGTCATAAAGGGATGGACATGGTCAGCAACAATACTCAGGTAGGCTGTGGCGTTGCAACGATGCTCAATTGGTACCAAGGGGCCCAAAGAGTGCCAAGAAAATATTCCCCACACCATGACACCACCACCACCAGCCTGGACCGTTGATACAAGGCAGGATGGATCCATGCTTTCATGTTGTTGACGCCAAATTCTGACCCTACCATCCGAATGTCGCAGCAGAAATCGAGACTCATCAGACCAGGCAACGTTTTTCCAATCTTCTACTGTCCAATTTCGATGAGCTTGTGCAAATTGTAGCCTCAGTTTCCTGTTCTTAGCTGAAAGGAGTGGCACCCGGTGTGGTCTTCTGCTGCTGTAGCCCATCTGCCTCAAAGTTGGACGTACTGTGCGTTCAGAGATGCTCTTCTGCCTACCTTGGTTGTAACGGTTGGTTATTTGAGTCACTGTTGCCTTTCTATTAGCTCGAACCAGTCTGCCCATTCTCCTCTGACCTCTGGCATCAACAAGGCATTTCCGCCACAGAACTGCCATTCTCTGTAAACCCTAGAGATGGTTGTGCGTGAAAATCCCAGTAGATCAGCAGTTTCTGAAATACTCAGACCAGCCCTTCTGGCACCAACAACCATGCCACGTTCAAAGGCACTCAAATCACCTTTCTTCCCCATACTGATGCTCGGTTTGAACTGCAGGAGATTGTCTTGACCATGTCTACATGCCTAAATGCACTGAGTTGCCGCCATGTGATTGGCTGATTAGAAATTAAGCGGTAACGTGCAGTTGGACAGGTGTACCTAATAAAGTGGCCGGTGAGTGTATGTTCCTACTGCTGATGCCCCGTGCAGTAGGAACCTATATAAACTTTGGGACCATGAAGGGACTTTAATGTGTGTGTGGCTACTCCAGTGTGAGCCCGCAGCGGGAGGTAATGACCAGCAGTCGCGGTCTTGCTGCTGCCTTTCATTAACCCCTTAAACATTGTGATGTATAGCGATCACAGCATTTAAGAAGGTAAATCACCTGTCACTGAATGATCTGGACATGCTGCGGGGGTCCCGATAACTTATCCCTGGCAAGCGGAGGAGAAACACTTACCTCTGTCTTGTCCAGGGGCGTAGCTAATGTCCCTTGGGCCCTGGTGCAAGAGTTCAACTTGGGCCCCCCCTTCCTCGACCAAGCGATGCGATAGATAGATAGATAGATAGATAGATAGATAGAAGATAGATAGAGACCGATATTACCAATAATACCAGTATATAGGAAATATTATCACCATACATATTGCCGCCACCGTGTTACTGACCAAATCCTGTTTCCTGAGACCAATATTACCAATAATACCAGTATACAAGGGGAAATATTACCACCACACCACAACCATCACCACCATATTGTTACTGACCTAATCCAGTATACTAAAACCAATAAAACACAGTACCGAATAACAAGTAACAAATATTACCACCACATACTGACTAACACCACCGCTGCTACTGACTAACACCACCACATACTGACTAACCCCACCACATACTGACTTACCCCACCGCTGCTACTGACAAACACCACCACATACTGACTAACACCACCACTGCTACTGAATAAAATCCACTGTACACAGATTACTATCACCTCATACAGTTACATAGAGCTAGCCCCAACTCCACACAGGGTCTATACACCATATACATTACAATGCAGTTATATCCAGTGAGTCACAGGGGACGTCTTTTCTGATCAGAGTTGTTTCCTTTTCATCTTCTTCTCCATCTGTCCTGGGCCATTATGTTATGAGAACTTCTCCGAGGCACAAATCCACAGAATCTGCCAGACAGACATATTAGGCTCCACACTCTGGCACCATCCTCATCTCTCTACAAACTGCACATCTGTATTGGCCCCTTTACACCATCTTTCAGTAGGTAGGCTGACTCTATGTGATCCCCCCTTATAGTATATGCCCCCCTCTGTGTAGCTGGCCCCTTGCTGAGTCTTCCATATAGATGGCCCCATGTGCATCTCCTTGAGAGTCCCTCTCTGTGCAGTCCCCCTATAGTAGATGCCCCCCCATGTAGTCCCCCTTATAGATTTTGCCCTCTGTGTATCCCCTATAGTATACGCCCTCTCCTCTGTGTAGTCCCCCTTACAGATGGCCCCCTTATAGATGCCCCCCTCTGTGTAGTGTTCCTTACAGATTGCCCATTTCTGTGTATTCCCTCTCACAGATGGCTCCCTCTGTGTAGTCCTCCTTACAGATGCCCCCTTAGTTGTCCTCCTCTGCCACCCTTTTAGATGCCCCCTGTGTTGTCCCCCTTATAGATGCCCCCCTTATAGATGGCCCCTTTATGTTGCTACCTATTATAGATGGCTCCCTCATGTTTACCCCTCCCTTATAGATGCCCCCCTGTGTTGCCCCCTTAGAGATGACCCCCTTATGTTGCCCCCCTTTTAGATGGCCCACTTATGTTGCTCTCCCCCCCTTATAGATGGTCCCTCTGTGTTGCCCCCATATGCTTGCCCCCCATATTGATGCCCCCCTTATAGATGGCCCCTGTGTTGTCCCCAATATGTTTCCCCATGTAAATGCCCATTTACATGCCCCCCATGTTGTCCTCCTATACATTCCCCCCTGTAGATGCCCCCACTGTGTTGTCCCCTATACATGCCCCCCTTATACATTGCCCCTGTGTTGTCCTCTTATATTTGCCAATCGCAAAGCAGATAAAAACAAAGAAAAAAAAAACTCACCTGACACCTTGCTCCCCCATGGCAGCTCGCTTCTCATCTATTCTTCTGTGGTGTTGGACGGGCCCCCGGTCATGCTCAGCTCCCTGGGGGTGTCCCCGGGATTCCCGGGCAGAACACGCGCCAGGGAGCTGTGTGCGCCGGGGATGTTACCTGGATGTGACCTGTACATCCAGGCATCAATGAAGGGGTTAAAAAAACTATAAACAGGTTAAAAAAAAATAAAATAAATAGACTGTTCTTTCCTGACTGAGCTCCGCTACATCTAAATATAGAAAACACTTGACAACAACATAACATTTTACAGACACGCTGCGTAATCTAAAATATGCTCCTCACATCATAGCTATAAATCCCACATACTCTGATTTATCCTTTTACCTCTTTTATTTTTCCTGCTTGTGGCTTTTAACTTTCCTGCGTCTGATCTCCGGAGTTTGATACCGCTCATATATTTGTTACACGAGTTATAAAATATACATTAGCCGCGTTATTGATTTACACGGCGCAAATTTTACAGTATCTAAATCTCCCATTAGAAACCCTTACCAATTATCAGCCGCTTCAAAGTCAAGAGTGTTTTTCTTTTCAAAAATAGGGGAGGCAGAATTACCATTATTAACCAATACAAAGTATTCCGAGGTTAATTCCACCTTCCTGCAACTTTATAATTATTGAAACCATGAAGCTTGTAAAATATATGATTGCTTTTTTTTCTTCCCCCTCTCTATTCGCTAATGGATATCACATCCACCGATGTGCTTGAATTCCACTATTTTCATATCCCGCATTATACATTAGGAGAAATTAATACTCTACCTGCATTCTAAGTGCTCTTGGTTTTAATCCCCACTGGTGATATACAATAAAACATGCCGCATACATTTCCACTTTCTGGAAGATACGCTACAATTAGGTAACTGCAAACATTGGGAGGAAACGGCGAGACGTCTGGGGAGTTATGAGACTCAAATTATTTTTATATTAGGTCGTAAAATCTTAGCGAAATAAAGTTGCTCCTTCAAGGTCACTCATCTAAGGGTAGGCATCAGGAGGCAGCTGTTTACTGTTGTTGCACATGTTTTACTAGTTGGTTGATCACATTTAAAGGGGAACTCCGGCGATCCCCATAAAAAAAAAAATTAAAAAATTAATGGAAAAAAAGCATATAGGTGTACTCACCAATCCCCCACCGATTGTCGGACGCCTTTCCCACTTATTCACCAGGACATCCTGATTACGTTTGATAGTGATGACAGCTTCCCTTTAAGCGGACAACACAAGTTGAGAGGGGGCAAACTTACAGCGAGGAGAGGGCACAAAGAATGCCAGTAAGAAAGAAAGAAGTCCCCCTCCCTACCTTCCAGGTTCTCCTAATCAATCCTGGATTGGAGCTGGGTAGTTGGGATTGAGTCAACAGCCTGGTGCTAAGCCGTCCCTATAGCAGATATTTTGGCAGTCCATCAGGGACCGCACCTCCACTCCTGTGCCTGGACCCAAGAAGGTTGGGATGTATCAAAAACTAGTAGAATATTTGAAGCTTCCTACCTGGGACCCTCTTTGCCCCTCTAGAAAATGCCTCTTTGCCCTTTAAAAAATACCTCTTTGCCCCTCTAAAAAAATGCCTCTATGCCCTTTAGAAAATGCCAATTTGCCCCTCTACAAAATTTCTCTTTGCCCCTGTAGCTGCAGGAAAGTCAGAACATTTGTTGATCTGCTGCAGACGGTAGTTTACTACTATGGCCACCAGCAGTGGGACACTTTTATTATACAATGTGTAATGTGTATTTTTTTCTATTGTTTCACATAACTTTTCAGGATAAGCTGTTGTGTGTGCACATGAGGAGCAGCACTATATCTGGTCATTGTATATCTTGTATCTGCCATTTTCACAAGTGGTTTCAATCTTCTATCATTTTTAGTTGTTCCTGAATGTACGGATAGCTAATCTCTATGATTAGAGATGCCAGGGGGCAATGCACCTAGGATATCACTGCATTGAGCGCTTTCACTAGCAGCCGGCAGTGTTATCGTTTGTCTGGTCTCCCTGAGATCAGCGATCTGTTTCTCTTATAATCTATATGATGGCTCCCATACACTGCACACACAGAAGAGGGGATCCTACTTTATTGTCTTTTTAGAAGCAGCAGCAGCATAAAGGGCATTATAGAGCAGTACTAAGCAGTTTAAGCTGTAACTCTAGCACAAAATACAATACTTCGTCTCCTATTAAACATGTCGATGAAGGCCCAATTAATACTGTGAAGGATTGGGACGATGAAGGCCCAATCAATACTGTGAAGCGCTCGTTTACTGAGCCTATTACACGGCATGAAAATCGTTTAGCAGAGGCTGCACGGAGATTGTTAGTGATGTCCTTGCAGCTCTTGCCCAAACAGTAAATACTTCACCTGCCCACCTCCCAGTCTTCTCCTGCGCTCTGCATGGGCTGATAGGCCGCTCAGTCTATCACTGGCCGCTGCGTTCCTGGACAGTGATTGGCTGAGTGGCCTGTCAGCTCCACCAGGCCACTCTAAAGCCGCAGCGCGCACTCTTGGGATGCATATAGGGCACAGGAGAAGACCAGGAGCTTGGACAGGTAAAGTATTTACTGTTTGGGCAATTGTCAGCAGTGCATCGCTATTACACGTAGCTATTACACGCAGTGATGCGAGGTCGACAGCCGATGACTTTAGGCCAGGGTCTAAAGAAATGATCAGCCAATGATAGTTTCATTGGTTGGTCGTTGACTCTATCACACAGAGCGATAATTTGCCAAATCGGGCCGATTCAGCGAAGTGTGGCTGTACTGTATAATAGAGCCCTCTGTATAATAGAGCCCTCACAGTCAGCTTTTATGTAATCTTTTTACAGTCTTTCTGTGCCTCACTCTGTATGCCTTTGCTCTCTTCACAAACTCTCCTTTCAACTCCATGCTCACCCTTCCCCTCCCCATAGACTTGCATGGGCAACACCTAACCTGATCTCTCAGTGAGCTGCCAGTCACAGGACTGAACTGAGCTTTTTAAAGACTGAATGAAAATTTAGTGTAGGGGTTGAATTAAAGATACTTAATAAGAGAAGAATGTACCTTTTTTTTCTGATAAGGTATATTCATAATTACTTAGATGTACTTGTACTATCGATTTATGCAAACTTTACAGTTAGCTATGGGTTAAATGTTTTTTGTACTTTCTGCATGGCTTCTTTGTACTGCAACTGTTTATTGAGTTATCTGGGGAATACGATAAGTGTCAGCTCAGTCAGGCTCACGCTGTACAAGTTATCTTACCTGGTGTAAGCTTTTTTTTTTTATACCAATCCTCCGGAGGGAAAGAAGCTGAACAAACGTATTCTGTGTAAATATTTCCAAACAGAACAGAGCGGTCCGCTCACCATCTAAAGCCCTATTGTCTGGAGCTAAAATCCCAATAATGACACAAACATTACAAATGAACCGTGTTTAAATGAACGGCTTTAACCACACACTTAATACATCTCCCGCTTTCACCATTTGCGAGGTCTGAGAAAAAAAACAACAAAAAAAAACTCAAAAAGAGCGGGGAGCCCATAGAAACCCGACTTCTCTCATTTATTTGAAGGCAGAATAGACCAAATTAAGAGAACAACAGGAGTTACATGTGCTGCCATTCTGCATCCAGCAAAGCCATTTATCACAACATGAAAACTTTTCCATTTGAAAAGAACTTGCCCGAGCAAAATAAGCAGCGCCTGGAATTATATATTAGCCGCTGAACGGCGCGTCCCGGATTCTGAAGGTGAAAGCAAACACTGAAGAGCTTCAACAACTAAAAAAAAAGAAAAAAAAAGAAAATCGCTCTACAATATTTTCATGGCTTGAAATTGTTAAAAAGATTTAAAGATAATGTCAGAGTGGAGGGTGACCCCGGTGATCGCTTGTTTTTGTCTCTGGGGGTTGGGTTATTTTTGGTGCACACCGATCTGTTATAGGTACGTTTTAAGTTTTGTTTTTTTTTTAAATTCATAGATGAAGAAGTTGAATGGTGTATAGAAAGTAGAAGATAACAAAGGAGCGGGTGTTACTTGTATCGGTAATAGAAAGAGAGACCTGTCTATGGTCGGGTAGTTTTATTGTCTTTCTCTTTTGACTAATTGAAGGGTATGACCTGACCTTCAAGGGATTGTCCAAACTGTGTTTTTCTATAAAGGAGGGCAGAACATAAAGCCAAGAAAACAAAGATAAACACAAAGGAATATATATGAAAGGGCCCGGCCTATATAGGCAAGTGGTGGGGGCTCGTAGACAACACAGTTTTTGTACTTCTGACTTTGATAAATCGAAATATAATCACAGTATTGTGCAAAATATGGGGAACGATGCTGCTAATAAGAATGCATTCAGAAATAGAAGTGTTAATAGTATATCAATTAAAGGGGTTCTCTGGAGACTAGAAAAGGTCCTATCTGTTCTGTCCTCCGATTCACCACTTCCTCCCTCTGGTCGTCTTAGAAGTGTATAGCTTATCGTGGAGGTCTGAATTTCGAGTCACCCTCTGATCCTGAGATCAAAGGTCAAACATTCTCTGAATAACTGAAGCAAAAACACAAATGCACGGCCAATGCTTCAGTACGATGCCGGCGTTGACCCTTCCAGACGGTAGTATGGAGGCATGTTCCGTGCTCTGGCTAAGATCTATAGGCAGGAAGGATTGCTAGCACTCTGTGATGTTTGGAAGCTCCATATGGAATGAATGGAAAGCTGTCCATGTGTGGTACTCAACCGGTGACATAGAAAGATGTTACTGGTGATGCCACTTCTGTGGTGGTTGGTCAGTTTTGTTGTACAGCTCAACCAGAGATGGTATTGTCATGACGCCAGTGCTAGACAACCACACAGGTGTGATGTTTGTACCTGCTTCATGTTGTGGCTGGCTCTATTCCCCACAAATGGTTGGTGACCTGCTGGGTTGTGATGGGTCCCTTGGGCTCTTGTCACGGTAGCTGCCATTGGTACCGCCACCCACAGAAAGGGGAGAAATAACTCAAGGTGTATGGCTAGTGTGTATAGGTGCTGGTGCGGAGGAAAGGAGTCCCAGGGATGTAAAAATATAACAGCTTTACTATACAGTTTCTTGATACAATAAACTTTGGCAGCAAATAGATAAACCTTTACATGGACTGTAGTGCTTAAACTTGTCTGTGCTTAGGAGATACTTGAAGAAGCAGAGTAGAGGTAGTTGTAGTGGTGCTTGAAGAGTTAAAAGTAGAGTACAGCAGCATAGAGGAGAGGAGTTTGCCAAGGGAGTTCCAACCCAATGTAGAACTGTGCTCTGCCGGAACTTGAGAGAATACTTGGGAGTGAGAGATACTTGTACCCGTGTATAGACTATAGTCTGACCACAGCTGCCCTACAGTGTCAAGCTTCTCATCATAATTGGGTGATACAAGCCCCAGCCTTGGTTATCTGGGTGAAGCTAAGCTTCAGAGCCTTCCCAGTTACTTGCACTGCGAGATAGGATACGTAGACCCTCTGGTAGCTTTGTCCTATCCAGGCTAGTTCCTCTTGTGTATCAGGATACTGCCCTGTACCTTTTAGACTGGTTCAAGGCATGGGCTAGGATGATCCTGGACTCTTCTCCCTTTGTAGTGTCTAGCACTGCATAGTAGATATAGTAGAAATACTGAAAGAACTGAGTGTCTCTAGTTGCATCTGCATACACAAATGTATTAGACTCAACTCCCTAAACACACTGTCTACACTGATCTGACTTGTCCCGGACAAGGGTCCTGGCGGAGCTTGGCTACAGCAGGGACATCTGCTCTGTGTATCCTTCTCCCACGAAAATCTGAGTAGAACTGACGCTACACCTCCTCCCACCAAGTAAATTTCTACAGGGGCTATGCAAGGGACCCTGTGAGTGGTGAAAAGAAATGTGTGCAAAAGAAAGAAGAAGAGTGATAAGCTAGAAGTAGAGAGCATCTCCTATAGGTCATCAAAAGCACATGACACACATAGAACAGTAACAGTAAGAGCATACATATAAAATACTGACATCTTGTGGTGAAACCATAGAACACTATTTTCATCACCACTGAACCTAGTGTAAGAAGCTTTTGCGACAGGAGTAAGAGAGAAACACGAAAAACCTGTGGTGGGACACCACACGTGCATGAAACAGATCCATTCATTTGGGGACTATTTTCATTCTTTCAAACAGTGAGGGTCTTAGCAGTCCCAATTATTAGTCATCTCCTTTTCTGTGAATATGGGATAACTTTTCATTTTAGGATAACCCCTTTAAGGAAATTATCCAGGATTACAAAAACATAGTTGATGTCTTTCAAAAACACACCACACCTGTCTTCAGGTTGTGTGTGGTATAACAACTCAGCTCCACTTTGAGGGGAAACTATCAGCAAGTTTGTGCAAACAAACCGCTGATATTTCCTTGCCGCTGCATACCTTGTCTTTCCGACACCGGTCTTCTTTTCGTAGTTGATCCTGCCTTTTCTGAAAACTTTTATCAAACAAAATTAGCATGGATGTCGGTCCTGTCGTTTACAATATTTTTAATCAAACAGAAGGACCGTATTGTCCGGCGTATAAGACCCTGAAAAATCGGGGTTAAAGTCAGGGGTCGTCTTATACGCCGGGTATGGTCGGAGGGAGGGCTCAAAAATTGCCCCATGCTCACCTAATGGGGCGACCACTACAAAAAAAAAAAACATTTAACTCACCTAGGGCCAGTTCGTGTGACATACACTACCTGCGCCGGAAATCGCCGAACCTCTCCACGGCAGCCGAGAGGCTCGGAGACGCTCGGCTGCCGGGAGAGCTTCGTGAGAATGAGAGAGGCGCTGGAAGTTCCCGAAGCCTCTGTCATTTTCCCGAAGCTCTCCCGGTGGCTGAACGTCTCCAAGCCTCTCTGATGAGACGCTGGGCTGCCGGGAAGAGGTTTGACGATCTCAGTCTCCGGTGCAGGTTGTGTACGTCACACTACCTGCGCCGGGAACGATACCGGAGACGTGCAGAGGCCGCAGGGCTGCGGTCAGGCAGAAGTTAACATTTTACGGCGTATAAGGCGAACCCCTGACAATCTGCTTAAAAGTCAGGGGTCGTCTTATATGCCCAGTCGCCTTATACGCCGGAAAATACGGTATGTAAATTAGTGTGTTAGAAGCACTGGGGGTGTTCCCCGGCTCTCCATAACACCGTTCGGTCCGCCTACTTCAGCCACGCCTACTACAACATCTGCCTGCCTATGGATAATTGAATATGCATAGGTAGGCGTGATCGAAGGAGGAGCACCCCCCAGTGCTTCCAATGAGCAAATTTACATACTTCTCCTTGATTAAAAATATTTAAAGTGGTGGGACTGACTAAGGAAAGAAGCCACCGGAAAGATAAGATACACAACTTCAGGGAGATATCAGCAGGTTCGTTTTCAAACTGAGAACCTGGTCCTGCTTCTAGATGAAAACAATTTTATATATTCTTTTTTTACCTGGATATCTTAAACATATATGTATTGTGAACAGTGAGGGTGGAATTGTGATTGATTTCCTTCATGTAAAAAAAAAAAGAAAAAAAAATGTATCAAAAAAGTTCAATAAATTATTATATTTAGATTGTAGATATCTGATACATGTTTTATTTTTATTTTTTTTCTAAAGAGCAATCAGCACAGAAAAACTGGAACCCACCTCAAGGCCAAGGTTGTAAATAGAAAAAAAAAAACAACATACATTACTCAAAAGCAAATGGGAGTAACTCTGATATAACTGTAGAAAACTAATGAATGCAAAACCACGTAAAATAACGCTAATACATCTCCCAGAATATGAAAACATGAAAAAGAAATAAAAGAAATACCCCTGTGTCTGACATTAAAGGGAACACAAATTCAAAGATAGGCAAACTATATAAACACTTAAAAGAATCTTACTAAGAGCTCTTAAAATATCTTCCTTCTTGTTCAAAGCCAGACGTGCACAAAAGAGAAGACGACACATTAAATATAGTAAATGAATGGAACTAAAAGCAATTGCCCTTCCTTGTCTTCTCAAGGTTATATTTTGGATTTTACTCTAAGGGCAAACACTTTAGGAAACTTTATTATCTAACAGTGCAATGCTACTGTGAAGATTACCAAGATGAGAAGAGAATGAAGAGGCAGAAAAGTGAACAACATTTATGTGCAAGGTATATACATGGCCGAAATCACATTGTCCCTGGTCAAATCACCGCCACCCCCAATCACCTCCCTAATAACACATATAATAGAGCTGGAACAACATTCATTGGTTCTTTAAAGCGAAAGTACCACTAGTACATTGTTTTTTGTTTTGTTTTTTTTAATATGAATAAACCGGTGCCGGCACAGGGATGCCAGTGCCACAGTCCTTTCTTTTTTTTAACTATGGCCTGGTTCCAGCACACGGCGCCGGTCTATTCCCGAGCACTGGCCCGCCATGAAGCTCTGAGGGCTGGCACATGGCTTCATTAGACTCAAAGGAGCCACTCTGCAAAGGGGAGGGGAGATCGTCACAATGGGGGCCGACGGGCCCACCTCCTATGCTTTATGCTGGGATGGCGCCCAAGAATAGACCGGCGCCATGTGTGGGATTCAGGCCACAGTTCAAAAAAAGGACCGTGGCACTGGTATCCCTGCGCCAGCACTGGTCTATTCATGTAAAAAAAAAAACAAAAAAAACAAAGCAATGTACTACTGTTACATTTCCTTTAAGGGATCGGGCAGCCTACTTGCCTGGTTTGGAAGCTGGCTCAACCCTGTCCTTGTTAGTGCCCTCCACCTCCATCAGCAGTGTCTTCAGAACACCGCTAAGGCTGGGTTAACACTGCGTTTTTGCAATCCGTTTTTTCATCCGTTTTTTAAAAAGAATGAAACGGAGGAAAAATGGATTGCAAAAACGGATGCAGTTCCATTATGAAAAAAAAAACGGATCAAAACGGATCCATTTTTTTGACGGACACGAAAATGTTACTGACACTATTTTTTTTTTTGCCAGTTAAAAAAAACGGATCCGTTAAACGGATTGCAAAAACGCAGTGTGAACCCAGCCTAATCCTATTGATTCTGCCAATGCAAAACAAATTTTTTCCTCCCACAGATTGTAACTACTTCCTGGGCATTTCTCTACTCCATCCCTGCTACTACAAACAAGCATGGAGCTTAGGTAGGTAAGGTGTTCCGTCTTAATAAAGAACACTGTACCAGTAAAAGAGGGGTTAATTGGTTACGTCTCCCACCATACGCAACTTCCCAGGTGGATGCAAACCTGCTTGTACTAGTGATGAAGAAGGAGTTAATTCAGGGGTTAGAGGCAAGCAGCAGTCATACACCATCTAGCATTACGTGTAGGCAAGTTGGCAGTGACTCCATGGGAGCGGCGGTGGGAGATGTCCAGACGAGGCCCTGGGGAGTTGAAGTACTGACTGCTTAGGTTATGTCTGTGCACGCCGGATCTGGGCTGTCTGAACACTGGAGTAGGAGGGCGCTGCTGCTTCACCCACACTCAGTCCTCCGGCAGCAGCGATAGAACATAAGGCCGAGCTGCTCGCTTCCACAGGAGGATCTCTGCAGTTCTACAGGGTCCCTGTCACTGAAGGGCACCGGAGAAGAGCCAAAAGTCATCCAATCACCAGCAGAGTAGATTAGGTAGCAGTGGGTCAAAATGAGAAGGTTTTCTATCCAGTATAGTATCAGGATGGGGACAAATTTAGCTTGTTTACTGAGTTACAATTTTCTAAAATATTAGCTTGTCTTGCAAAACGCTCTCAGACCAAGTTACTTGTAATCCAAGATTTCGTTATAGCTGGCTTTCCGCTGGTAGAACTCAGCTTTCTTAATGTAAATTCCTCTTCTGGCCTCCAAAGCCTTAGGTGGGGGGAGTAGGAGCCACATTGCTGTGGCTCCTGATGGAACCTCGTACCCCTATGAATCAATGGAGCCACATCACAGAGGGGAGAAGTATGATCACACAGGGGGGTGGCGGGCCCCCCAGGATGGGAATAGACCAGTACAGTGGGCAGGAACTGGACAGCCGTTTCAAAATAGGACTGTGGCACCGGCATCCCAGTGCCGGCACTAGTATATTTAAATCAAAAACTTAAAGAGAACCAATCACCTAAAATTAACTGTCCCTATAATAAAAGTTTCTCTCTCCCTAAGTCTATTCCTGAAGATACAGACTGCATTTACAGTCTGTATCTTATACTGTACCCAATCCTGTATAGTAGTAAAAGTATTGCTGGGCGCCGCCATCTTGATGACGTCACTTGCGTTCCAGCGGTGCGTTCCAGCAGTGGAACGCAACTGACGTCATGAAGATGGCGGTGCCCGGGAATACTGCACCGCTATACAGGATTAGGTAAAGTATAAGATACAGACTGCAAAGGCAGTCTGTATCTCCATAAGGTCTACTTATAAAGATACAGACTGCCTGTGCAGTCTGTATCTTATACTTTACCTAATCCTATGTAGCAGTGTAGTGAGCCGGGCGCCATCTTGATGACTGGAACGCACCGCTGGAACGCAAATGACGTCATCAAGATGGCGCCCGGCATTACTGCACCGCTACAAAGGAGTAGGTAAAGTATAAGATACAGACTGCAAAGGCAGTCTGTATCTTTATAAGTAGACCTTATGGAGATACAGACTGCCTTTGCAGTCTGTATCTTATACTTTACCTACTCCTATGTAGCGGTGCAGTAATGCCGGGCGCCATCTTGATGACGTCATTTGCGTTCCAGCGGTGCGTTCCAGTCATCAAGATGGCGCCCGGCTTACTACACTGCTACATAGGATTAGGTAAAGTATAAGATACAGACTGCAAATGCAGTCTGTATCTTCATGAGAAAACTAATAGGTTTAATTAGGACAGATATACACAGCGATCTCGCGCTGTATAGCGCGAGATCGCTGTGTATTTACAGAGCGGCGGGCAAAGGCTCATGGGAGCTCTTCCTGCCGCTCTGCATGCCGGGAGCTTCCTGTCACGCGCCGGCTCTTTTGAAAAGAGCCGGCGCGTGACAGTGAAGAGAGACATAAATAAATTAAAAACGCGGACAGAAAATTCCTTAATTCTATTTACAAATATTAATAAAAAAGTAATTTAAATAGAATTAAGGAATAAAAAAAAAAAAAAATCTTCCGTGATTGGTTCTCTTTAAAGACAATGTACCATCAGGTACACTCTCTTTAAAACTGCACATGAATCGAACGGCACCGCAATGGAAAAACCCGGTGCCACGGTCCTCTTTTTGAACCACGTTCCGGTTCCCGCATTCGCCGTCGTTCTATTCATGGTTACCCGGCCCAGTTGAAGCACTGGAGGCGAGCCCGCCTACAGTGCTTCAACCCTCCCTGGTAACCATGAATAGAATGGCGCCGTACGTGGGAAACGGGCCACTCAATTCAAAAAAACCGTGGCACCGGCTTCCCCATGCCGACACCGTTCGATTCATGTGTAATTTTAATGAGAGTGTACCTGAGGGTACATCCTCTTTAAAGCAATGTACCTGATGGTAATATATATTATATATATATATATATATATATATATATATAGGTCATTGGTCACTGTAATGCTCTTATCTCTACAAAACCCCATTGTTAAACATGGAGATAACTCAGAGACTATATCACTTTCTTTCTGTATTTTTACCTTCTAATATGGAGCTTTGTAAGACTTTACCTTTAAAGCTGCGGAGTGACATTAATGTAAGGAGAATTCTCCGACTTGATGTATATGTAACAGATTATACAATGTGCAATGTTCTCTATTTGCAACAGATAGAATTTATTTGATACTTTATCCCTATGGACTCAGTAACGTCAGGCTGGAAACCAGGACTTTTAAGAACAAATAATGAGCAGTGGTTCCCTGCCGTCTGCCATGCCTGGTACATGTACAATCCCCTGGGCATCCTGGATAATGAGAAGACACAACTCTTACATATGGATAAGACAAGTGTATAAGATATATACCTTGGTGATTTGTCTTTTCATATAGTAGGTACACTGACACATGGAGCATTACTGTTAGGGGGTGAAATGTGAATTTTAGGAGAATCCTGTAATCTGCGATTATAATGTGTACTGTATATTGTGAATGTATGGAGTTCAGTATAAAGTTAAAGGGGTTATTCGGGTAACAAAAACAATATTCTAAACAATCTCCCTTCCCAATACCACCCTATGTCTAATATACATATATAACCTATCTTGCACCCTTTTCCAGTTTTTTTTTTCTAATTTTTATTGGCTTAGGATGTGTAAAATCCTCTGTTATAGGTCCACTCTGACCACGCTCATCTCCGTCTCCCCCCCCACCCATTTGTAGTCACAGGGCATGTGATCTCCTCTCTGGGTGCGGGGTTAGCTATCTATTGACTTGGTAACCTGACCCTCAGGAGACATTATTTACATCATCTTCATGCACCTGTGCTTTTTCCATATTTGAGGAGATGTTTTCTAAAATGGACAACCCTAACTAAAACGCCACTACTTTTTTATTGGTACCCATAAGAAGAATCTGCACTTCAATTGGAAAACTATAAACAATCCTTTCTTGGCACTGCCCGGCTGTCCAGGTCCGGATAGACTAAACATATGTAAAACAAAAACAACTAATTATTCCGCTAAACATATACTTTCTGAATAAACCCGACCATAAACAGCCGGCTGAAGCTTTATTTACAGTTCAACAGACCATGAAATTAGAGTGACACCTATCACTTACATAGTCTGGATACTGATGAATCTGAACAATGTTATAATTTCATGCTCCGCAATTTCGGCTTCAAGAAATTTGCTAATTTGCTGACATCTCGGGGAAAGTAATGCTGACTCGTGCATTTTGATCACAACTTGATTAGGTTGGATAGTCCTTGAGATGAGAAGTCATGAGCTAAGACGGTAATATTCACAAATTTATACAGAATATTAGGGAAAGGGGGGTAGACATGCATCAGGCATGCACAATCATGGGTAAACAATGCATTATATATTCATCTAGTTTTCCAGACAGAAAAACATTGGAAAGGTTACATACGCTGTGTTGATAGCATTGGTCACATCAATTATATTTCAGAATTTCAACTTTTTGAAATTTTGCTAAAATTATTGTATCTAAAGGTATAGAATAAAACGGCAACACGTGTTCCTATATATAATATCACCATTACCTATCATGTTTTACCCTAGGGCTGTGTCAGTACAGTACCAGGTGGTGCGTGAATCCAGTCCATCCATTGCACATCCTCTGGGCATGGACTGTATTCATGGAACATGTGAATGTGGCCTTACTGTTCATCCTGATGGATGGAGCGTTACCTTTGCTCCACATGACCTGGTCCATGGTCCTTGCCATGCTCCTGCTGTTGCTGCTCCTAGCTCTGTCAATAGAGTGTGTGCATGCACCCTTTTTGAATCTTACATGGAATGTACCAACGGTACATCACTTTTTTGTTTTGAACCGCCCCCAGTTCCTGAGCTCAACGCCAGTCTATTACTGAGCACTAGACGGACATGATGTACTAGAGGTGGACCCGCCGGCCCCAAGTGTGACAATCTTCCCTTCCCTCTCTAATGTTGCTCCATTGATTCTAATGGAGCCATGTCACAAATGTAAGGGGTTTCGTCACACTGAGGGCCAGCCAGCTCGCCTCCAGTTCTTCATGCTCGTCCGGTGCTCGGCAATAGACTGGCGTTGAGCGCGGGAACTGGGGGCGGTTAAAAAACCCTGAATCCAGCCATATACTCATGTCTGACCTTGGCTTATTGCTTGACCCCAACTCTGTCTACTGTCCTGAATCCTGCTAGGTACTCATGTCTGACCTTGGCTTGCCCTTGACTCCTGAATTTGTGCCGCCCACCCTGATGTTAGTTGACTACTGACTACGAAGATACTGTGTTATGCTGCGTTTACACGGAACAATAATTCGCCCAATCGTACGATTAACGATTTTGAAGTAACGATTTTTTTAAAAAACAATCAGCGTTTAGACGGAACAATATATCGTACGGACAATTCGTTTTGGGATCGTTTTGCGATCGCTTAAGCCTATCTCGCACATAGGTAAAATAGGTGAACGACTGTTTACATGAAACGATCTACAAATTTTTTGCGAACGACGATTTCTCGCTCGTCGTTCGATCATTCGCTGCGTTTACACGTACGATTATCGTTCGAATTTGATCGTTATTGTGCAAATTTGCACAATAATCGTTCCGTGTAAATGCAGCATTAGCCTAACCTGCTCCTGGCCTCCTCTCTTACATGACTCCTTAATGCATTGCACCAGTGTCTCTTTGCCTGTTGGCCAGCAACCATTTACACTGGGACCGCTCTTATGGTAGCCATACAACCTCAACAACTGTTGGCCAAATGATAGGCCAACAGTTATCTCTCCCGTCTTCCTTGTGGCCTGCGTTTCTGTGTTCTCTACGTGGAGGGGTAAAACAGGCTGCTCTGGCTGTGGCTTATCTCTCTGAGAACAAGAAGTATAAAGTGCATGAGAACCTTTAGAGGTGGTCACCTGCAACAAAGTCCAGATATCTATAGAAAGATTAATGGGTGACAATGAGAGGACCCTCGGGAGTAGCCCAAAGCCAAATTAGGTGGCACAATGGCTACCAATATCTTGACTTATGGGGGTGGGGGGTTACATTTCAGTCGGTCAAATGATGGTGAAGGAAAGAGTTACAAAACCAGACTGAACCCCAAAGTGTTCCAGGTATATAGGGCCCCCTCTTTGTAATTTCACACAAGCCCTTATTCAGACAGCCGTGTGGCTAGGCAATGCAGGCAGCCGAATCTTAGCAGAACGCTACTCGAAGATTTATTATACTTTATTATACTGTGTAACTGAAGCAAAGCAACAGCGGCTCAAAGTGTTAAATGTGTCTTTGATACCTGTGTTATCTGTCCCTGGACTGATGACAGCCGCTGATTACAGCTATGAAGTTCACAATGTCAGATCCCATTATTATCTTCTTCTGTCATCCTGTGTGTCTAACCGGTGTGCTGCGACTGATCTCCAAAGGCAATTGCCACCCATGACCCCGGCCTTTATCTGTGCCGCACAGATCCACAGCTACATTCTATAACCAGGGAATATTCAGCCGCTGCAACTAAAAGCTGGACTGTAACTTTCTGCCTGCAGGATAGTGCGTGTAGTACAGGGAGATAGAAGTAATACTGTGTACCTGTATCTAACAAATATTACATACTACTGTACTGCTCTCTGCCTATACTACTTCTACTCTGCTGCTCTCTACCTATACTACATGTACTGTACTGCTATCTTTCTTGTACCTATACTACATGCAGTGTACTGCTCTCTACCTGTACTGCCTGTATTGTACTGCCCTCTACCTGTACTACATGTACTGTCCTGCCCTCTACCTGTATTACCTGTACTACCGTCTAACTGTACCTCTGTATACTGTACTGCCCTCTACCTGTACTGTACTGCCCTCTACCTGTTTTACATGTACTCTACTGCCCTTTATCTGTACCGATATGTACTGTCCGGCTGTCTACCTATACTACATGTACTGTTCTGCCCTCTACCTATACTACCTGTATTGTACTGCCCTCTACCTGTACTGTACTGCCCTTTACCTCTACTACAAGCACTGTACTGCCCTCTACCTGTACTACATGCACTGTACTGCCCTCTACTTGTACTACAAGCACTGTACTGCCCTCTACCTGTACTACATGCACTGTACTGCCCTCTACCTGTACTACATGCACTGTACTGCCCTCTACTTGTACTACATGCACTGTACTGCCCTCTACCTGTACTACATGCACTGTACTGCCCTCTACTTGTACTACAAGCACTGTACTGCCCTCTACCTGTACTACATGCACTGTTCTGCCCTCTACCTGTACTACAAGCACTGTACTGCCCTCTACCTGTACTACATGCACTGTAATGCCCTCTACTTGTACTACATGCACTGTACTGCCCTCTACTTGTACTACAAGCACTGTACTGCCCTCTACCTGTACTACATGCACTGTACTGCCCTCTACTTGTACTACATGCACTGTACTGCCCTCTACTTGTACTACAAGCACTGTACTGCCCTCTACCTGTACTACATGTACTGTACTGCCCTCTACCTGTACTACATGCACTGTACTGCCCTCTACTTGTACTACAAGCACTGTACTGCCCTCTACCTGTACTACATGCACTGTACTGCCCTCTACTTGTACTACATGCACTGTACTTCCCTCTACCTGTACTACATGCACTGTCAGGCTCGGACTGGGCCACCGGGGGGCCGGGGAAACCACCGGTGGGCCCCGAGCTGGAGTGGGCCCCCCCGCTCCAGGGGGGCCGGGGGCCGCGCCTCCCTTTTTAACTGGAAGCGATCGCAACAATCGCTTCTAGTTAAATGTAAGGAAGTGTTCTGATTGACAAAGCGGGAAGCCGTAGGCCCTGTCAATCACTCTTGTGACCGCAAGCAGAGATTTGCTTGCGATCACAAGAGTGTCGCAAGCTCCGTTGCGAAGTGCCGCCAGCACCATCACTGACCTCAGTGTGCGCCGCGGCGGCTAGGACTTCCGGTTCATGGAGCGAATACCGGAAGTCCCAGCCACCGC
Source organism: Dendropsophus ebraccatus (assembly GCF_027789765.1). Lineage (NCBI taxonomy): Eukaryota > Metazoa > Chordata > Amphibia > Anura > Hylidae > Dendropsophus > Dendropsophus ebraccatus. The sequence continues at coordinate 22,787,119 of NC_091458.1, read as the reverse complement.
GGCGCACACTGAGGTCAGTGATGGCGCTGGCGGCACTTCGCAACGGAGCTGCTCACCTGTCAGGAGAAGAGAGAAGAGGAGGCCGGTGTCCGACGGGGGATCGTGTGGTTAGGTGAGTAGTCTTGTGTTTTTTTTTGTTTTTTTTTTATCAGAGGGGGTAAGATAAGGGGGGGGGCTGTATACAGGGGGAGGACAACATAGGGGGGGGTATATACAGGGGGAGGACAACATAAGGGGGGCTATATACAGGTTGGAGGACAACATTAGGGGGGCTGTATACAGGGGGGGACAACATAAGGGGGGCTGTATACAGGGGGAGGACAACATAAGGGGGGCTGTATACAGGTTGGAGGACAACATTAGGGGGGCTGTATACAGGGGGGACAACATAAGGGGCTATATACAGGGGGGAGGACAACATAAGGGGGGCTATATACAGGGGGAGGACAACATAAGGGGGGCTATATACAGGGGAGGACAACATAAGGGGGGCTGTATACAGGGGAGGACAACATAAGGGGGGCTGTATACAGGGGGAGGATAACATAAGGGGGCTGTATACAGGGGGAGAACAACATAAGGGGGGCTGTATACAGGGTGGAGGACAACATAAGGGGCTGTATACAGGGGAGGACAACATAAGGGGGGCTGTATACAGGGGAGGACAACATAAGGGGGGCTGTATACAGGGTGGAGGACAACATAAGGGGGGCTGTATACAGGGGAGGATAACATAAGGGGGGCTGTATACAGGGTGGAGGACAACATAAGGGGGGCTGTATACAGGGTGGAGGACAACATAAGGGGGGCTGTATACAGGGGAGGACAACATAAGGGGGGCTGTATACAGGGGGAGGACAACATAGGGGGGCTATATACAGGGGGAGGACAACATAAGGGGGGCTGTATACATGGGAGGACAACATAAGGGGGTATATACAGGGAAGGAAAACATAAGGGGGGCTGTATACAGGGGAGGACAACATAAGGGGGGCTGTATACAGGGGAGGACAACATAAGGGGGTATATACAGGGAAGGAAAACATAAGGGGGGCTGTATACAGGGGGAGGACAACATAAGGGGGACTATATACAGGGGGAGGACAACATAAGGGGGGCTATATACAGGGGGAGGACAACATAAGGGGGCTGTATACAGGGGAGGACAACATAAGGGGGGCTATATACAGGGGGAGGACAACATTAGGGGGGGGGCTGTATACAGGGGGAGGACAACATAAGGGGGGCTATATACAGGGGGAGGACAACAGAGGGGGTCTGTATACAGGGGGAGGACAACAGAAGGGGGGCTGTATACAGGGGAAGGACAACATAAGGGGGGCTATATACAGGGGGAGGACAACATAAGGGGGTCTGTATACAGGGGGAGGACAACATAAGGGGGGGCTGTATACAGGGGGAGGACAACATAAGGGGGTCTGTATACAGGGGGAGGACAACAGAAGGGGGTCTGTATACAGGGGGAGGACAACAGAAGGGGGTCTGTATACAGGGGGAGGACAACAGAAGGGGGGCTATATACAGGGGGAGGACAACATAAGGGGGGGCTGTATACAGGGGAAGGACAACATAAGGGGGGTATATACAGGGGAAGGACAACATAAGGGGGCTATATACAGGGGAAGGAAAACATAAGGGGCTGTATACAGGAAAGGACAACATAAGGGGCTATATACAGGGGAAGGAAAACATAAGGGGCTATATGGGGCAAGGACAACCTAAGGGGGCTCTACGGGGGAATAGACAACATAAGGAGCTATATGGGGGGTAGGGATGGCCAACATAAGGGGGCTATCTATATGGGGGGAATGGATAACACAAGTGGGCCAGTTATAAGGGGGATAACACAGGGAGCCATCTATAAGGGACACTGGTTGGGGGCAATTTATAAGGAGGACAACACTGAGGAGGCATCTATAAAGGGCACTACACAGAGGGGGACAACAATGTATAAGGGTAACTATACTGGGTGCGGTGTGTATACAATAGGGCATGCACAGAGAGGGGCATCTACTTTAGTGGACTACACAGAGGGGTCATCTATAAGGGGACTACACAGAGGGGGCCATATACTATAGGGCAGGAATAGGGAACCTTGGCTCTCCAGCTGTTGCAAAACTACAGCTTTAGCTGTGGCTGTCCAGGCATGATGGGAGTTGTAGTTTTGCAACAGCTGGAGAAGTTCCCTACCCCAGATATAGGGAATGCACAGAGGTTGTCATCTACTGTAAGGGGATTACACAGAGGGGGATCTCTACTATAGTAGAGGCACACAGGGCCATCTATATGGAGAACTGAACAAGGGGCCATCTACAAGGTGTGTACAATATATATATATATATATATATATATATATATACACACATACACACGCTACAAATAGTCAGGGCTAATCACTGCGAGAAGGTGTAAAGGGGCCAGTACAGATGTGCAGTGTGTAGAGAGATGAGGATGGTGACAGAGTGAGGAGCCTAATATATTTCTCTGGCAGATTCTGTGGATTCGTGGCTCGGAGAAGTTCTCATAAGGGCCCAGGGCAGATGGAGAAGAAGATGAAAAGGGAAGAACTCCGATCAGAGAAGACGTCCCCTGTGAGTCACTAAATCTATGTGCACTGTAACGTATATAGTGTAGAGCTGGGGCTACCTCTATATGACTATATGAGGGGATATTGATCTTTTGTTCAGAGGATTTTATTCAGTAGCAGCGGTGTTAGTCAGTATGTGGTGGTGTTAGTCAGTATGTGGTGGTGTTAGTCAGTATGTGGGGGTATTATTTGTTACTTGTAATCTGGTGCGGTGTTCATTGGTCTTAGTATACCAGATTTGGTCAGTAACAATATGGTGGTGATGGTTGTGGTGTGGCGGTAATATTTCCCCCTTGTGTACTGGTAATTTTGGTCTCAGTATACAGGATTTGGTCAGTAACAGTATAGCGGTAATATGTATGGTGATACTATTTCCCTCCTGTATACTGGTTTATTGGTAATATCGGTCTTGATAGACAGGATTTGGTCAGTTACTATATAGCGGTAATATGTGTGGGGATATTTGCTCTTTGTATACTGGTGTTATTGGTAGCTGTATGACTTGTATCTAAGTATCATAAGTTATCATACAAAAAAATTGTCTTATAGCCTAATTACACCGGCCAATAATCGGTAACAAGTGCTCCTAGGAAGTCTATTCAGCCGATGATCGGCCCATGTAAAAGTGCCAGAGATCTGCTGACATGCAAGCAAATATCCCATAGTCGACTGATTTGATCTTTTGTGCGGCTAAGATCATTGCTGTCGGCTGCACATCACCTGCCCTGCTGATTAGCAATCATTTGCAGCCCTATGCTGCCCCATATCACGCCTTGTTAATGGACCCTTATTAATGTTACCATAGATAAGTGCGGTGGCAGAAGGGTGGGCCCCAAGAATGATTTCCCCTGGTGGGCCAAGGCACTCCAGTCCACACTGTGTACTGTACTGCCCTCTACTTGTACTACATGCACTGTACTGCCCTCTACCTATTTTACATGTACTCTACTGCCCTCTACCTGTACCTCTATATACTGTTCTGCCCTCTACCTGTACTGTACTGCTCTTTACCCATATTACATCCTACCTGTATTTTTATCTCTAATACATGGACTATACTTCTCTTTAACTGTTCTGAATATACTGTACCGTTTTATACCTGTACTTTAGGTACTATACTGCTCTCCACCTGTACTACTTGTACAGTACTGCTTTCTACCTGTTCAACATATACTTTACTCCCCTCTACTTGTTTTACATGTACTTTCTTGCTCTCCACCGATACTACGGGAACATCTATAAGGTGGGGGTGGGGAAGAGGGGGAACATCTATAAGGTGGGGGGGAAGAGGGGGAACATCTATAAGGTGGGGGGGAGAGGGGGAACATCTATAAGGTGGGGGGAAGAAGGGGAACATCTATAAGGTGGGGGGGAGAGGGGGAACATCTATAAGGTGGGGGGGAAGAGGGGGAACATCTATAAGGTGGGGGGAAGAAGGGGAACATCTATAAGGTGGGGGGGAAGAGGGGGAACATCTATAAGGTGGGGGGGAAGAGGGGGAACATCTATAAGGTGGGGGGAAGAAGGGGAACATCTATAAGGTGGGGGGGAAGAGGGGGAACATCTATAAAGTGGCAGGGGAAGAGGGGGAACATCTATAAGGTGGGGGGAAGAAGGGGACATCTATAAGGTGGGGGAAGAGGGGGAACATCTATAAGGTGGGGGGGAAGAGGGGGAACATCTATAAGGTGGGGGGGGGAAAGAGGGGGAACATCTATAAGGTGGGGGGGGGAAGAGGGGGACCATCTATAAGGGGGGGGAAAGAGGGGGAACATCTATAAGGTGGGGGGAGAGGGGGAACATCTATAAGGTGGGGGGGGGGGAGAGGGGGAACATCTATAAGGTGGGGGGAAGAGGGGGAACATCTATAAGGTGGGGGAAGAGGGGGAACATCTATAAGGTGGGGGGAAGAGGGGGAACATCTATAAGGTGGGGGGGGGGGAGAGGGGGAACATCTATAAGGTGGGGGGGGGGAAGAGGGGGAACATCTATAAAGTGGCAGGGGAAGAGGGGGAACATCTATAAGGTGGGGGGAAGAAGGGGACATCTATAAGGTGGGGGAAGAGGGGGAACATCTATAAGGTGGGGGGGAAGAGGGGGAACATCTATAAGGTGGGGGGGGAAAGAGGGGGAACATCTATAAGGTGGGGGGGGGAAGAGGGGGACCATCTATAAGGGGGGGGAAAGAGGGGGAACATCTATAAGGTGGGGGGAGAGGGGGAACATCTATAAGGTGGGGGGGGGAGAGGGGGAACATCTATAAGGTGGGGGGAAGAGGGGGAACATCTATAAGGTGGGGGGAAGAAGGGGAACATCTATAAGGTGGGGGGAAGAGGGGGAACATCTATAAGGTGGGGGGGGGGAAGAGGGGGAACATCTATAAGGTGGGGGGGGGGAAGAGGGGGACCATCTATAAGGGGGGGGAAGAGGGGGAACATCTATAAGGTGGAGGGGGGAAGAGGGGGAACATCTATAAGGTGGGGGGGAAGAGGGGGAACATCTATAAGGTGAGGGGGGACATCTATAAGGTGGGGGGGAGAGGGGGAACATCTATAAGGTGGGGGAAAGAGGGGGACCATCTATAATGTGGGGGGTGGAGGAGGGGGACCATCTATAAGGTGGGGGGAGGGGGACCATCTATAAGGTGGGGGGGGGGAGAGGGGGACCATCTATAAGGTGGGGGGAGAGGGGGACCATCTATAAGGTGGGGGACCATCTATAAGGTGGGGGTGGGGGAGAGGGGGACCATCTATAAGGTGGGGGACCATCTATAAGGTGGAGGTGGGGGGAGAGGGGGACCATCTATAAGGTAGGGGTGGGGGGAGAGGGGGACCATCTATAAGGTGGGGGTGGGGGGAGAGGGGGACCATCTATAAGGTGGGGGTGGGGGGAGAGGGGGACCATCTATAATGTGGGGGGTGGAGGAGGGGGACCATCTATAAGGTGGGGGGAGGGGGACCATCTATAAGGTGGGGGGGGGAGAGGGGGACCATCTATAAGGTGGGGGGAGAGGGGGACCATCTATAAGGTGGGGGACCATCTATAAGGTGGGGGTGGGGGAGAGGGGGACCATCTATAAGGTGGGGGACCATCTATAAGGTGGAGGTGGGGGGAGAGGGGGACCATCTATAAGGTAGGGGTGGGGGGAGAGGGGGACCATCTATAAGGTGGGGGTGGGGGGAGAGGGGGACCATCTATAAGGTGGGGGTGGGGGGAGAGGGGGACCATCTATAAGGTGGGGGTGGGGGGAAAGGGGGACCATCTATAAGGTGGGGGGGGAGAATGGGACCATCTATAAGGGGAGAAGGGGGGACCATCTCCTATAGGATTAGCACCCTCCTCTCCTGACAGCCTCTGTGCTGCTGGGACCTCCCCTATAAGACCAGCGCCCTGCTCTCCTGACATCCTCTGTGCTGCTGTGACCCTGTGACCTCCCTTATAAGATCAGCGCCCTCCTCTCCTGACATCCTCTGTGCTGCTGTGACCCTGTGACCTCCCCTATAAGATCAGCGCCCTCCTCTCCTGACATCCTCTGTGCTGCTGTGACCCTGTGACCTCCCCTATAAGATAAGCATCCTCCTCTCCTGACATCCTCTGTGCTGCTGTGACCTCCTCTATAGATCAGCACCCTCCTCCTTACATCCTCTGTGCTGCTGTGACCTCCCCTATAAGATCAGCGCCCTCCTCTCCTGACATCCTCTGTGCTGCTCGGACCTCCCCAATAGATCAGCACCCTCCTATTGGGTCCAGCAGGGAGGGGAGGCAGGCAGTGTTTATTGGGAACAGCGTGGGGGGGGGGGCAGTAGCGGATTATGATGTGGGTAGGTTGACCGGGGGGGGGGCCCAGGTTGGGTGGACAGCCCGGGGCCCAGGGTACATTTAATCCGCCACTGCCGAGAACACGTCTAAAAGTGAAGGACAGTGTCCTGATAACAAGAGAAACTGATCCAGATAGAGCAAAGTTGCTAGAAGCCTATGTACACTATCTCTTCTATTCTACGGCTCTCAGCACAGATTCTGTTCAGTCACGTCTACAGTCTATGGTCAACTCTTGTACAAAGTTTTTTCACAATAAAGAAGATTTTTTTTATGGTAACAGTGATTATTGTTCCAGTACCTACACAGCAGATAGATCATCCTTGGGTCATCTCCCCTTTCTGTGGGTGGCGGTACCAATAGTCCAGGTGGGTCACAACTCCATTCCAGACCACCGTGAAAAGTACCCAAGGGACCCCCTTACAACCCAGCAGGTCACCGGCCACAGGGGAAAGGATATAGCTACTACATGTCTTATACTGCTCTCTACCTGTACTACATGTCATATACTTCTCACTACCTGTACTACATGTCATATACTGTTCTCTAGCTATACTACATGTCATATACTGCTCTCTAGCTATAAATGTCATATACTGCTTTATAACTGTACTCTATGTACTGTACTGCCCTCTTTCTATACTACATGTCATATACTGCTCTCTACCTGCACTCTATGTACTGCACTATACTGTCCCTATGCCAGGTTGAGCAGCTCCTTTGGCTACCAGGGCGACACCATTGTATTTTGCCTGTCCCCTCTGTATACATTAACTTAAAGGAATACTCTACAATAATACAATTCCTAACAAGTTGTAAAACGAAATTTTTTTTTCTTTTCTTTACAATGTGTAAATTGTTGGTTTAGGTTCTAAAAATACTATCACAAGGTGAGCGCTAAAGCTGGAAGGAAATGTTCATTTTCCAATAAATGACTTCTTTTCACCAAATTTATATTGGATACAAGAGGAAAACAAAGTACTTTAGAAAATTGCTACCTCTGGTGATTGTGTGGGTTTAAGAGCCCTAAAAAAAAAGAGAAAAAAAAAAATCAATAAAGCCCAAAGAAATCCTTCGAGTCTGGAATTGTGTAGTAGACATCTACAAGTGCGGAACTGTATAAACACTCGTATTAAATAGGGCCGAGGCCACATACGAAAGAGATTAGTCCTTGTCAATCCATGATTTACTCCCGCCTAACTAGTGGCTGATTGTTGATCCATTTACCTTAAGAAAATAGCCATATAACTTGTCATGTACTCGAAAGTGTTTCTACGGCAGTAAATTCCCCATCACTCTTCTTGTCTTGGCAGATGTTTAGATGGTTTTGGCAGACGTAAGCTTCGCTTGGTTTTCTGGGTTTTTATAAATAGAACCAATTTTTTTTTTTTTTTTCCCCCCGTCTCGCACACAATAAAATGTACGGAGCAGAAATTACCCCATTATAATTACAAGCTCGGAGAGTAAGACTCATGTGGGCAGTAAGTGCTGGGGCCCGTACACAATTTGGGTTTCGAATGTTATTTTTGGTCCCGTTTTGATTGATGGTTTTCAAGAAGATAGTTTAAATATAGATTCAAGGGTATAAAATATTGAGAGAAAAAAAAAGACTTTGCACATATTTATACTATTAGAGACTTCCCCCCGAGACGTGAGTTTTTGTAGAGCGCCGTGGTTGGCACTATTTAGGAGCGTTGGGGATGTCTACAGTGTCGCTGTGTTGAAGCCTTTTAGAGATGTCTCTAAACTGAATATATTTAGGCATACGTGTCATGAGATTACCGGATTTTCCCTATAATTCTGGTCACTATCTACTCTCACTAAGTGTATGCACTGTGGAAGTCTATGAGGGGATATATATGATAACATTTCAAAATACTATGGTGCAGTGGCGTGGCTACCATGGAGGCAGGACACGCAGCTGCTATGGGGCCCATGCAGCAGGGGCTCCCTGGCAGAGTGTGACCTGCCTCCATGGTACAATGCTCAGAACAGCTCCCCCCTTCCCTTGGGACGGTGCTCAGAGCGGCTCCCCCTTCCCCCGGGACGTCGCTCAGAACAGCTCCCCCTTCCCTTGGGATGGTGCTCAGAGCCCCCCCTTCCCCGGGATGTCGCTCAGAACGGCTCCCATCTTCCCTCGGGACGGTGCTCAGAGCCCCCTTCCCCCTTTCCCCGGGACGGCGCTTAGAGAGGCTCCCCCCTTTCCTCCTCTTCCCAAGAAATGGTGCTTAGAGCAGCCCTCACGGAACAGCCATCACCCCAGCCTCCTCCCAGACAGCACTCACAGACTACCCTTCCCCCAAGGATGGCGCTCAGCGTGCTGAGAGAGCCACTTTGAGTGCCTGAAGAGGAGGGGTAGTCTGTGAACATCGTTCGGGAAGGGGCTGGGGTGATGTGAAAGCCTCTAAGCACAGTCTGGGGGGAGGGAGGAGCTCTCACATACACTACCCCCTAGACACTAGGATTCAAGGGGCTCATACTGGTTTTTTTTTCTATGGGGGCCCATGAATCCTAGTTAGGCCCCTGCTGTGCTAGAAGGCTGTCATGATGAATTCCTTTCTTTAACTTATGAAAGAGGAGCCTGGACACATCTGTGTAATTCACAGCGCCCTTTAAAGCGGTACTCCAAGATCAGTTAAACAAATAACCATGTTGCAGAAGCATATAGCATTACTTAGGCTGGGTTCACACTGCATTTTTTTTTGCAATCAGTTTTTTTTTTTTTTTTTTTGGGGGGGGGGATAAAAAAAAAAAAAAGGATGCATTTGTGTGCATCCGTTTTGCTTCGTTTTACCATTGACTTCCATAATGAAAAGAACGGATCAAAACAGATTTTTTTTTAATGTACACAAAAACGTAGTTGACCTCATTTTTGTGTCTGGTAAAAAAAAATGCATCTGTTTTTTCATCCTTAATTTTTTGCATAAAAAAAAAAACGGAATGCAAAAACGCAGCGTGAACTCAGCCTGTCTGTGTCAGTTCTAAAATCTCTCTCTGTTTTTAAAAAATGTGTATTGTAAAGTGAAGCCACCACCTTTACAAACCTGTTACAAACTTTGCTAAAAGTTTGCTTCGACACCAAACTGAACTATTTGCAAATTTAGTAACGAATCTCTGTTCATAATATTCGGTTCCCTCATCTCAATTTTTTTTTCTTGGAATGTTGAGGTACTTAGAACCTAGTTATGGATATACACAATGGAAGCACAAGCTCTTGCATAGCCTACAGTAGTAATAAACGAATACACTGTGGATCAGAAGAGCAGGTCTCGGGGATGGACGTCAGGCTGCAGCAGATTGGTGGTCATCTCTACTTTCTGCAGGCACCTTTGTGAGCTTACATACCTTAGAGATATATAATACAGCTGTTGCGGGGCCCTCAGAGAAAGGCGGCCTAGATGTGGTTGGTCCCATTCCTTTTGCTTCTAATAGGAAACGGTGAATTGATCTTCAAGGGGTTATCCAGCGCTACAAAAACATGGCCACTTTTCCCCCTCTCTTGTCGCCAGTTCAGATGGGGTTTGCAGTTAGGCTCCATTTACTTCAATGGAACGGAGTTCCAAATCCCACCCAATCTGGAGACAAGAGAGGGGGAAAAGTGGCCATGTTTTTGTAGCGCTGGATAACCCCTTTAAGTCCAGCTTTGTCATCAAATAAGTGGATAGAGGTCATTGATAGCAAAACGAAATTGACAGTTTTTGAAAGTTTTTTTTTTCCCTGGGGGCAACATTAGAAATTATAATTTGGAGTCAGCTTCCTACATACACCACTTCTAAGCATAGAAGACTCTAAAAGATGTATTGTCACTGACCCTACACATACAGAGACAGGTCAGAGAGGAGGAGCTACAGGAAATTACCGGGGAGTCGGAGGCCTTTCTAATGCCACCTATCTTCTGCCACCTGTCCAGTGAGCTCTTTGTAGCTGGTGTGATGGGCTGTACCAGCATGTGACTACCCCAGCCAATCACTGGCCACACTGATGATGTCACTATGGAACAAAGGTAAAGGAAACACTGGGCAGGCATTGCTGGATCTGTAGGGGAATTAGAACATGCCTATGGATTTTTTTTAATTCACGTCATCTAATATGCAGCTGCAAATTTTTATTTTTATTTTTCTTTAAAACCTAAATCAGCAGTAGATGTGATATAAAGCAAGTCTGCAATTTACATTTACAATTTAAAAAAAAATTTTTTTTATCATGTTAAACAGCACTTTCTGTGTTCTGACTTTTTCTTTTTTTCAAAGAGTCTAAAATCAAGTAGTCCGTTTTTTTTCCCCAGGTCATCTGCGCTCACAGAGAAGACAGTCATGTGATTGATGGACACAGTGAGCCGTGATTCTCTCTACAGGTCAGACTTCATGTATTTAGTTTCTTTTTTTTTTTTCAACCAGCACAGGACTAAAGATTTTCAGGGGACTGGACCTGGATTTCTGGTAAGTATAGCTGTTATACAACTGCCTTCAGGAGACTTGACCTGGATACAAGTAAGTGAAGCTGTTATATAACTGCCTTCAGGAGACTGGACCTGGATTTATGGTAAGTATAGCTGTTATTTTGCAGCCTTCAGAAGACTGGACCTAGATTTCTGGTAACTATAGCTTTTACATAGCTGCCTTCGGGAGACTGGGCCTGGATAGAAGTAAGTACAGCTGTCATTTAGCTGCCTTCAGGAGAATGGACCTGGATGTCTGGTAAGCATAGCTGTTATATAGACGTCTTCAGGAGACTGGACCTGGAAACAGGTAAGTATAGCTGTTATAGAGCTGCCTTTAAGAGAATGGACTTGGATTTCTGGTAAGTATAGCTGTTATATAGCTGTCTTCAGAAGACTGGACCTGGATACAGGTAAGTATAGCTGTTATATAGCTTCCTTCAGGAGCTTGGACCTGGATTTATATTACATCCACTGTTGATTTACATTTTGAAAATTATAATGACAGTGACACTTTAAGACTATGTTTACAGACTGTATTATTTTTTTTAAAAGAACGGCCGTTGTTTTCAATTAAAACAATGGCCGTTTTTTTTCAGCCTGGGTGGCATTGCATTGAAATCAATGCAATCTACCCGTTACCTGCACACGCTGCATCGACAACAATGCAGCCTTGCAAAAAAAATCAACATGGAAAAGCGACCGTTATTAATTTTACATGCATCCGTGGTGTGTATGGAGATCAATGCTCAATTGATTTTCACACACACCCCTAATGGGTCATATGGAAATTAATGTTCCTGCGGCAGTCGGAGCTTTAAGGGCCGCAGGAGGATGCCGGCCAGTGTTCAGCCAGTATAACAACGGCCGTTGCTAAGCAATTTAGTCTAAACTTTGTAAAATATCTTCAACCTGTATATTTATGTTTTTTACAACTATATATACCTGAGAACAATATTTTTTTTTTCCACCTAGATCTTCACATTTGTCCGCCCTACACTAATATATGTCTCTGGTAGAAATATACTATTATTATTATTATTATTATTATTATCATTATTCTTCTGCCAGGCGCATTTATAAGAGGCAGCATGTAAATAATAGAGGGAATATGTTATCATTTACATATTAGGGTAATTGTCTGGACCCGACTCAATTACCATCTTTGTCATGAAAAATAAAAAATAAGAAAAAAAAAATCCTGTCCTGCGACGGAAGATTCCAGTGAAATGTAAAAGCAGCATTACAATGTTTAACATTTGAAAAGAATAAAAGAGCTTGGTAATAATAAAAATTTAATGCAATCCAGCTTTCATTTTTCAAAAGCATGATCCTGAAGTTGTAATCCACTTGCCCTTGGGAAGGAACATTATTTTAGATTATTCATACTATTTTATCCCTGGTGCTTTTTTTATTTAACTCTCGGAGGCAGGGAATCTAAGAAACCGCTAACCTCAGAAAAACATGTTGGCTGTCAGAATTACAGGATTTTTGAATTTGAAAATTTGATGGGAGGAAGGGAAAAAAAAATTATATATATATATATATATATATATATATATATATATATATATATATATATATATATATATATATGTGTGTGTGTATTTTAATCTTAACCACTGAAGGACTTTAAGACCACACAAAATGTTTAGCACAGAGCTGATACCTTGTTGGACTGTCATACAGCAATGTGGGGTCTTCCTTATACTATTATTACCTACTATTTTAGGTTATATCAAAATTTAAAGGGGTACTCCAGAGGGGAAAAAAATATGTTTTTAAAATCAATTGGTGTCAGAAAGTTATATAGATTTGTAAATTACATCTATAAAAAAAAGGAAGTCTTCCAGTACTTTTCAGCTGCTGTATGTCCTGCAGGAAGTGGTGTATTCTTTTTAGTTTGACACAGTGTTCTCTGCTGCCACCTCTGTCCAGACCAGTAGCAAATCCCCATAGAAAACCTCTCCTGCTCTGCACAGTTCCTCACATGAACAGAGGGTACAGGAGAGAGCATGTATTACTTCCAGTTTACACAGTCAGCGTTTTGTAAATTGATATTGCAACAGGGACCATAGCCGACAGCACAACAGGGAACTGGAACACCAGGTTAACAGGGAAAGAAGGGTAGCCATATACCCCATCATCCTTAGTCTGGAGGGTAAAATTACATGGTCACTAGTGTGGGCAATCTGATAGTGTGGGTATCAGATTTACATTGAGAAGGTGGGGGCGGAGCATAACAAGTCTGGCCCTGATTGGCTGATGCTCAGCACCCAGTGTCAGGGACCCGGTCAACTGACTGTAACATGGGCTTATATTTCATGCCTACTCCAAAAGCCTGCAAAATGAAGATAAGTCTTATTTTTGGGGTAGGTCTTATTTTCTGAGAAGCACAATATTAGAAAAAGTATGTTATAAAAAGTATACTTTAAAGGAGAAGTCCAGCAAAATTTTTATTTAAGTATTGCATTGCCCCCCAAAAGTTATACAAATCCCCAATATACACTTATTACAGGAAATATTTATAAAGTGCTTTTTTTCCTGCACTTACTACTGCATCAAGGCTTCACTTCCTGGATAACATGGTGATGTCACTTCCTGGATAACATGGTGATGTCACTTTCTAAATAACATGGTGATGTCACTTCCTGGATAACATGGTGATGTCACTTCCTGAATAAAATGGTGGTGTCACTTCCTGGATAACATGGTGATGTCACAAGCCGACTCCCAGAGCTGTGTTGGCTGTGGCTGCTAGAGAGGATGATGGCAGGGGGACACTGAGGGACACAGGGCATTGGAGGGACACTGAGCATCCCCCTGCCATCATCCTCTCCAGCAGCCACAGCCCGCAAAGCTCTGCGAGCCGGATTGTGACATCACCATGTTATCCAGGAAGTGACATCACCATGTTATCCAGGAAGTGACATCACCATGTTATCCAGGAAGTGACAGCACCATTTTATCCAGGAAGTGACATCACCATGGTATCCAGGAAGTGAAGCCTTGATGCAGTAGTAAGTGCAGGGAAAAAAAGCACTTTATAACCATTTCCTGTAATAAGTGTATATTGGTAATTTGTATAACTTTTGGGGGGCAATACAATACTTAAATAAAAATGTTGCCGGACTTCTCCTTTAACCCCTAGATGACCCAGGGCGTATAGTTACGCTATGGAAGTCTGTCCCCAGACGACCTAGGGCGTAACTGTACGCCCTGGGTGTTTCTCCCGCTATGAAGCGTGCTCCGGAGCGGAGTGCGCTTCATAGCAGGTGGGGGCCGGCTGCAGTCAGCAGCCGGGACCTCACTGGTAATGACACGCTGCAGCGATCGTGCTGCCGCGTGTCATTAACTCCTTAAACGCCGCGATCGCGGCGCGACCGCGGCGTTTAAGTGTAAGTGACAGGGGGAGTCCCCTGTCACTTACAGATCGGGACCCCCGCAGTGTGACTGCGGGGGTCCCGATCGGTAAAACGGACTGCCGGAGGTCTCTCACCTGCCTCCGTGCGGTCCGATCGGCGATCTGCTACACCGAGCCTGCACAGGCAGGCTCAATAAGCAGAGCGCCGATAACACTGATCAATGCTATGCCTATGACATAGCAATGGTCAGTGTAAAAATCAAAGTACTGGATGTAAAAGTCCCCCAAAGGGACTTCAAATGTGTAAAATTGTCCGATCTATTAAAATATAACAAGCGTCATTGCGAACGGTAAATGGCGTACACGGAAAGAGGGAAAAAAGTGCGCGGATTACCGATTTTATGTTACATTATATAGAAAAAAAATAGAAGAGGGGGAGGGAAAAACGGAAACACTAAGATTAAAATTTGCGCGGTCCACTGGGTCATTTTGGGCCTGGTCCTCAAAGGGTTAATTCTTTTTGTAAATTTATTTTAAACTTTTTTTTTAAAAAAAATAATCCTGCATTCATGTATTCCAGTATATTGTGCCTATGCAAAGAATTATACACAGGCAAGACCTGATAGTAGGTCAGCTAAAGCCCTGGGTGTAGTATTACACTAAGGAAGGGGGGTACATCTTGAATTGTCTTCTTTTTGAGTAGAATTTATCTTAAAAAAAAATAAAAATAAAAATAAATGCCATATTAGCAGCATCTTATTCATTTCATCCTGAGAATCTTCGCTTTGTTTGAAATAGCAAAATGGCAAGCAACAACAACACTGTATTTTCCACTCTTAACACCGGTGTCATGTGATACGATTAAAGAGCAAGGAGCAAAATTTTCTTTCAATTTCACAGGATCCTGCTGATGTTAGGAAATATCTCCCACCGGAGTCTACAGCATCGCTTCCATCAATGATTCCCTTTCATCATAATCCATCGCTATAGCTTTGCCCCCTTTTTTCTTTACTGACTGAGCCAAGGAGTTTATCTATCCTATGTATAAAAAAAAAAATCTCAAGGCTAAAAGAAGAAATAAAAAGCTGAAAATGTTTCTATATAACAAGACAAGAGAGAAAAAAATCATGTGACATAATTCCCCCCTAGGATGTATATATTCCCTTCTTGTGTTTTTCATTTTTTTTTGCCTGCATTACCCACATATAGTAGTTATTCTACATTTTCATAAGGAGCTCTTAAGAATCACCATACATTTCCTTTTTTTTTTTCAAATTAAAATTTTTAAATTTGTAAAAAAAAATTCATATTCAATTTTTAAATTCTAAAAAACATCTCCCTGTCACCTGATTACAGTTGGATACTGAATAAATTACCCCTTCACTTACGAGGACTGTGCTTATCGGCATTTACTTGCTTTTTTGTGCATTGTGCATTATTTATTTCTATTTTTTATCTGGTTGTACATTGTTATGAGGTCTACCATTGTTTTAACAGCGTTTTGAGATATTCTTTATGGAAAACACAATGAACATCTCTAGATCCTATTCTTTCTCTTAGGCTAGGTTTGTAAGCATGCTCTGTGACCTCTGTTACCTATGCAGAAGTCATTCTACAGAGGAAGGGAAGGCTGAGCTGCTATTGTCTTCTCTATCTACTAGTGTCACCTCTCACCATAATGCTGTACAGATTACTTTCCAGCACTCTCCTTCTCATCATGGTAGACAGAACAGGAAGTCTCAGTTCAGTTCAAAGTTTAGGGGTAAAATAGAAAACTACAAGACTTCAGGAATTTAAGATACACACTGTATCCTCCAACCTCCAGTGGATGGGGTTTGTGGTCATGTGATCTATGATCACCATGGCTATTTAATGCTTTTGCCAGCACATTTGCTTTACTTAGACCTGCGATTCATGGAGGGAAATACTAAGGCGCTTCTGGGATTCATTCTTGGGACTGCAAGTGAGCAAAAAGATAAAACTTATAGATTCAGAATCAGCATCTATTAATTGATTACTGTTGTGTGAGAGTTCGGAGATGACAGGGTTTCTTTAAAGGGAAAGTGTCATCATAATATGACCTATTGTTTAATTCAAGTTTTTATGTTAAACATATATTCCATGTCCCATGGAACTATCTATATTATAAAATAATCTCTAAGCCACTAAGCTGACACTTCACGTTCTATAGGGTTCCTGCAGTTTTTCCCTTAACATCACAGGTAGGATTACAGTGAACAGTTATGAGTATCTATAACAAGGATCACAAAAGGTGATGGTACAACTCCCCTCCCTGCAAAATGACCCCTGCACAGGTCATAGAGCATGCCTAGAAAAATTTCCTATTCAAATTAGTTGGCTGAAGACTATTGTTTATGTCTTATGTAGCTACTGTCAATCACATCTTTAAATTAAAGGGGTACTCCGGCCGGGGGGTATTTTTCAGTTATGGCCGGGGATGGGGTGGTTATAGCCGACGCTGGTCACTTACCTACCCCGTTCCAGCGCCAGGTCCCGGACCGCGACGCCCGGTACACCCGTCCCGCCGCTACTTCCTGGTGTGAGCTGCCGCATGAGACGTGACGTCTCAAGGAAGCTCAGCCATTCAGCGGCCGAGGTTGGACTTTGCTATGGACGCAGAATGGGTGAGCTGCCTTGAGACGTCACGTTTCATGCGGCAGCTCACACCAGGAAGCAGCCGCAGGACGGGTGTACCAGGTGGAGCGATCCAGGATCCGGCGCTGTAACGGGGTAGGTAAGTGACCAGCGGCGCTATAACCATGCCATCCCCGGCCAAAACTGAAAAATACCCCCGGGCCGGAGTACCCCTGTAATAGAGCAGAAGCAATGGCAAGATGGCTGCCCTCAAAATAATCAACATAAACATGAAATCACAAAATAGAATGGGATTAGAATAAAAAAAACAGGTTTCAGTATCTGGCTCTAATCAGTAAAAATACACTCACTTAAAGAACCTTGAAATCTCAAGTAGGGTAATCACTAGAGATGAATGTAAGAGCCCTATTACACCAACAGAATATCTGACAGATTTTTATAAGCCAAAGCCAGGAATGGATTTCAAAAGAGGAGAAATCTCAGTCTTTCCTTTATTACCTGTTCTCTGTTTATAGTCCATTCTTGCTGCCGTCACCCCGTGGAATAGGAGCAGCAGCCCGCCACTATCTTCTTCTGGCTGCCCGGAAAATCTAGCAATCACCCAGGCAGCCCCCTGCAGATATCTTTGGCCCCCGGCTCTTACCCGCTTACTGCTGCTGTGTGTAATAGCGGCAGCAGCGAGCGGGGAACGAGGAGAAAGGGAGCGCTGACCTGAAAGGTTGTAGCTCGCTTGCTCCCTCTAATCGCCCAGTGTATTAGGGACTTTATGGAGATCCATCAATAGAATGTTAACGTAATGCTCTCCGGGAAGAGGGAACATAACAGCTTTCCTTTGTTTCGAAGGCTAACCCAACCTTTGTTGGATATCTGTGAGCAGAATTGAAAAGAAATATATAATTTGAAAAGAAGAATGGGAATTGGCTTGTCCTGGTGCCGTGTTCTCTGCAAAGCTACACGACGGACAATAATCCTCGAATGGAAAGCACCTTCATTTTCTAAGGTTGTGCAACATACAGACGCAACCAGAATACAGGTGTATGTAGATGCAATTGATCATCCGGAAAATCACTTGACTGCGGCTTCGTTTCCTTGGGCTATTTCGTATGAAATAGGTTTGTAGACAATCTACCAAACATGCATGAAACAGACTGGGTATGTGACAGGGTCTGCTGATGGAGGAGGACACTTCATTCAGGCCAACTTATGAATATAGAGTAGAAGCTTGTTCAATGCTCATTCATTTGTGTTTAAAGTCGCAGAGCCAATATCTTACCTCTATATACGGCTAAAAGTTAGAAAAAGTCTAACACAAAGGTAAGCTGACATGTGGACCATGGGGAATCAAGTATTTCCATCTGTATGGCTACAAATCCTTTCTCTGATCACACAGGTACTCTATAAGATCTGAAACATCCATTAACATTGGTTGAAGTGTCATTATTGATTGAATTTTATCTATTTCTTAGGCTTAACTTCTGGAGATGAGCGAGCATGCTTGACCAAGTACCTCTTGCTGCTTGGGTGCTCGCGCTTAGGTTAGCAGGGGGCATGTGGTTGGATACTTGAGTCTCTCATTATTTTCAATGGGGCTCGTTACTCAAATTGAGCGTGCAAACATTGGAAAATGTTCAATTCGAGTAACGAGCACTCAAGTATTTAAAGTGTCACTGTCACTATAACTTTCAAAACTTAAATGAACAGTAGATGTAATATATAGCGAGTTTGCAATATACAGTCATTTTTTGCTGTTATCATGCTGTAAAACAATGTTATACAGAAATCCAGGTCCAGTCTCCTCAATGCTGCTTTATAACAGCTATACTTACCTGTATCCAGGTCCAGTCTCCTTAAGCCAGATATATAACAGCTATACTTACCAGAAATCCAGGTTCAGTCTCCTGAAGGCTGCTATATAACAGCTATACTTACCAGAAATCCAGGTCCAGTCTCCTGAAGGCTGCTATATAACAGCTATACTTACCAGAAATCCAGGTCTAGTCTCCTAAAGGCAGCTGTATAACAGCTATACTTACCAGAAATCCAGCACAACGAGGAAGGATGATCAGCTGACCACACCTGCACGTATAGCCCCTCCTGCTGGTGCACGGAGGTGCAAGCAATCACCAAGGAACAGGCAGCAAGGATAGTTCCAGCACCCAGTCGTCCAAATCCAATTCCTTTATTATAGCATAGCAAAAAAAACCAACAAACAATAAAATCTTGACAATCGCTTAAAGTGATTGTCAGGATTTTATTGTTTTTTGATTTTTTTGCTATGCTACAATAAAGGAATTGGATTTGGACGACTGAGTGCTGAAACTATCCTTGCTGCCTGTACCAGAAATCCAGGTCCAGTCTCCTGAAGGCTGCTATATAACAGCTATACTTACCTGTATCCAGGTCCAGTCTCCTTAAGGCAGCTATAAAACAGCTATACATACCTGTATCCAGGTCCAGTCTCTTGAAGCTTTTTAGCCTTGTGCTGGTTGTAAAAAAAGAGACTAAACACAGGAATTCCGGCCAGCACAGAGAGTCACGGTTCAATGTGTCCATCAATCACACGACTACCTTCTCTGTGAGCGTGCAGATGGCCTGGAAAATACAGGACTTCCTGTTTTCTGCCCCTTTGAGAAAAAAAAACTGAAAAGAGGAAGTGCCATGTTTTCCATGATAACAATAACAAAATAAAGATAAATGTAAATTGTAAACTTGCTTTATATCACATCTACTGTTGATTTAGAGTTTGAAGGTTTTATCGACAGTGACACTTTAAATTAAAGAAAGGGAGGAAGGGGGCGAGCAGGGAAAAAAAAAGTAAATTTACCAGTCCTCCTGCCCCGTAGCAGTGCTCCTAGGTCCAGCTGACATGTGCAGGTGTCTGTTAGGATCCGGTCCTGGTTTTATGTTTGCAGTGATTGTGGGCATTTCTGCCTCTTTGCAAGATGGCCACTGCAGCTTCAGTGGCTATCTTACCTGCTCTCTGAGGCTATATTAAAGAGGATGATGTACTCTTGAATTTAACACACTGATAGAACGGCGCCGTCATGGGGAAGCCGATGCCGCGGTCCGTTTTTCGAACCGCGTCCCGATTCCCGTGTAAAGCGCCGTTGTATCCAGCGGTACCAGGCCGTGCTCAATCACTGAAGGCAGGCTGGCCCGCCCCCAGTGGGAGGGAATTCCCTCCCCTCTATGACGCAGCTCCGTTATCTGCTGTGTACACCCCTACCAGCCACATGCTTCCACAAAGTATCCACACAAAGTGTAACAGCGTCCTCTTCTAACTGCAATGTCACATACCCGGCGGAGCCATTGCATGCTCAGCCAATCAGTGACTGGGGCGGGACACCACTCTAGTCACTGACTGGCTAAGCCGGCAATAACTCATGAGTTTGCTACTGGAAGTATGTAATATACTCAGATTACAGCTGGAGATGTCAACCAGCCATCAGCGGGCACAGAAGTGGCACTACGAGGCTCGGGTACAGGTAAATTTATTTCTTTGCTATAGTCCCTAACCCTCCTGCCTTCTTCCCTTTTTTGACTTTTGTGGGACTTAAGTGCTCGATCAACTCTAATAACTTAGAGTTATTATTATGTTATTATGTTGTTAATTTTGATGAGATTAATGACCTGGAATACAGGTGTTTATCATCCTTTGTGGCTTGGATGGGAGCATAATAATTACTTAAGTGTTTTAGTGTTTTCAGACAATGTTCATATTCCCTTTCCCTGATGAAGCTGTTAACTGCAGGAGAAACACGTTGAAAGAAATTGACATCTTTACACATGTAAAAAGGTATGTAATCAGGGTTCCCTATAGGGTTGGCTATAGGTTCTCTTTAACAGGAATCCTGGACTTACATTTGCCGCCTAAGTCAAGGTTCTCAACATCTTCTAAAAAAAAAAAAAAAAAAAAAAAAAAAAAAAAGAAATGCCAATCCCTTAGAAGAATAGCACAGAACAATAATTGTATACTCAATCTTGATTCTAATTCATAATTAATTGCACTATTCTTTTGGGGGTTAGATTCCATATTCTCAACTGACCAATTACCGATGAGCCAAATGTTCAATGATAGGCACATTCATTCATCAGATAATTACTCAAAGCCAGATTTGTTTAGACAACCATTATGTTGTCTCCAACCGGTGGCCCCCCAGCTGTGACGACACTACAACTCCCAACATGCCCTGACAGAGGAGGTTGTAGCTTCAACGCAACACCACAGTCGTAAGTTGAAGACCACCATTGTAGATGAATACACTTATCCCTATATTTCCCGATTACCATTTTTGCTTTTCTCATTTTGAAGATTCATCTCGCACTCGCCTTAAATCTTCCGAACCCGCGAAAGCGTCGACACGTTCTTTTCTAGTTAAAGATCAGGTATACAGCATAAGGTACAGCTACTTTTAATTAAACGTCGACTAATTAGAGAGAATGACAAAAAAAAAATTCTTCCCTAGACCTGGAATTTAAGATGAATCACCTTTTTGTAAAAATGCAAATTTCCGGTCCCTCATTTGGAGGTGAACAGCTGTGTTATATTTTCCACCGAATTCGGAGAGTAATTAAACCCTTTTCCATCTGAAACTTTTAATTGTTTTTACACATGCTTTGGCTTGGCAGAACAGAGCAAAAAGAAAAAAAAAAAAAAAAAAAATTTAATCAAGGATTGAGAAGACATGCCTGGGATGTCATACACCGGTGATTATCATTTTAAATGTAAATGATTAGCCGGGGCGACGTGGAATCTGACGCGCGGTACTTGCAACGTATTAAGTCACCTGCATTCCAATCAACCCGTCTGGGAGATTACTTCTGAGAGTTCCATGGCTGGAGGTTTACATTGATGGAAGAAGAATTTTACATTACCGAGATAGGGTTCAAATATAAGTGGCATCAAAGGGATTGAAGGGATTGTCCGGGATAAGAAAAACCTGTAGATGGGTAAGGCATGGTTTTTAGAAGAATGCAGCCCTATATTTCTGCACCCCTTCAGTACTTGATGATTAACCCTTTGTTCAACTGTCTAATAAATTAACATAAATTGGTAAATAAAGTTATTTTATTATCTTATTGGGGGTCTTTTGTGCTTTCCTGCTGATTGTGATAGAAACTGTCTGGTGTGTTGTCTAACTGTTGTCTACCTTTACCAACTTTTTCTAGTGTACCACCTGTAACAGACTTCCTATTCCTGTTGTACGCTCTAGTTGGGATTTCAGTCACCTTTCTCAACACAGCTTCTTGACCATAACCCTTGCCACTATACCCACAGGATCCTCCCAGGAGCATTTCTTTTTTTTTTATTATAAAAATGTGCCCCCGAGTCTTTCTTGAACCCTAGATGGTCCTTGACATCAACTACGTCTTTCTTTGGTCCTGGTGGATAGATTTCCATCCAGAATTGACTTGTCAATTCTTTCAGGGGAGAGCAGCGGAGATCGGAGGCGCCCTATACTTAACATTGAGGCAGTGAGGCAGTCGGAATTCCGAGCAGACTCCGCTGCAGAATGTCCACCTGGTTTTCACAGTGTGAACAGGCCCTAACCAGGTACCCTCTGCTCTGCACTAGAGTTTTGAAAAATACTCAACTGGAGTAATGAGCATTCAAGTATTTTGGTTCTCGCTCATCCCTAGTCTTTACCATGCCATAAGATTTTCCTCTTTTGTAAGACTTTCGCATTTATATTGCCCACATACCTCTGTCTTTAAGAAGCCTGCTCTGTAATCTTGTACTGTTATGCATAGCCTCCCCCCCCCCCACCTACTATGTTACTATGTTACCTAATGGTTGATAAAAATTTTATAAAATGTCTGTTTGTTTTTAAAAGAACCAGGCATACCGACCCGGTGTGGTTATCTACATGGATATCCCAACTTCCGGCTGCAGAATGAACAGTACACTTTATAGGAGTACTCCGGTGTTTTTTATTCTCTTCCAAATTAGCTGGTGTCAAAAAGTTATATAGATTTGTTTACTACTATTTAAAAATCTCCAGTCTCCCAGTACTTATCAGCTGCTGTATGTCCTGCAGGAATTCTTTCCAGTCTGACACAGTGCTCTCTGCTGCCACCTCTGTCCAAGTAATTGATGACCTATCTACAGAATCGATAGGTGACGGTCAGGATCAGGCCAATAACATGTTTTGCAAGGCTGCCGTAGATAGATCTATTCTGCCAATAGGGTATCTGGTTCAGTTCACTGCATAATGGCCTGTTCAACCATCCGACCACCATACCATTAATTGGCCTCAATCCTATAGATCAACTGCAATCCTGGAGATAGGAAGATAGGCCATCAATCAATTGTGCCTGGAAAACCTCTTTAGGCTTAATGTTATTTCTATGTATCCTCCTCCTCCTCTGGTCGCCTATTTATTATCGCCCACAATACAAATATAATTACATCACATCAATTCTCTTCATGCTATACAAGTAGGTTGTAATAACCCGGCCGAGCCACCCACCCACCCACCGCGGTCATGGCAGGAAATCACAGCATTATAATTATCTCTGCTCATATCTCTTTATTAATGTGAAGTCAATGCAATATCAAGGATGAAGTTAGTTTTCTGTATATTACACAATTCAATCATATAGGATTATCACTGAACCGTGAAGCAATGAGGACAAAGGATCTTATGATTGCCGGAAAAAAAAAGAAAAAACAAAATTCCTCCAAGCCCTGGGTTGGCTTAATGATATATAGAGAGTGAATAACTCTGCACTCCCTGTGATCCATCACCGCTCATCTGACAGATCCATAGTCTGATACGATTTATATTTTATACGCTTCACTCGAGAAGCACACTACTCCCGCATTACCAAGAGGAGAAGGATGCGGAGGGGAGAGAGCTATCTCCCGGATACGTATCAATCACCATCACACCAGGATTTAATCTCTTATCGTGAGCTAAATCTAACAATGTGTCCACTACTTCACAAATGAAAACTCCCAGCCGCCGCTATACGTTACAGAAACACGTCTGCCGGACAAGCGTCTGCATTTACAACAATGACACGCGGTATAAGAGCGGGAGATTTACCGAGCCAGGGGGTGATTGGGTCCTATTAGTGATTGGTCGGTAGGAGAGATGGAACGTGTTGGGACTGTTGTAAAATATTTTAGCTATTTTTTAAAAAATTTTAAATACTTTCATGGGGGCGGCCATATTGGAGAAAAAAACTGCCCTTTTTCTGCAAAGGAGAGTGGGTGCTTTATGGCAGGGTCGATAAAATTGGAGTAAGGGCCGTATTACAGAGGATAATTATTGTTCAAAAAATCGTTAGATCGTTCGGATTTAAAGAATAATCGTTTTGTGTAATAGCAGACAACGATTAAACGACCAATGAGAATTCATTGATCGTTTGATAGAATCTGGACCTATTTTCATAGTTGATCGTTCACAAATTGTTCAAACATCATTCAGTTTAATAACACATCGCTCAGTCATTCCTTGGTCTATCAGCGCAAGAACGACTGTAATTTACGATCATCGTCCTGTGTAATAGGGTGAACGATTTAAGATTGTTCATCATAGGGGTAGTTTGAGATCGTTTATCGTTGAAAAATCGTCCCCTGTAATATCACCCTAAGAGTATGTGCACACTAAGAAATTCTTGTGGATAACCTGCCGTAGATTCCGACGCTCTTCCTCGTGCTTCTGCTTCATTCTCCGCCCAGATTCTGTCATCCACCCAAAGAATGGACGGTGGAATCCGCCTGACCATAGAATGGAGTCTATGGGACAGGTTGAGAGTGCCTCGGAATCCGCAACTATTCCTTAGTGTGCACATACCCTTATAGACAAATCAGGGGGTATGGGTTCTCATTGAAGAGATCACGCTTATGGTCACTGCTCCATGCAAATAAAGTATGCAAATTAGGTCTCCAACAGAGGGAAATTTTTTTCTCGGGCGCCGCTTATTGGAAGAGAAAGTGATACTTAAGTAAATATGCTCCATATCTGAAAGAGCCCTGAAACATAACTAGGGATATTAGACAACCCTGTCCTATGTTTTAAAAAAATAGTGATAAATAATAATAAAAAATACTCAGCAGCGGATTCTGCTTTCCGCCCAAAGAATTGTCATGGAACCGCTCTGAGTTTTCCACCAGAATTACTCCATGTGCATATACCCCTACCTTCTGATACTAGTTGATTTGAAAGATTTTTTTTTTGCCGGAGTACCCCTTTAAACTCTCAATCCACCTTTGGCTCTACTATATCCCAGCATGCTGGGTACCCTATTCGGCCTGAAAATTGGGTGAGTAGCTGTTTGCGTTGCACCAGAGCCATCCCATTCTACATCTTCTGAAGCCCTGTGAGTGTACTATGTCATGGCTCTGCCAGGTGGACTCCGGAGCCCACGTACAGGTGCTCAGTGCTGCCTCTTCACCCCCCCTGGGGCGTCTCACCGCTGCACGCTCCCCGCTGTCTCAGCCGACACGTGCGTCTGTGGTTCTGGCCTAATGTTCCTGCCTGTGGTTCCTGCTCGTGGTTTCTGCTGCCTGGTGTTTCAGCCATGAATCCTGCTGTGTACCTGCCAGTCTACCTGTCTCCAGCTGCACCTCGCCTGCCGCTGTTAGCAAGCCAAGCCAAGGGTCCCGACCTTGGGTCTTGCCTTGCGGGGGGTACTGCTGAAGGCCCCCTTGGCTCTGCTCCTTGGTGCAATTTACACCATCGCTAATGGTGGTACAGCGGATCCACGACTCCAGTTGTTACATACTAGAGCCGCATATTCTTTGTGAAGTTCTGCATGTCCACCACCGGTGGCTCCAGAAGGTGGACACAAAACTCAGAAGAACAAGAAACAGCAGGAGGCACTACCACTGATTTTTAAACCAATCGCTATGGTTAAAATGTTTATTATTTATTGTACACACAATATTTCTCACGGGAAAACCCCTTTAAGCCTTTAAATAACTACTTCCCTAAGGAGATAATAGTAACAATGATAGTAATTGTGGTGAGTTCTAAGAAATAATTTTTAATACTTTTCTTGGTATCATTTGGTACCGTTATATTATACAGTGTTTTGCCTTCACATATTTATTTTCCATTCCCTTACTTCAATGCCTGCTGAAACGAAGACCATTCCGCTCCTAGAACTGTGTGCTTCATCTATTCAGAGATAATGTAAAATGAATAGTATGATGCAGCCCTAATAGTTATAACTTTATGAAGCAATTACCCAAACCTGGCAATTTCTCAGCATTATGGGGTATTATTGAGAGGAGATCTCCAGTTTGTGCTATCACAAAGATATTATCCGACAGAATGAAAAAGTGATTCGCCCAAAGATTATAAAACTTTTTTTTTCCTTCTATCAAATGGAAGAAATTACTTTTATGATACGAACGTGGCGTGATATATCCATTCCGATGAGGATATTATTCCCCGAACAAAGGAGGACATTAGTAAAAATGTCACTGATTCGCTTTAGTGCCGGATATAGCATTTTATTTGATTTTTGTTTAAATCGTTGTTTGAGGTTATATATGAGATCTTTAAGCAAAATTACTTTATTGAGTTCAGTTGGAAGTAAAACTTTGGGGAATTGTTCCATTTGTATACAGAGACATTGCAAGACCCCAGAGAATTCCTAATATTAGTTCTTAGCCTAGACGTCAGCAGCCGATCCTGTAAGGCGTGATGGATGTCCCATGGATGGGACTTGTTTCTCAACCACATCCCACCAATGATTGAACGTATTGAGATCTGGGGAATCTGGAGGCCAAGTCACCACCTTTGATCTCTTTGTCCTGTACAATGTCTGCAGTGCGGCCCCCGCTGTCGTGAAGGGGGCACTTAGTCTTACAATGGTGACTTCTACGGGATTCCTCTAGTGGAATCTTTTCTAAGAATTGACTGGTCAGTTCTTTGAGCGTAAAGCGCTGTAGAAAATTCGGCTAAAAAATGTGAACAACAGAGCGGGAATCCTAATGAACACAGTAGGACATTGCTCTGTTCGTATTTTACGGGTGGAATTTCAAGCAGAAATTGAGAGTGGATTCCACTTCAAATTCCCTGTCTATTCCTCAGTGTGCACCCACCCTTAGGGCCCTATTACACGGGACGATTATCGTGTGAAAAATTGTTATATCGTTTGAATTTAAACGATAATCGTTATGTGTAATTGCAGGCAACTATTGAAAAATCATTTGGGTGTCGTTGATCGTTGATTTAGATCTGAACCTAAAATTATCATTAAAGGGCAACTCTTATCATTAAGGGCAAACTTTTTTTTTTAGCTTACATAACACACAATACAAAGTTATATAACTTTGTAATGTGTCTAAATAACCTATCTGGCTCCGATCCCCTATTTTACTATATTTTTACTATATTTTACTATAAAGTGGCCAACCCCTTTAACGATAAACAATCTTGTTTGCAATCGTTTATGTTTAATTGTTAAAAATTGCTCTGTGTAATAGGACCCTTAGAGGGGTACGCACATGCACCCGGCCATCCACATCCTGTAACATGATCCATCAGACCATGGGCCTTCTCTGACTGGACTGTGGCTCTGTGACCCAATACACAACATGCTGCAATGCCCTTTGTTTTCTGACTCCTTTCTGTTATAACCAGCAGGGACTTTTTCAGCACTTTGCTCTACAGTAGCTCTCCTGTGAGATTGCACCAGATCATGCAAGATTGCAGACTCCATGCAAACCAAGGAGCTTTGAGAGCACAAGGCAATGTTGCAGGTTCACCATTTGTCCTTCCTTGGATCATGTGTAGGTACAACCAACTGCATACTAGGTATACCCAACAAGACTGGCCACTTTGGAGATACTTTGAGCCAGTCGTCTTGCCATCACGATTTGGTTCTCATTCAGATTTTTAAACTTGACAATTTTTCTGGCTTCCAACACACCAACTGCTACTGCACATTATATAATATTGTATTTTATTTTCATAATTGTTTATATTGTATGTATTTCTACATTGAAAATCAAAGGGGTGTCCTATCACCATAGCCCATGTCCTAGCAAAAAGATGTCATAGAGCGCTTTGGACTCCACTGTACAAGAATGAAGAATTATTTGGCATATCAGACCTATCCATATATTACATGGTCATCTAGTCATGTGAACAACCACCATGCACTACATGTACATGTACTACATTTCCCCTGCAGTGGCCGCCACTGGGAACATGGCTGGATGCAGCTGTTGCAGATGTTCATAGCTAAACTCTAGAGATGAGCGAACTTTTCTGACTTTTGGTCCGACGGCATATGCGCATATTCCTGGGATCGCAAGTATGCACCCGGGATCGCAGGCATCACAATCAAGCGCAGATGCCGTCGGACCAAAAGTCCGATGGTTCGCGCATCTCTACTAAACTCCAGGTGAGCTTATATTTTGGGGCAGAGGTTAAAAAAACACAAACTGAAGGCAATAAATGGAAAAATTAAGTATCTATCGTTATATTCTTCCCACACATCCAAAACTAACCGCGAGGAAAATCTGTATTTTATATGGTAGAAAACGATGACACAATAAATACTATCATTACTGTCGTACACAATACATGTAATGCTAGGATGAGAAATGAAAACTACAAAAACACCCTTACTCATACTGCTGCATGATGTACCGATCCATGAATGTGAAACCCACTGCCCGCCTGTAGGACTTCTGCTCCACATATATAATTACTTTATTTTATGAGTCAGGTAGTTGGCATGTCTCCTATCCGAAGGATATATGTTCAAACTTTTATTAAAAAGTTATATAAGTCTTGGAGATATTTGGAGAACTTATGGCGCCATATAACAGATCTGTAGTGTTTCCCCGAAAGTAAGACGTCCTCCTAAAATAAGACACCCTAACTACCCTAGCCTAAAGTAAGTCATCCCCCTGAAAATAAGACACCCCTACTCTAAACTAGGGCACCCTGAAAATAAGGCTGCCCGCCCCACCCCCCCAAAAGTAAGGCCGCCCATTGCCACCTGCCACCACCCAGGACTCACCTAGTCCCCTTGTGGACCTTCACAGCTGGCACCGCAGGCAGCCTGGTCCATGGGCCCCCACATGATGCGACGCACAACGCTGATGCCCTTTTGTGAGTATTCGTGGGAAGGTCTGGGGGGAATGTTCTATTTCTCTCCCCCCGGCCAGGGGCAGAGATATAAGACATACCCTAAAAATAAGACATAGGGGATTTTTATCAAACTGGTGTAAAGTAGAATTGTCTTAGTTGCCCCTAGCAACCAATCAGATTCCACCTTTCATTTTTCAAAGAATCTGTGATGAATGAAAGGTGGAATCTGATTGGAGGCTAAGGGCAACTAAGACAATTCTACTTTACACCAGTTTGATAAATATCCCCCATAGTGCCTGTTTGGGGGTAAAAATTTATATAAGTCTTATTTTCAGGGAAACACAGTATATGCACTCCATGTGATGGAGCATGCCACTATGGTAGGTATACTATAAGAGAAGCAAAAACTCTATGAAGTTGGAGGCATCTGAGAAACATACTGTAAATGGCACAATGTCATACAATAAGTGTCCTACAACTTGTAAAGAGGTATAGAATGGTTATGTCCATGGGGACTGAAGGGGGATATTTTCAACTGAAGAAGTAATTCCTTATCCACTGGATAGGAGATAACAAGGTGATCGGTGATGGTGGTGGTGGTGGGGGTTCAGCATCTATGACCACTCCAATCCCGAGAACAGGGACTAAACTGTCCCCCAGAATGAATGGTGCATGCTGCATTCTGTTCATTCTTTATGGGGCCACTGAACATTGCCAAGTGGGATCACAAAGAGCTGAGGACAACAGCATTAGAACACTGTTTTCCCCGGGGAACTTACTTATCAGGTCTGGGATTCATGAAGACAACTCTTGTCCGTGAATAGGGTTGAGTGAACATGCTGAACTGTTTGGGTTTTGGCAACGTTCTTCAAACCAAAACACTCAGCATTTGACTCCCGGAGGCTGGAGACGTTGTATACCGCCTTAGGGACATGGTCACATGGACACAGCCCATGTTTTCCAGCACTCCCTATTGTGGTATCCAACTTCTCCCGCCACAGGAGTCAAATGCCTAGTATTCGAGTTCTAAAAACATTGCCAAACCTGAACAGTAGGGCAGGTTCACTAAACACGAATTCCCCCCACCCCACTAGCCCTACTTCAAGAAAGAGTTCCCCACGTCACGCCAGTAGTGAATCACTCATATGGCAGTTAGCTAGTCACTATGTTTTTTTGAATGACAAAATCAGATCTAATACATATTTTACAAGAATTACTGCTAAATAGAATTGTGCACATTGACGGTGACCTTGTTTCCCGTGGTTGTTAAAATTCAAAAGAATTCAACGCTTATATTTCTCGTTGAATCTACGCGTTCATATTTCTTGTCTGGTATCGGTGTTTTTAGCTGCAGTCAAGGTGATTTTAATGGTTCTTCTTCTCTCGCACTTTTTAATGAGCTTTACATAATCTGAATGTTAATTATGCAAATTGTGCTATTTGTGTGGGATTTAATGACCTATGCACCATTAAACAAACATTCCGAGCACATTCATTCTTTAACTCGTGTTTGTGTCTCACTCAATCTGCAACATGTGTAATATAATTTACTTATCTCGCTCCCAGCAGAGACCGACCAGTTTCAGACACTTCACAGAGTTTTTGGAGAGAGTAAAGATGTCAGAGTTTGTTTTCTATTCCAATCTTTTTGTTTTTTTCCTTACAAGAAAGAGTAACAAACAATGATATGATCTAAAGGCATTAAAACAACAAATAAATAAAGCAACGGGACTCCTGGAGGAATTAGGCGATTCTTCTTTGGTCTTGTCCCCATTTCAACGTTGGCACAGACTAAAGATGCCTGAATATATTTCTTACCTGATACCCCCTAAACTTGAACATTTGACCCGGCCAAAAGTTCCAGGGACTCTTAGGAGGACATAGGTGGAGCACAGACAGGTAAAGCATAGGCTCTGTTTTTTTTATTCTTATCTGTATTAAATTGTGTAGCTGCCATTTTTTTGCCCATTGGTCCCAAACTTTGCAAAAAATTTGATCCGGTAACCAAATTTTTTGCAAAGTTCTTGTTTCGTGAAATTCCGTTCAGTCATCTCTAGCTATCAACAGTTTTTTTCTTCTAGAAATCCCCTTTACGGGTAGCTTTACTCGCTGCGAGTTTGAATTGGGTTACATATTCGCAGCGAAATTTTCATTCCACAGCGAGTATGTAAATGCCGGCCCCCTTAACCCCCTGCCACCCGAAGCATACTTTACCTGGTCCGTGCTCTGGCTGCATCTGAGGCTCCCGGTTCCCATAGGTCCCGCTCAGCCAATCAGTGCACAGCCTCTTGCAGTCACTGATTGGCTGGGTGGGAGCCTTAGATGCGGCCGGAGCACGGACCACATAAAATGCCCCCCCCCCCCCCATTTAAACTCACAGTAGCAGGAATCGCAGCAGATTTAGCTGCGGAACTTCTAGCCATTCCGGTATGTGTAAAGCCACCCTAAGAGAGGACCCGGAAATCAGCAGGCACCAACAGAATTATAGCGATGGGTGGTCAGTGTACGGAGTACTCCATTTTTTATTCCCCCTTTTTTATTATATGCCCCCTTATTCCCATTTTATAGGGAAAATACAAATATAAAAGAAAAGCAACCCTTTTCCACAGAATAGCGCTTTCAGCATTTCTTCGCCTTTCTCTGTGTAACCGGTGTCTGAATTATTAATTCCATGCAGTTTTTCTCCTTCTTCGGGTTGACGTCTGTAAATGTAATGATGATTGCTGTTCTATTAGAAGCTCCTTATTCTTCTATCTCTCAGCAGCCGCAGCTTCAGATTTGAAGTCTTTTTACATAGGGTCTATTATTTTCTATTTCTCCGTCCTTCTCGGTATTATCAATTTTTAACCTAATTTATGTATTTTTAAAAACATTCCTCGGCACTCATCTGCATTGGCTAATGAAAGTGTGAGTTACTGCTTTAGAAAATCTCTCATGTATAATTTCTGTATTGTCTTCTGAAAACGCGGCCGTGACACAAAGTTAATGGTTCTCATTCGGCCCAATAATTCTTCATGTTTTTCATATTTAACTTCCTCGTCTTGGAACATCACGTGCGGCTATACAGATTAATGTATTGATTTTTCCCCTCCGGCATTTTACTGCATGATAATTGGAAGATATTGTAGTCACCTAAGTCCTACATCTATCGGACAAATGAACTTTAGATTTGATTATAATTTTTCCACCATAACAAAAAAATCTTTGTATTGCCCTGTAATTAGTTATTGAGAAAAAAAAACTAATTTGTCCAAGAGAGCAGAAGAGGTCTGTGATAGTCGGAGGCGGTGGAGATAAGCAGTGCTTTATGATCATTCATTAATGGGTGGAAAAATTGTAATAATGAGGACAAATTGTCTAAGTTGTAGTTTTTCAAAGAAAGTAGCAAAATTAGGACTTTAAGGGAACTTCAGGCAGGGGGAGTTGGGAACATAATAATAAAAGTGATACTTACCTGTGCTGGTGCCCCCACCATACCACCGCTTATGGTCACTCACTGGTCTCCTCTATCTCCCCCTATAGATTTAGTGATGTCAAGACCCCGCTTAGAAATGCCCGTTTAACCAAGACGGGACACCTCTGCAGTGATTGACTGGCTAAGCGGGTAGTTTCTGTGGTGTTGTGACAACACAAGAACCGGGAAACCAGATGGTGATAGTGAGCAGCTGGTCATAGTCAGCAGGGGTGCTTTGGCTGCAGGGGCACCGGGACAGGTAAGTTTCACTTCAGTATTGTGTTCCCACCACCCCTGCCCTTCCTGGTTCTTTATCATTGCTCAGAGTGCCCCTTTAAAGGAGTATTTTAGACCCTAAAAACTTTTCCCATATCCACAGGATAGGGGATTTTTGTATGTTCAAAAGGGTCTGACCTCTAAGACCCACATGATCTCCAGAACTGTTCCGCAGTGGTTTGACACATGTTCCATGTATGGTCTCTGGAAGCACTACATATACAGCACTTGGGCATCTCTGTGCTCCCATAAACAATACATAGAGCACAGGCCGAACCACTGCTCCGTGTGACATAAAAGTCTCAATTTTGTCTCCATTCTGGAGACTGTGCAGGTACCTGTGGATAGGGGATATATTTTTAGGAGCTAGAATGCCCTATAAGTCCTTATTTTGTTCTTGTCTTTGAAAAACTATGAAAAGAGATGAGCGAACCGGGTTCGGGTTCGAGTCGATCCGAACCCGAACGATCGGCATTTGATTAGCGGTGGCTGCTGAACTTGGATAAAGCTCTAAGGTTGTCAATACTGTCAATGACTGTATCCATGTTTTCCACATAGCCTTAGGGCTTTATCCAACTTCAGCAGCCACGGCTAATCAAATGCCGAAAGTTCGGGTTCGGATCGACTCGAGCATGCTCCAGGTTCGCTCATCTCTAACTATGAACCGTTCTATGAATAGGGGATGTGTTTTATGGGCTGAAATACCCCTTTTTAGAGTCTGAGATAGAATATTCAGATAAGGCACCACCACCACCCATGCATTTAGGCCTTCTTGTTGTTCAACCCCTTAAATTTGTACTCTGGACAAACAGATAAAACAGGTAGGGCAATGGGTGGGGGGAACTAATAGTGAAGAGATTATTACCTGTCCTGGTGCCCTTGTAGTGCAGCGCCACTGCTCATTGGCACCATCCAGTTATCTTTATTTCCCAGTCCTGTGACATCAGAGTCCCACTAGAAATGCATGCTCAGGGACTGAGGCGGGACACCTTTGCAGTAATTGACTGGCTGAGCAGGTAGATCCTGTGGTGTCATGATAACACAGAAACAAAGAGATTAAGGAGACCAGAGGGTAACAGTGAGCAGTTGTGCTGCAGCTGATGGGGCACTTCATTATTGTGCTCTCCCCACCCCATGCTCTCATTTTTTTTTTCTTTTTTTAACTTTTAACCCTTTAAGGAAAAAACTGAATTTAGACAATAAAGGGAATCACACCTCTCAAAAGGATGCCGGAGCAACTACCCAGGACCGGGACCAACTTCATCTACTGGCATATCGTAAGTCACCTTTAGTTTTACCTAAATGGATGATTTTATATATATAGATGTGTATATCCATGAATCAATAAATCACCGTTTACTTTCACTATTTTGGGAGTGCTGCAGTCGTATCCTTATCGTGGAATATCTGCATTACATGGGTGGACCCAGGTGGGACAGCTGGCACCCGCTATACAGTTACTTCATAGAGTGCTGCGGACTTATCATATATATATTTTGTAAATGGATTAGCTCATGGGATCACCATCTCCTGGGTTAGATGGGCGCTTTTTGGCACAAAACACAGTCCACACCAGCAAGTAAGGTGCAACTGGCCGCAACCAGTTTTATTTTTCTTTGCAGCAGATAAAAGAAACAATAATACAAAAGAAAACCTACGCCGTCTGGCGACTAACTGAACAGCTATCAACGCACTAACCAGAGCTGAGCCTACTGCACAGCTCTCAAACAAAACATGCAGCACAGTGTACTCACAATGAAGTTTTACCCTGGAGCAGAGAGAGACATCATCTTCTGTGCTGTCTGCCCTTTTATAGCACACCTGGGCTTGCACCTGAGTAGCCAGAGCCACTCCCAATACCTGGAGTGGCCAAGTGGAGTAGGAGCCCACCCATCTCTCCCCTACTCCAAAGCAGCCAGGCCCTATTTTTCCAGTCTTTGCCAAAACTTGTAGCAAGGAACCAGATTCTCCTTGCTATACTAATGGTACTTTTACACGGAGCGATAATTCGACCGATCACACGATTAACGATTTTGAATGAACAATGTTTTTTTTTATAACGATCAGCGTTTAGACGGAACGATACACTGTAAGGAAAATTCGCTATGCGATCGTTTTGCGATAGTTTAAGCCTATCTCACACATAGGTGAAATCGTTGAAAGACTGTTTACACTGAACAATCTGCAATTTTTTTGCGAACGATCAACGACAATTTGTGAACATGTTGAAAGATCAAAATGTACGATTTATCGCTTGTCGTTTGATCGTTCGCTGCGTTTACACCAGGCATGTCCAAAGTCCGGCCCGCGAGCCATTTGCGGCCCATGTTTCGAACTTTTACGGCCCCCCCAGGTATCCAGCAGCAGCTTTGCCGCTGCCGCTCTCGTCGCCACGCCACTCTAGTGCACGGAAAAGGAAAGCCGAAATCTCGCGATGTCCGAGATTTCGGCTTTCCTTTTTCGTGCACTAGAGTACTGAGTACTGACATCTCGGACATCGCGAGATTTCGGCTTTCCGAGATTTCAGTACTGAGTACTGACGGTGATCCGGCCAGCTGGAGATCTCGCACGTCGTGAGTTCTAGGGCTGGAGATTCTTACAACTCCTCAGAGGTCAAGGAGGCTGATGACCTCAGCTTAGTTATATATAACTTATAGAAATAATATATATTAAAAGTTCCAACGCCACCCTACTCTTCCAGAAGGGTTAGACCAGCAGGGTCCCCAAACAAAAAGTTTCTGCAGCCATACATAGGTAGTGGTAGTCTCTGAAGAGGAGTTGGCTACTGTAGGCAAGAAAAAGCAGGGCTATACACTCACGATACCTAAAGAGAGCATATAGGAATCTGTGGTAGCAAGCTGTCATACCCTTCATTAACCCCTGACTGCCTTTCACTGTGCAATAATTCCATTATCTGATGTGCGACTATTTCACAGCTTGCTATTATCTGCCTGTGTTATAAAGCATATAGCATGTAGCATGTAAAATGGTCGGCCCTCGCACATGTTCACTTCATCAAATTTGGCACTCTTCGAAAAAAGTTTGGACATGCCTGGTTTACACGTACGATTATCGTTCGAATTTGATCGAATGATAAATCGTTCCGTGTAAAAGGACCATAACTCTCTGGCTGCTTATTTAACACACATATGACAGGAACCTTGGTGAAACATACATTCCATCCACTACTTTGCCCCTGGTCCTGTCACTATATATATATATATATATATATATATATTAACATTATATAATTACTGGGGACAGACTTTACAAAGGTCTAAAGGTCTAACACAATTTATCAAACTGGTGAAAAATAGAATTGCTTGCTTGGTTGCTAGGGGCAACTGACACACATACTTTTTTTGGAAGCATCTACCTAAATAAAGTAGGTCCTTATCACTGGATACCCTAAAAACCTGTGAGACTTTGTAGCTTTTTCTCTTATGCTGCATGCATAAGAGGACATATACACATTAGGACAAACACAATGTACACTTTTACAATCACAGGTAATCAGGAGCATCTCACCAAAGTAAAGAAGATCATCAATATTACTCACCGAAACAGTGTACCTATAAGTAAGGACAGGACGCCCAATTATATAAATGTCCAGATATGTACATAATCCTACATACAAATAGACTCCCCTGAATACACAACACCTCCTAACTAGTGATGAGCGAGTACTAAAATGCTCGGGTGCTCGTTACTCGAGACGAATATCTCCCCATACTCGAGTGCTCGTTTCGAGTAACGAACCCCATTGAAGTCAATAAGAGACTCAAGCATTTTTGCAGGGGTCCCAAGTTCAGTAGGGGGAAGGTCGTGTGAAAACCTTTGAACCTCAGAAAATTATGGAAACACCATGCAAATGGACAGGAAACAGCAGGGGCAGCATGTATGCATGCCTCTGAGGCTGCCTAATGGCACCATTATGCCTAATTCTGTGCAACAGCATGGTTAAAACAGAGGTAGGCATATGGACAACCCCAAAACTCAGCCTGATACAGCATGGCAGTGAGAACACAGGGAACCATTAAAACAGAGGTAGCTTATCATGAACCACCCAAAAATTCAGCCTGACACAGCATAGCGGTGAGGACAGAGTGAACAAGGTAGAAGCGGTAGCCAGTCAGCCTTCCAAAAATTATACCAGACCTAGCATGGCAGTGAGCACACAGAGAACCATTAAAAGTGAGTGAGGAAGCAAGTGAGCCTCCCCAAAATTAGGGCAGACACTGCATGGCATTAAACACACAGAGAACCATTAAAAGTGAGTAAGGAAGCAAGTGAGCCCACCCAAAAATCTGAGTGAGTCCAGGGGCTGGGATATGTAGTGGACACGAACCCGGGTGCTGACAGCTAACTGGCTAGGCCAGCTGTCAGTCACCATCAAGGGTACACCTGATGCCTCTCGACCGGGGGTGGTGAGGCCACGGCCACGGCTAGACCAAAAAAACTAAAATAAAACAGCTGGCTGGTTGGCGGGGGGCGCGATCGTCGGGCCCCTGGCAACCACTCCCACTCCTCTGCAGACGTAGTGTGACGTCAGAGCATGGCAGTGAGGACACATAGAACAATACAGTCTGCTTAAGAGGCCCCGGAATTTGAACTAATACACTTTCAATATTTTAAATAGTCTCTAAGAGACGGCAAGTGCAGTAGCCTGTGTATTAAAAAGACCTGGTCAATCCTGCCTTCAAAAAGGCTAAGACAACATCAAAGGAAGGTTAGAAGCTACTGATGAAAGGCCTGGTCAATCCTGCCTTCAGAACGGCTAAAACATGCAAGAAAGGTAGAAGGTGCTGTTGATCAGTTTGAGCACCTCCTGTTGGCACTTACTCATGGCAGTGCTGCTGCGCCTAAAACTAAAATAGCCGGATTATGGCTAGATTTTGCCTCACACCCTCATGCCGTTTTGCGTGATAGCCATCTCTTTGGAGGTAGGGACAAAGAATAACAATACAGTCTTCTTAAGAGGCCCCGAGCTAAAAAAATGAAAGGACGATAGATAACACCCGCATCCACAGATTGTCTGGTACGAAATGGACAACACAAGGATGCTAAATTAGGATCCACCATTATCACTGTCTGTTCCTTTGAACAGTGGTGTGTATCTTGGAGATACAATAGATGACCAGACAGCCCTGCAAAATAGCACTTGAATTAAAGTTGATTTGATTTTAAAATTTAAATTGAAGGTTAGAAAAAAAAACATAAAGTGGCCATTACCGGCCTTTAGATGAGGCAGGCGTGGAACCTCACAAAAATTAGGCCTGACACAGTAGAGTAAGAGTAAAAATAAAATAAAATAGCTGGCTGGGGCGCGATTGGCGGGCCCCGGGCAACCAGTCCCGCTCCTCCGCAGACGTAGTGTGACGTCAGAGCACGGCATTGAGGACACAGAGAACCATTAGAAGTGAGTGATGGAGTAATTGAGCCTCGCAATAATTA
Source organism: Dendropsophus ebraccatus (assembly GCF_027789765.1). Classification (NCBI taxonomy): domain Eukaryota; kingdom Metazoa; phylum Chordata; class Amphibia; order Anura; family Hylidae; genus Dendropsophus; species Dendropsophus ebraccatus. Next base: position 22,749,031 of record NC_091458.1, on the reverse strand, counting down.
GGCCAGAGAATGCATGGCAGAAGAAGACTTGGCTGTTGGCTGAGAATTGAAGGAAGAGGAGGAGGAGAGGAGATAACAAGAATCTTCATGTTGAGCTGCTTTCCCCGAGTGGACAGCAAACAAGGAGGCAAGGGCAGGCACACCAGTAGTCAACATGGATGCCAGTTAAGGCCCAGCAACAAGGAGGCAGGGGCAGGCACACCAGTAGTCAACATGGATACCAGTTAAGGCCCAGCAACAAGGAGGCAAGGGCAGGCACACCAGTAGTCAACATGGATGCCAGTTAAGGCCCCGCAGTAGCCAACATGGAGGCAAGGGCAGGCACAGCAGTAGGCAACATGGATGCCAGTTAAGGCCCAGCAGTAGCCAACATGGAGGCAAGGGCAGGCACACCAGTAGTCAACATGGATGCAAGTTAAGGTCCAGCAGTAGCCAACAAGGAGGCAAGGGCAGGCACACCAGTAGTCAATATGGATGCCAGTTAAGGCCCAGCAACAAGGAGGCAAGGGCAGGCTCACCAGTAGTCAACATGAATGCCAGTTAAGGCCCAGCAACAAGGAGGCAAGGGCAGGCACACCAGTAGTCAACATGGATGCCAGTCAAGGCCCAGCAACAAGGAGGCAGGGGCAAGCACACCAGTAGTCAATATGGATACCAGTTAAGGCCCAGCAACAAGGAGGCAAGGGCAGGCACACCAGTAGTCAACATGGATGCCAGTTAAGGCCCCGCAGTAGCCAACATGGAGGCAAGGGCAGGCACAGCAGTAGGCAACATGGATGCCAGTTAAGGCCCAGCAGTAGCCAACATGGAGGCAAGGGCAGGCACACCAGTAGTCAACATGGATGCAAGTTAAGGTCCAGCAGTAGCCAACAAGGAGGCAAGGGCAGGCACACCAGTAGTCAATATGGATGCCAGTTAAGGCCCAGCAACAAGGAGGCAAGGGCAGGCTCACCAGTAGTCAACATGAATGCCAGTTAAGGCCCAGCAACAAGGAGGCAAGGGCAGGCACACCAGTAGTCAACATGGATGCCAGTCAAGGCCCAGCAACAAGGAGGCAGGGGCAAGCACACCAGTAGTCAATATGGATACCAGTTAAGGCCCAGCAACAAGGAGGCAAGGGCAGGCACACCAGTAGTCAACATGGATGCCAGTTAAGGCCCAGCAACAAGGAGGCAGGGGCAAGCACACCAGTAGTCAATATGGATACCAGTTAAGGCCCAGCAACAAGGAGGCAAGAGCAGGCACACCAGTAGTCAACATGGATGCCAGTTAAGGCCCAGCAGTAGCCAACAAGGAGGCAAGGGCAGGCACACCAGTAGTCAACATGGATGCCAGTTAAGGCCCAGCAACAAGGAGGCAAGGGCAGGCACACCAGTAGTCAACATGGATGCCAGTTAAGGCCCAGCAGTAGCCAACATGGAGGCAAGGGCAGGCACAGCAGTAGTCAACATGGATGCCAGTTAAGGCCCAGCAGTAGCCAACATGGAGGCAAGGGCAGGCACAGCAGTAGTCAACATGGATGCCAGTTAAGGCCCCACAGTAGCCAACATGGAGGCAAGGGCAGGCACAGCAGTAGTCAACATGGATGCCAGTTAAGGCCCCACAGTAGTCAACATGGAGGCAAGGGCAGGCACATCAGTAGCCAACATGGAGGCAAGGGCAGGCACAGCAGTAGTCAACATGGATGCCAGTTAAGGCCCAGCAGTAGCCAACATGGAGGCAAGGGCAGGCACAGCAGTAGTCAACATGGATGCCAGTTAAGGCCCAGCAGTAGCCAACATGGAGGCAAGGGCAGGCACACCAGTAGTTAACATGGATGCCAGTAAAGGCCCAGCAGTAGTCAACATGGATGCCAGTAAAGTCCAGCAATAGTCAACAGGGATGCCAGTAAAGGCCTAGCAGTATTCAACATGGATGCCAGTAAAGGCCCAGCAGTAGTCAACATGGATTCCAGTAAAGGCCCAGCAGTATTCAACATGGATGCCAGTGAAGGCCTAGCAATAACCAACATGGAGGCAAGGGCAGGCACAGCAGTAGTCAACATGGATGTCCATTACTGCTCTGGTCAATCCTGCCTTAAAAACGGCTACAACATTGAAAAAAGGTAGAAGGTACTGGTGAAAGAATGTCAGAGGACACCCGTAAGATAAGATGACATCCACAGATAATATGGTTTGAAATGGACAAGACAAGGAAGGTAAGGGCAGGCACAGCAGTAGTCAACATGGATGCCATTGAAGGCCCGGCAGTAGTCATCATGGATGCCAGTTAAGGCCCAGCAGTAGCCAACAAGTAGCCTTCTACCCCCAGAACCCTTTCAATTTTCAATTTGACTGTAGCAGTTTGGTTAACATTCTATTGAAGTTCTATGCAAGTGTACTACAAATCCCAGCAATACAGTGTAGTACACACTAGTTTTTTTTTTTTTTTTGGGGGGGGGGGGGGCTGTACGGTACAATCTGGTAGTGGCTGGACATATACACACACTCTGTGATACCCTCTTACAATGAGCAGTGAAGTTCTATGTAGGTGTACTACAAATCCCAGCAATACAGTGTAGTACACATTAGTTTTCGGGGGCTGTACCGTACAATCTGGTAGTGGCTGGACCTATACACACACTCTATGATACCCCCTTACAATGAGCAGTGAAGTTTTATGCAGGTGTACTAGAAATACCAGCAATACAGTGTAGTACACACTAGTTTTTGGGGGGCTGTACGGTAAAATCTGGTAGTGGCTGGAACTATACACACTCTGTGATACCTCCTTACAATGAGCAGTGAAGTTTTATGCAGGTGTACTACAAATCCCAGCAATACAGTGCAGTACCCACAAGTTTAGGGGGGGCTGTCTGGTACAATGTGGTAGTGGCTGGACCTAGACACACTCTCTGACACCCCCGTCTAATGAGCAGTGAAGTTCTATGCAGGTGTACTACAAATCCCAGCAATACAATGTAGTACAGCAGGACCACCAGCCCCAAAATAAAAAAAAGAGTACACAGAGCACTTCTAAGGGGTCTGTATGCAACACCTAATGCCCCCTTTCTGCCAGCAGCCGATCACCACAGTATGCTGGTTAAATCGCGGTAGCAGCACTGCAAGTCCCAGCCAGCAGTCTGTAGTAATACTATTAAAAAACGATTTGAAGCCCTGAAAAGGGCTGTATATTTATATTGCTAGTATATACCCTGCCTACTGGAACGCTAAATCCTACACTGACACTCTCCCTGACCAGCAGCAGCTCTGTCCCTGATCTCTTCCAGCATGCGTCTGAAGCGAGCACTGCCGGCGCCGAGTTTTATATGGCAGGGTCATCTGATCTGGCCAACCAATCACTGCTATCGACATGTATGGGTCCCACGTCATCGCAGGATGTGCCAAAGAGTCTCCTGCATGTTTATTGGCTGAGAAATAAACTTACAGAAAACGGATGATGAGATTTTCCCGAGTATTGCGAGATGCTCGTCCGAGTAACGAGTACCATCGAGAACCCTAATACTCGATCGAGTACCAAGCTCGGACACGCATGCTCGCTCATCACTACTCCTAACCTTATATGATTTCCCCAGACCTCGTTAATCCCCAAAGATACAACAGGAAATATATAGCCGCCTCTAATCTATGTACGGGCTGATCCTAATAAAGTTACCTGCCATCCTCAAAGTAGGATATCTCACTCCTCTTTAATCTATAGGTGTATGGATTCCTTCATAGTGATATCTCTATTTTAGAATGAGTGGTTTAAACAATATTATAGACTGCCACCTCTATGCCTAACTCCCTGAAGAAGATCCCACAGCAAAAAGTGTGGGTGAAACGCGTTGGAGAAGGAAGTGGACATACTCGCACGGAAACAATAATTGTTTAAAACCTACTTTGAAAAAGGACAAAATATCGCTAAACAAATTCTCAAGTTTCTATTTCCCTTGCCTTTCGGACTAATGACTACAATCTGACGAAGTGGAAGGGATAGTTTTTCCTAGACAGGTAGGGCATCATTAGGACCTTACCCTAGGACTAAGGATGGTCCGAACCTGCCGAGGTTCGAGTTTGTATGAACCCGAACGCTCGGCATCAGATTCCCGCTGTCTGGCCGCTCCGTGCAGCGGTTGGATACAGCAGGAGGGCCGCCTGGAAAAATGGAATACAGCCACAGCCTATGTATCCCAGTTTTCCAGGCGGTCCTCCCGCTGTATCCACCCTCTCCACGGAGCCGGAAGACAGTGGGAATCATTGCTGAGAGAACGGTTTCGTACGAACCCGAACCTCTGCAGGTTCGGACCATCCCTACCTAGGACTAATATCTACTTGAAAGCATCTTGCCTCTATCTAATCACTTCAAGCTAAGGTAGAAAATTTGCTATAAAATAAATGAATCATTACAATGCCATTTACCTCTATCAATACATTTTCTCTTTTGTTTCTTTTGTTTTCCATATCTACATGTGTCAACCAGGTTTGTCCTTTTTCCTAACTTTTCCCTGTAATTATAACAACACGTGGGACCGTCTCATCATCCTCAAAACTACATATTCATACAATTATTTTTTTTATATCTAGAGATGACTAAACCTCTTAAAAGTTGTGTTCTGCTGGTTCGTCGAACTTTGAGGCAAACTTAGGATTTGTCCAAACCAAACCTTAAATGTACCCTATTAAAACAGCTAAACAATTACAGGCATTTAGCTGTTTTAGTGCAGTTCAGCAAGTTTTCTCATCTATACTTACCTGTCTGCGCACCCCTGGTGTTGTCCTTCTCTGGTCTCCATGAGTGACAGCTGACTAAGCCAATCACCGTTCGCGACACTGACCTATCTCAGTCAGTGAATTGGCCAAATCAGCTTGAGATGGCTGGAGACAACAGAGACAATGGAGACCTGTAGGAGGACACCTAGGGAGCACAGACAGGTGAGCATACCCCCCATTATTTTTTTTGGGCGTGTATTTTATTGTGCGACGGCCATCTTTACAAACTCATTTTGAACTTATTTCAAAGTTTGGACTGAATCTTAAGTCATATGATTTGGTTCACTCATCTCTACTTATCCATCTCAACCGACCCCTATCTTTACCTACCTCATTGGCCGCGTCTTTCTCCTTAGGGAATTGTAATTACCATACAAAAAACGGCCTGGACATGGGGGATGATGATGATTTTTTTTTTTTGTGCCCCACAACAACCCCGTTCATGGTTCATTGTAAAGCCGTGTAACCCTCGCTGAATACATTGCGATCTGTAAATGTGTTTCCAATTTTCCAAAGCTCAAACGCACATGTGCCAGCAATAAATAATCCTCATGTCTATAGTGTATAGATTGTGAATTCTCCTCTGAACTTCCTGCGCAGCTTTTCAGACTGATATGTCCTATAGAGATATGTCCATCTGTTTCTAGCAATTTAAAGTGCCATGAAATACAAGTAATTGCTGTATATTCACTGCCAGCTGTTTAGCTCCCCGCAAATTGACGGAGCGGTTTGTTGTTACGTTTTATCTTTGTTTTGCATATACTTGATTCTTTTCAATCCGATATTAAACACTCCTCTTAATTCCCGTCTTTTCGGCTCTATTTTTAAGCCTTGTGTGCACATGTTCTGCTACATCAACCTAGAGATGAATGAACATAAAGGCTTTGTGGATGATGAAATAGAGAAAGATGCGTTGAATGTCGGAGGGCGAGATTTAGACGAGGGATGTTTAATTAGCGTTTGGATAATGGCGTATTTTTTATTTTTTACTCTCAATCACGGCGTAAAAAAAACCCACAATAACATAAAATTGTTCTCCGACATAAAGGCAGAGTTGTGAACACAATGACTTTATTGGTTTCCCTCATGTCAAATCTTCTATATGGCGACAAATGTTAAATAGGAAATTGTTGTCTTTGACTAACAATAAAAGTTGTCACCTATCGGCCGGATAACTAGTTGACTGTTGGAACCTCCACCAGTCATTAGAGTGAAGGTACCTTGTACCCTGTCCCTTGAATCCACAGCTCCATCCATTCTCAATGGGTCTTCCGAACATTGGCAAGCACAGAACTTGGCTATGTTTGGAAATCCTTAAATCACTTAGGGGACAAGGGGCCTTCATTTTTGTTCCCAGTAAATGTTGTTAGAGTAAGCAGCGACGCTTACCTACAGGCGGCTCACATAAATGATATTCCTCCATACAGTGTATAGGAGCAGGGACACCTGTCTTGACACGGAGTCCCTGCACCTCTACATTGTGATTCACCTGAAACAAATTATGTTTAAGCAAACTGATTCACCCATTTCTATTGATGATACATCGGAAAGATGTATGGCTCAGATGTAAGGTCCTATGCCCACGTCAGGAAAATCTATCCAGAGTTCTTGTTAGGAAATCTGGAGAGATTTCCTGACCCAAAAATGTTCTATTAGGCACAGGAACCTTTTAGGATTTATCCTGAAAGGTGTCTGTGCTGGAAAATAGATCAGATTTTTTTTTTTTTGTTTGGAATTCCAGCATGAATTCCCCATAGAACCCTATGAGAGCCCCCAGAATTCCGGACAGCTCCCTTCAACTGCGCTCCTAATCATTGCGCTTCTAAGGGTACTATTACACGGAACGATAATCGGCCGAATCGGCCCTATCCGGCCAATTATCGTTCTGTGTAATAAATACAACGATCAGCCAATGACAACGATCATCGGCTGATAGCTGATATAGGTTCTGACCTATAATTGTCGGGCACCGGCCACGCACTGCAATGTGTAATAGCGGTGCATAGCCGGCAGCTGGCGATTTGCAAAGGGCATACATTACCTTTTCATGGTCTGGGGTTCCTCCTGCGCTCTGCTTCTTCGCGGGCCCTGCGCACTGCAGCTTCAGAGCGACATGTCTTAACTGACAGGCCGCTCAGCCACTCACTGACCGGGACCGCCGCGGCCAGTGATTGGCTGAGCGGCCTGTCAGCTAAGATGTTGCTCTGAAGCTGCAGCGTTCGGGACCCGGGGAGAAGCAGAGTGCAGGAGGAGCTCTGGATAGGTAATGTATGCAGTTTAAGCAAGGGCTGCAAGGACATCGGTAACAATGTCCATGCAGCCCTTGTTAAACGATTATCGGGTCGTTTAATAGGCCCAGTAAATGAGTGCCAATCTAGCAAATCGGCGCTCGTTTACAGTTATTATCGGGCCCCCATCGGGCCATGTAATATTACCCTAAGTCATTGGCTCTTGACCCTGTTAATCACTCTTCTCACCGGATGCACCTCCCCCCCCCCTCCCCCCCCCTCCCCCCGCAGTCATGCCGTGTACGAGTAACATCACCTGTGCATTCACAGAGCAGGAAGGGTGAAGAAACCAGAGGAGGACACACCTGCAGTCTGCAGCAGGTGAATCTGTTTTTTTTTTTACTTTTTCAGAAAATACTGATGATTTCCTGAAGCTTCGGGATAAGTATTTCTTGACTGTAAAAACGGCGGAGGAAGTATGCAGGAGACCTTATTCAGTGAATGAAAATGCTGTATGCTTACTAACTACATTGGTTGGCAATGTATGGCACCACAAAACATATGTACAGGAGCAGGGAAACCTGTCAAAGGCAGCAAGACGTTCCTTCTCCTGTGACTCTGACAGTCAATTTGAGTGAATGTACAAAACATATTTGTTCCGTTCTAGTGACATGCTGGTGGTAGACCATGTCTCTGGATATGCTGATGCTTAGAATGTTACATGGTAGTAGGTCATATCTCTAGAGAAGTGGATAGTCTTGTGGTTATGTGATATTTCTGGAACAATAGGAGCATGGTGTGTTACAGTATTCTATATGGAAAAGGATGTTATTCTCTTCAAACAATGTTCTGTGCCTGCAAGGGGGGTCAAAATGAAAGGTCAGTGTTTTTCAGCAAGGCGCCTAGAGGTGACTGCCGTGCCGCAATATCTTGACAGACACAGTTTTTGCAGGATACATTAAGAAGGGGGACTGAAAGCTTGATGAAGGATGCAACATTTTATATATATATATATATATATATATATATATATATATATATATATATATATATATATATACACACACACACACACAGGTGCACAGTTCATAATATAATAGTTTCAAGATCAGTTCTGCTAACCCCCCTCCACCTGACATACATATCTGTACATATACAGGCATCACCCCTACACAGCAACACACCCCATATTCAATCCCTTTCACATTCTTGTCAGTTACATCTAAAAAACTTCTCGAAAATCTGTCCTTTTCTTAGGGCCTGTTCACACCGAGCAAAAGTGTCAATTCTTCAGGGGGAGAGTGGAGGCGAGTGAAAAATCCAATTAAATCAATGGGACTGGTGGAATTTCAAGAGGAGTCCGTGTCGCACGCTCCACTGGAGATTCTGCCACTTTTGCTCAGTGTGAGTCTGATTCATTCCCGTCTAGACAACAGAAATAAATTACTAATCGTCCTTTCTCTAAACTCTCTTCCCTCCAGTCTATTCTTAATACTGCAGCCCGATTGGTTTCGCTGTCCGATGCCTCCCCCCGTGCCAGTCAGTAAAGGATACAATACAAACTCCTCCTTCTCACCCACAATACTCTCCAAAATACTGCACCTCCCTATATCTCCTCCCTCATCTCTACCGCCCTACCCGTGCTCTATGTCCCCTAATGACCTACGCCTAACATCCTCCTTAATCCGCACCTCTCACTCCCGTCGCCAGGACTTCACCCGAGCTGCACCAGTTCTATGGAAGGCATTACCCAAGACTGTCAGACTCACCTTCAATACCCAAAGCTTCAAACGTGCCCTCAAAACACACCTGTTCAAGCAGGCTTATCAGGTCCCCTAATGTGGTCACTCCCCCCCACTAACACACACACCAAGCACTTAAGCACTTAGGCCTGTATCATTCAGGCATTAGTCGGTGACTGGTTCACTCACCTCTATCTGCACTGCCTTATTTATAAAGAGGGCCGGACCATAGTAACAATGAAGCACTTTTGCCTCTCTACCTTTTGTCTCCAATCCCCTCCTCACTGCTCATTAACAGCTTTTGTCTTTAATACTTTAAATAGTGATGAGCGAATAGTGAGATATTCAAATATTCGATATTCGTACGAATATCCCGCAAATATTCGAATATTCGATCCCATTAAAGTCTATGGGAACAAGTATTCGATTAGTGAAAAACATCTATTTGACCATTTGGAGGGTAATACCGGAAGCTGGGGGGTTTGAACGCATATCGAATATTTATCGAATATTCTAATATCTCACTATTTGATCGAATATCTATTCGATCGAACAGTATTCGCTCATCACTAACTTTAAATACTAGCCCCTGCTAACTTAATAATCAGATCAATGGCCAAGGGTAAATGCAATAAAGGAACAAAACACAACATAATACCCTATGTGCAGTATACATCAACAACTTGCCAAAAACAGTGCATACTGCAGTGTCCTGCTGACAGGCCTAGAGATTTTAATGGACCAATGCAGTCAACAAGTGACCATTATCCAAGCTATATATTTTGAAAGAGTAAATAGTGTTGTAGACCAGTTAACATACAGTATATGTCTGGAGACTGAATGTAGTCACCAAAGATGAGTGGACCAAACTTCACGAATCGTTACGATTTGTCACAAACCTTTTGCATAGTTTGTAACAAGCTCATAAACATGGTGGCGGCACACTTTAATACACATAGAAAACAAAACAGAGCCAATGCCTACCTGTCCGCATTCCCCCGGTGTCCTCCTATGGGTCTTCGGTGTCCCACTCTGACCGCCTCCAGCCTGCTCAGCAATTCATTGACTGAGACGGGACAGCACTGTGGTCAGTGATTGGCTGAACAGGCTGTCACTCCCAAGACGAAAGTGAAGCCCACTCAGCCAGTCACTGACTGCAGCACTGTCAGTGATTGGCTGAGTGGGCTGTCACTCTTGTCTCAGTCAGGAAGTGGAGGCTTTTAAAAGTTCACTCATCTTTAGTAATCACTAGTTAGCTACCTTGGTCCATCAAACTCTATTGGCCTGCTGAGAACATGCTGAAGTAACAATGGCCTTTCTCAAAAAGGTGGTTGTCTACGTATCCTGTGGGAATACGTAATAGGTAGTGATGAGCGAATAGTGAAATATTCGAATATTCAATATTCGTACGAATATCTCCCGAATATTTGAATATTCGATCGAATATTCTATCCCATTAAAGTCTATGGGAACAAGTATTCGATTATTGAAAAACATCTATTCGACCACTTGGAGGTAAAAACCTGAAGCTGGGAGATTTGAAAGCATATTGAATATTTATCGAATATTCGGCAAACTATTCAATAATATTCGATAGATCGAATACCTTACTATTCGATCGAATATCTATTCGGTCAAACAGTATTCGCTCATCACTAGTAATAGGAACATACCCTTACTAACCTCTCCAGGAAGTTTTTGCATAGTCCAATAGATCCCCCATTTTTCCATCCTTACATACCCATTATAACAATGCTTCCATTGTTTTTTCCTCACTGTCATAGGGACACTTGCTTAAAAGCAAAGAGTCCTACCAAACCACAAATGGTCCATTGGTCATTGATAAAGACGGTGACCTGGATCTGCACATTGTTGATCCAACAATCAGGAGAAATTTTGATTGATCGATGGACCACTGGATATTGACTCGATTGCTGGAAGGGCCTCTTGCTATGACTTTGACTGAGCAGACAGTATGGGCTTTGATCATTTACACGACATAAAGAAGGATTTGCCATCTCTAAACAACAGGGCAGCGGAGGTTAATGAAGTGTATGGAAGACTTACTGCAGTAGGTGAGATCCACTTGCGTGTAAATTATATCTGGAACGGAAAGTGCAATTGTGAAAATCCCAATTCAGCGCTTTCAATGTTACAAAAATAAATTTATGATGATGAAGTATCTGTCCGGGGAAAAGTGTGTTTCTTTTTCCTGAGATTTGGTTGAAAGACCCTGTGATTAATTATAACAACAAACCACCTAATGGGACAAGGTTGTTGGGTCACTCTTCATTGAATCCTGTGTTTTCTCTCTTTTATTCATTATGTTTGCATTAGATGTTCTAGACGAATATGCATGAGGTGCGGAATAGTCTGAGGTCCAAGGGTAAGTCAAGGTCGGGATTAGGAGCAGGAGGCTACGATTTACCGCAGGCTGGTAGTCATAGGGATTTTCTTATTGGAGAGTGTTAGCAATTATTTTCATGTGTTGAAGGGAAATTCCAGGGATTTTTTTCTTTCTGGTGGTGATAAACATGGAAAAAACCTATACTTACCTTTCCCCTTCCCCACTCCCCTGCTGCTGCCTTGGGGCTCCATGCTGAAGCATTGTACTTTCTACATTCAGGGGTCATCACATGCACTTGGTCCCTCAGCCAGTCTATGGTCATAGTGATGTCTTGTCTCAGCCATTGAATGGCTGACTGGGCAACTGCACATGCTCCAACAACAGGAAGAGTTACACATTGTGACAGTCCTCCATGATAGCGGTGGTGGACCTAGAGCAGGGAAGGTGATTAGTTTTTCATGTTTACCACCTCTTTGGACTATTTTTATAATTGCCCTGGAATACCCCTGTCAAGATTGGTCAGGGTACACACAAAAGACACAGAGACAAGTGCAACCCTGACGATGTCCCATGCCCACTGCCCCTGCTTACTTGCCTCGATGTACAGTATCCTAAGCGACACGGGACAACTTGAAGACATTCCCTGCACTAATATAAGTGGAACAAGACACTAAACAAATACATGGCAATTACGAGACAAAGACAAAAATACATAATGGCAATAATGGACCAAAATACAAACAAAATGGGAAGGCAAACACGTAGTCAGGGACACAAGCTAAAGTCAGGAAACCAATAAGTTTTTCATAATCATCCTTACTTCACAATGCAAGATTTTGCATTAAGCCCCAGATCAAGGAAAACTGGCAGTCATCTTGTGTTTCTTCCATTTTCTAATAATAGCACCCATAATTTTTGCCTTTTTACCAAGGCACTTGCCTTTTGTCCTGTAGCCCATCCCAGCCTTGTGCAGGTCTACAATTTTGTTCCTGGTGTCCTTAGACAGCTCTTTAATCTTGGCAATGTTGGAGAGGTTGAAATGTGAGTGACTGACTGTGTGGACAGATGTTTTTACACAGGTAACAAGAGTAAACAGGTGCACTTTTTACAGGTAAGGAGTGCAGAATAGGGGGAGCTTCTCAAAGAAAAACTAACAGGTCTGTGAGGGTCAGAATTCTTACTGGATAGTTGGTCATGAAATCCTTATTTCATGCGATAAAATAAAATTATTTATTAATCAACCAATGTGATTGGATTTCTTTTTTATATATCTGTCTCTCACAGGTGAAGTTACCTGCAATAAATATCACTCACCTCTCCATTCTTTGTAGGTGGGAAAACCAGCAAAATCGTCAGCGTATCAAATACTTATTTTTCCTCACTGTATGTGTGTAATATGTATATATGTGTGCATTATGTGTACATATGCAATATATAGTGTTAGCAAAAAATAAATAAATATATATATATCTATATATATTTATTTGTATGATATACTATATACTGTATATATTTGCAGCCTAGTGGCACAATATTTGTATAATATATAGCAGTACTATGTGCTACATATATAGGTACTACCTATGTGTGGTATAGAGGTATGTATGTAATATATTATGGGGCGAGATATGTTCTAGGTATGTGTACTGGGAGGGGAAGCATATTGAGTTACACAATGCCTAGCTACAGCTCTAGGTCACTAGTGTCATCCACTCTTTATGATGAGGTTACTACAGGAGTGGGGATGTAAGGAATGGATTATGTGCACGCTCATGATAAAATTATATATGGAAATTATACCTCCAATAAACTATAATGGAGCACATTGCATTCCGGTTTGGCTTCTGCTCGTTTCTTTTCTTGGTCCAGTAATAAAGAATTTACAAAGGAAAATCCTCACAATGTACACTAGACTCGACTTTTTATTGACAGCTGAATAACCAGATATAATGAGATTGAATAACCAGATACAATGAGTATTGTACTTAGTTTTTTATTTTATTTTATTTTTTTTACCCTATCCCGGGATTTATCTACCCTGGCAAAGACTGAACGACTTGTTACACCCCCTGGCATGTGGCACCAGGATAAGGCAAGTACCGGTACACAATGCATTATAAGCCTATACCCTGTGGGAATCAATTAGGTCATTCCACCACATTTGTATTTTATATTGTGTATGTTTTCATTTTTATATGTCTATGTTTCCTTTTGTTATGCAACTTTAGACCGCAAAGTATCACTGTGCGCCTATGGAGATCCTGCAGATGTGACTATTTGCACCTGTTTATAGGACCGCTGATGTCGACTAATACAGGTGATAGCCCCCGGGGTTGTTCCACAATGAGGTTTGGAATATTTGATCATTTCCATATACATTAATGACAGGAGGAGGGGTGCAGCATTGGGTGACTTATTAGCAGTTTGGTACATTTCCCCTTTAAGCGAATCAAAATTTTGTGTGTACCTGTCCTCCCAAAATAGTTATAAAAATCTTCATGGCTTTGTTGGATTATCCCTTCAGGGAGGTGACAAGGTGATATTAGTGATGTCACTTCTGTTATTGAGCCCCTGAGGGTCGCTTCCATGATGCACAGCTATTTCTCATTCTCTCTTCACAGCACAGCACTTACTCCTCTCTGCTATGTCATGGCTCATGGTGAAATCGCAGCAGACTTAACAGGCTGCACTATGCGATGGGATGGTTTACAGTAAACTACTATGGAAGGAGAAGGGGTTATTGAAGAACTGACTTTTAAAGGTGCATTGTGAGGGAAAGAAAGGAAATAATCATCAGCAGTGCCACAATTAAAGGCTTACTCAAAGCGGTGAATAGCTGCTAAAATGGAAAGCTTTGATTTACTTTTCATGGACAGCACAGCAGGAAAAGAACAAGGAAGGAATTACATTAAGCTTCTGAGATGGCAAGGAAACCATAATTTACCTTTCAGGGACAGTGTAGAAGTGTATTGAGGCTTAACTTGCATGCAAACAGCACCAGCTTGCTCTCCTAATTGCACAAAGCACTAGCTAAGCCCCACCCCCTACCTCCTGTGCTGTTACCAGAGACAGAATTGCCCTAACATCAGGTAGTGGACAATTGATTACATAGAGGTAAGGCACCTAGTGTTATTTGAAAGTGAAATGAAAGTGCTCTCAATTTTATCACAGAATAAGTAGACACAGAAAGTGCACGGGCCGGATTAATACTAGCGGAAGTTTTGGGACAGCACTTGTTTGTGGGCAGCTTCTAATACTTGGCACTGTAATGATGAGTTTTACATCAAGTGTTATGATTAGAGGGGAGCGAACTAAATCTTACAAACGGAGATTGGTTTAAAATTTTGCAAAAAGTTTGGTTTGATACTGAACCAAACTTTTTGCACAGTTCAGAATGACTTCGCAAGATGGTAGATGCACAATATAATACACATAAAAAACAAGGGGTTTACTCCGCTGTCTCCCCTTACCCCTGGTGTGCTCCTCGAAGTCTCCAGTGTTTCCCATTGAGCATTGCTGCCTCCAGCCGGCTCAGCCAATCACTGACTGAGACGGGACAGTTCTACGGCCAGTGATTGGCTTGGCAGGCCTTCACTCCCAAGATGAGATTGACAGCCCACTCAGACAATCACTGGCCGCGTCCAAGAAGGAGGACAGGTAAGTATAAGTATTGATGAGTGAACTTTGTGAACCACACTAAAACAGTTAAAAGCCTTCAATTGGTTAGCTGCTTTAGTGTGGTTCATTTAAGGTTTGGTTCAGATGAACCTGGACTTTGGTACAAAGTTTGGCGAGGCTGCCAAACTGAATTTTCGCTCATCTCAAGTTATAAGACGATGGTAAGACTAGTGATGAGCAAACATGTTCGTAAATGTTCGTATGGTCGTACGAACATGACGCTAATTGTTTGTGTTCGCCGATCACTAACAATTTGTTTGATGATCGGAATGGTTATAACAACCATTTTCAAATATATCTGAACTTGCAAACGTATGCAACTGCATAATTTACACTTTGCGGCTGATAATCTGTACACATGTACGTAGACCAAAAACGTAGGCTTCTACTGTACGTTCTTTATTTATTCGTCAATGTTTGGTGAACACGAACTGATCACAATATATATATATATAGGTAAGACTAGAGATGATCGTACAGCGAAAAATCTTAGATTCTATAGAACTCAAACCTTATCAAACCTTCCGCATTTGATTCCCGATACCTTTCCCGTCTGTGGGGAAGGAGAAGACAGCCCGGGTACCGCTAGGAATTCCAGGATACAGCCTTTTACCTAGGCTGAATCCCGGAATTCCAGGCGGTACCCGGGATGTCTCCTCCTTCCCCCACGGACTGGGAAGGCATCGGGAATCAAATGTGGAAGGTTCGATAAGATTCGAGTTCTATAGAACCAAGATTTTCCACTGTTCGATCATCTCTAGGTAAGACCACCAACTAGAGCAAAAAAAAAAACTGATCCCATATGATGGCCCATATTAGGTATCCATGCCGCTTTCATATAAGAAAAATGTTGGAACAATAGTAAGATGGTATTGACTCTGAAAACCCTTCATTGGGATAACCCAGTAAGGCGTCTTCTAGATGTTGGACTTGTAGGCGCTCTGTATTAGTATCCATTGTAAAGTCAAAGGTTTTGCAGTTTTTCTCCAGTCTCCATATTTCCATTGAAAAGATGGACTCCCAACAAGATTTTTCTGAATCTTCTGATCTTTGTAAGGATTGAATAGCAATGCTCCAACATATTAATCTTCAATCTGCTGTTGGCCTCTGATCTATAGCGCTGGAGGCAAGCCACCCTCAGCCTCCGAGACCTCCTGATGTTTTGATGGGGAATGCGGCTAAAGATGAAGAGTCTGATGGCAGATATGCATTTGATGTGCTCAAGAAATGGGACTTTGAAATGTATATTGATCACGCTCCAGGCAATACAGTAAGTAGCATCATCTTATCCACATGTCAAGTTCACAGCACGGAGAACCTCACGGGTAATGATCGCATTATTTAAACGTATGCATACAGCCTTACATATCATATAGAGAAGAGAGAGTCTATTGATCGAGCAGTTTATGGGCATTTATTTTTCTTGTGTTATTGCTGATGTCAAACAGCCGCTAGGTTGTCCATAGGTTTGTATGGAGTCCGGCGGTATTGCAAAATCTATTTTCAGATTTAAAAAAAAAAAATGTTGCCAACAAGTTCAAAGCAGCACGGATCCTGAACCTCAGGGATTATAGTCACAGCATAAACCCCAGAAAGCTGCGTATGTCATTTATATCTCAAAGGAGCAAACATCATAGTCTTAAAGGCACATCATAAAGCTTCTGTACTTGTCATAATATAATAATAAATTAGGGGGCAGGTAAAGAAAGCAAATAATATTAGATACACTATAAGGACAAAAGTATTGGGCTCTCTGCATGTTATACCTACCGCAGCTTTTAGAACATTGTAGACCCATAGATATTAAAGGGAATCTGTACCAGGAGGTAGCCGCCCCCAAACAGACGGTACCATGTTGTACAAGTCCTAACTCCATGTCTGGTTCAGGGGTTGGCCTTTCTCCCGATGCCGGTATTTTGAAGAAAAATAGTTATTTTTATGGCGTGGCAAGGCAGAGAGTCAATGTGGCGTGGCCAAGAGAATCCGTGCTCTAGGTCTGCAGCACCTCTCTCGTTGTCTCTATCCAGCCCAGGGGCATGCTGGAAATTAAGACAGGGAAGTAGTTTTACTCCAAAATACCAACTGACCAAAAAGAGTCAATCTCTGAACCAGACACGGTACATGCTAAGGTACATGTTCAACATGTTGAAAGACAATCCACAGCAACAATCAGCCAACATCTTTCATGTCGGCTAACCGTTGCCTTCTATTACACAGGACGATTATTGGCTGTAATGGCCTGTCGCGAGGCGGGATTGAAGTTGCTGCGGCAGGCAACCCTCAGGTTGCTGCCCCTGGCTTGGCTTGCTAGAGGCAGAAGGCGAGGTGCGGCTGGAGACAGGTAGGCAGGCTGGAACACACCAAGACTCATGGCTGGAAGCACAGGCAGCAGGAATCACAGCAGGAACCACAGGGGGCAGGAACCACGGCAAGCTGGGACCACATGCTAGGAAGCATGCAGAGGCTTCAACAAGGAATGACAGGGCAAGTGCAGCTTTATAGGGGAGGTGACTGGTGCACTAACCAATAAGGGACGCACAGTCCCTTTAAATCCTAGGCAGTGGGCGTGCGGAGGCGCGAGCCCTAGGAGGCAGAGACGGCTGAGGGAGCAGGAGACTGGAACGGGACCGGGTAAGATTGCACATTGTGGTCACCAACCACCTGCATGCAAATGAATGTAATCGTAATGATAAATACATTTCATCTAAATATATATATATATATTTTTTTTTTCATTTAATTTTATTTTTGGCTTTCAGGCTTTCTGACACATTCTGGCCATGAGTGGGTTAAGTCACACAGGAAATATCCCAATGACACACTTTGTGCCCCACGCTGACGTTCTAAATGAAAGGTGTTCACAAGGTTAGCGCTGGGCTGCTTTATTACGGAGGCAGCTGGTGTTTGTCAGCGTGGCTACAAGCTTTCAAAAGATTCATCACGTTGCTTTTTGCAGGTTCGGGCTCCGTCTCTAGGTGATTTTGGCAGCAGTATTCCTTCTGTACAGTCTCAGCTGGGCCTTATTGTCCACAAGTGCTTTCAGACTGCTTAGTTTCCTCCAGATGCATAGGGTTTTTTTCCCCCTCTCGTGTTTCTATCTTTAAAAAAAGTAAAATCCTAAGTGGCATAAGACGGCACGCTCTCCTTGCCCATATCCGTGCCCAAATCCTGTAGCTGAAGGAGGACTCCATTATCAATACAAGTTAAGCTGCTACTCTAAACTCTTCTACACTTAGATGACAGGACAACATTTTATTATACAACATCCCAGACATCACTGCAGAAGAATGTCTATAGAAAAAAAAAATCTGCAATGCTTTTTCATTAGTCTTGTTTTTGCATATGGTAGTAACGGTGGTTCGATAATTGTGATGTTTTCTTATTTTAAGAGAGACATTTTTAAAGGTATATTCCAGAGAAAGACAAAAAAATATTATCACATCACTTGAAAGAAGTAAAAAAATTTAACCCTTCCTGCACTAATCAGCTGCTGTTTGTTCTGCGGGAAGTAATGCATTTCTTCCAGTCTGACACAGTGCTCCCTGGGGCCAATACAGTTTTGGCTACTGCTATGGGGATTTGATCCTGCTGTGGACAATTCCTGACCTGGACAGAGGTGGCAGCAGAGAGCTCTGTGTCAGACTGGAAAGCATACACCACTTCCTGCAGGACATATAGCAGCTGATACGTACTGGAAGACTGGAGATTTTTAAATAGAAGGAATTTAAAAATGATTTAAATTATGACTTTCTGCAGTAGTGC
This sequence comes from Dendropsophus ebraccatus, assembly GCF_027789765.1. NCBI lineage: Eukaryota > Metazoa > Chordata > Amphibia > Anura > Hylidae > Dendropsophus > Dendropsophus ebraccatus. The sequence continues at coordinate 22,730,523 of NC_091458.1, read as the reverse complement.
TACCACTGTAGCAGCCATAGCAGCTGCTATAGGGCCCTCCGCATCAGGGGGCCCATCCCTGCATGCAATACACTGGGCCTCCTAAACTGTCATCATACTATCAAGAGAGTTGCCTACCATGGGGGACTTTATGTACTGGGAGTTTAGGATACTAGGGGAGATGCCTATTTTGGGGGACACTATCTAAAGGGAATATAATGGGAGATGCCTACCATGGGGGACACTATGTACTAGGGGGGTAGGATACTAGGGGAGATGCATATGCTATTTACTGGGCACAGGGCTAAGAAACAGGGGGATTATCTAAAGTGGGATGGGGCCCAATTGATTTAAAATAAATAAATAATAATAGTAGTAGTAAATATCTGGAGTTCCTCTTTAACAGGCTGATTACACTATATTAGCCTTCAAGGATTTAAGCAAAGTTAAAGCTCTTCTCTCTTAGATGGTATACATGATGAGCGTCTTGCTTCTCCTCTATGAATGGGACTCGGCACATTCGATGAGATTAATCCCTCCCAGTCGCATTAACAAGTCTCTTCATTACTTTGCTATTTTTAAAATCCTTTGCCTCCCTTTCTTGCAGCCTCCTGACACTGTAAAGCTCCACCATCACCTTCTTCCTCTTCTCATAGACCCCGCCAATCATTACTCCAGGATAAATTGGAAGCCATGCTTGAAAAACCATATGCTCCATGCAGACGCATCCTGGTGTAATTTGCCTTCATAATCCTCGGGGACACTTCCTTCCCTAACGCGTCGCTGTTCTATCTCACAACGTTCTCTTATTGTTCTCATAGGGACCGAATAGGCATCCAGGTCCCATTCTCCTTGTCCGTGTACCATGTACAGTTGTGTTCACACCTCATCATATGTATTGCTCTTACCCCATGCCAGAAATCCATTAACCTTTGGAATCATTTCAGCAAGTTTTTTTTTTTTTTTTTTTTTGTCCATTATCTCATTAGAACATTTTGTTTCTTAACCTAAAATTTATAGGTTTGTCAAGAATTAGTTTCCAATTCGAGATTCTAAGAGTTTCTAGCGTGTGAACCTGTTACCTCAAGGTGCAATGATACAATTCTTTAATGTTCCTTGTAAGGTGTTAACCATGAAAGTTAAGGCCATCTAAATTTTTTAAAAAGAAGATCCAATTTGGAAAATAATCCGGCTGATCATTGCAAATCCAGATTTTTTCTAACCCACGACCAGTGGCGTAGCTGTCATAGAGGCAAGGTATGCAGCTGCTATGGGGCCCATGGGGGAGGGGGGCCCAGGGATGCACAGGGAAAATAAGAGCTGTCCTGTGTCTTTCTGCTTAACCCCTTAAGTACTGCAGTGTATAGGTGACCCAGTGTTCACTTACGCGCTGCAACACAAAAAAAGGCTTAACCCCTTGCCTCCGCAGCCTGTTTTGGCCTTAATGCCCAGGGCCTATTTTTCAAATCTGACCTGTCTCTCTTTATGTAGTTATAACTCTGCAATGCTTTTAACTATCGCGGCTATTCTGAGATTGTTTTTTTGTGACATATTCCTCTTTGTGTTAGTGGTATACTTTGGTTGATACACTCAATAGCTTTTTGTAAAAAAAAAAAAAACATTTGCGCAAAAATTAGAAAAATTTACATTTCTTTATATTCAAAATTCTCTTTTCTTTAGAAAGATAGTCATGCCACATGAACTAATTATTAATGCAACATCTACAACATGTCTGCTTTATGGTGATGTCATTTGGTGAACGTCCTTTTACTTGTTAGGATGTTAGAGGGCTTCGAAATTCTGCAGCGATATTTCAAATTTTCATGAAAATTTTAGCTCTGATTTTATTAGGGAACAGTTCAGTTTTGAAGTGGATTTGTGGGGCCTGTATGTTAGTTACCCCCATAAATCTCTCCACTGTAAAAACTGCACCCCTCAAAATATTCAAAGTAACATTTCATAAGTTTATTAACCCTTTAGGTGTTTCTCCAAAATTTAAGCAAGTTGGAGGGGAAATTAAAAATGTAAATTTTTTTGGCAGATGTTCCATTTTAATTAATTTTTTCCTCTAACATAGCAAATACTAACTGAGAAATGGAACTCACTATTTATTCCCCTTATTCCAGTGTTTCTAGAAATCCCCCATATGTGGCCGCAGTGCGTCACCTGACTCAACCACAGGCCGCAGACATGACAGCGACCTGGGGAATTTTTGGGGTCTTTTCTTATTTCAGGTTTTTTTTTAGCCATGATATCATGTCACGGAGGCCTTGCGGTGCCAAAATATTTGTGTAAGACAAGTTGATATTTCCATCAACACCATTCTGAGGGACATGTGACACCCTGATAATTTTTTATAAATTTTTTTTATGAGTTGGTACGAATAAAAAACACAATTTAGCAGCAGTTTTTCAAAAATTTTTTGTACACCGTTTACTATACGTCACATATGACATGTTATGGTTATTCGTCAGGTCGTTACGATTACAGCAATATCCATTTTATATAGTTTTTGTTAGTTTACGGCATTTATACTATAAAAACTGTTTGTGTCTTGCATATTGTAAGAGCAGCAATATTTTTATTTTTACGCCAATAGAGTTATGTGAGGAATTTTGGTTAGTTTTTTATTTATTTTTTGAATGGCGTTTATCGGGCGGCATAATTAATGTAACTGGTTAATAGACGGGGTCATTATGGACGTGGCGATACCAAATATGTGTATCTTTTATATAGGGGATCATTTATAAAGGGGGATGGGGAATGTGTATATTTATTTTAATTAATTTATTTATGTAAATTATTTATTTAATTATTTAATTTATTTGTTTTAATTATTTATTTATGTATTTGTGTGTGTTTTTTACTGTTGCAAGTACATATATAATGCATTACAGTACATAATCAGTGCTGTAATGCAATATAGTGAATGAGTGTCACTCATTCAAACGATCAGGTCCCTGAATCTGATTCAAACGATCAGTGCAGGGACCTGATCATTGAGAACGGGGGGAGCCGTATCCGGAGGGGGGGCGGGGGACAAGTAGAGGGACCAGACCGGAGCACAGAGGTGAGCACGAACACAGGGGTGGGGTGGGGGGGAGAGCACGGGGGGGGGGGAGGGAGCACACAGGTGAGCGCGAGCACAGGGGGGGGGGAGAGCACACAGGTGAGCACGAGCACGGAAGGGGGTTGCACAGAGGTAAGCACGAGCACAGGGGGGGGAGGAGAACGGGGGAACACTGGGGGGAGCTGGATCGAGGCGGTTGGATCGGGGCAGGGGGAGCCCGGACATTACAGGGGGGAGGTTTACAGCAGTGCCGGCAGGAGGAGGCAACATGCTGCAGCCTCCTCCTGCCGCCCGATCAACCTGCTGCACAGATTCTCGCCATAGACGCTTCAGTCGCAATGACCGCAGCATTTATGGAGTTGACTGTCCAGGGGGGAGCACGGCTCCCCTCCGGGCAGTGGCAGCAGGAGGAGGCTGTGTGACACAGCCTCCTCTTGCTGCCCGATCTTAGATAGGGACAGCTGGGAAGGGCAGGGAAAGCATGACGTCCAGGGACGTAATGATGCGTTCTGCCACTGCTTTTCATGACGTCCCTGGACGTCATATTGGGGGGAAGGAGTTAATAGGAAGAGGACAAGGAGATCTCTGCTTCACTGCTCTGATAACCCCTGACCTCTGTTCCCCGGCTGCTGCAATCAAGTTGGAAAATGTGCAGAGCTCGATCCAAAGATCAGGGGTTATCAGTGCAGGAGCAGTGAAACAGAGATCACCTTGTCTTCCTGCTCCTACAGTATGTATTTAACCATAAAAATAGGTTAAATACAGCCATTGGCTCTCTGCTCTGCCAGTAACTTTTGTAGCTGCAGGCAGGATTCCGCCTCTGGTCAAAAGAGATTTAATTTTCTGGCCACATTACTGAGCCGTGCTTTGTGTTGTGCAAAGGGGAGGGGGCTCCTTACAGTTTTGTGCTATGGGGCCCCAAGCTACGCCCCTGCCCACGGCTATCAGCTGTGACCCGAAACGTATTACAAGGGGTCGTCCACAAAATGCTGCAAAGGTGGAGCCGCTCTTACAGAGAATGCTTTACATTGAGACCCATTTTTATGATGTCTATGTGTCATAACAGAACACGTTGACATTAGAATTTTTATTTTAGTTTAGTTTTTTTAGTTTTTATGCTTGCACCAAAAAAATATGCTTTCTATATTCATCTATGCCAGGCAGAGGCTATCAAAAATTTTAATACAAAAACTACAGCTCCTTTCTTTCAAAAACAGTGCCACTGTAAGTTGCTTTGTAGCTCAGTTCCATTGAGGCGAGTTGTAATACTGCGCATAAACTGAAGACATGGGTGGTGCTGTTTTTGGAAGGAAACAGCAGAAAAATGTTAATAATTCCTCTAAAGATTTAGGGCCCTATTAAACAGAGTAATCCAGCTGATTTGTCAGATTATTGCTCCATGTAATAGAGACACCGGTCATCGGCTGATCGTGTCTTTAGGTCTGGACCTAAAATCATCGTCCGCCGACTACGCATCACTAGGTGTGATAGCAATGCGGGGCTGACGGCTAACGATTGAATCCACTGTTATACATTCCCTCTCCACGCTCCCTCTGCTTGCTTCCTGGTGCCAGGGAAGGCCACCCTGAAGCTGCAGCCGCGGTGCTGGGAGTGAAAGCAGAAAACAGGAGAAGATCGGGAGTATCGAGAGGCAATGTGTAACCGTTCAGGGCGAGGGCTGCACGGACATCGCTAATAATAATAATAATATATATATATATATATATATATATATAGCCCTTGATGAATAATCATTCAACCGTGTAATAGTTTCAGTAAACGAGCTCTGATCTAGCAGATTGGTGCTCGTTTACATTATTGTTCAGGCCGCCATCGACCCCTCCAGGGTTGTCCAATAACAGTGCCACACCTATCCTCAGGTTGGGTGTGGTATTACCACATGGCTCCATTAACTTCTAAGCAAAACAAACTGAGGAAAAGAGTGGCGCTATCGCTAATAAGATAGCAAAAAGAGATGAACGCCGCAGATTCGTTTTGCTCCGTACAAAGCATAATTCACAATGCTGTATCATCCAGAGGTAAGCCTTACTGTCAGGAACTTACCTCGCCTCGGTCTAGCAGCGTCTGCCTCTAGCTCGGCTCCGCCCGCCGGAGCCGAGTGACGTCACGGAGACCCAATGGCGTCCCTAGCAATCGGGGACGCCGTGGTCCCACGTGATTGTCAGCTGGCTGGCCGGCACGCAGCTGAATTGCTTTGCACTTAGGCTGAGTGACGGACCAGGCTGCCACTCAGCCTGCAGTGCATCAGCTGCAGTGTGGCTGGATTCAGCCTTTGGTCTGGGCTCCTGGGCCAGTATAAAGTAAAGTGCTAGCCAGTATGTGATCGCTATTAGGCTAACTCCTGATCCCAGCTCCCCATGTCTTCTCCTGCGCACCCCATCCCTATTCCTTCCTGCCTGACTTACTGGTTATTCTGATCTCCGCCTGACTCGTGACTATCCATTGTATTGCTGATTTTGTACTGCGTTGCCCGTGTGGTTTGACCCGGCTTGCCCGCTACTCCTTTTTGTGTTTTGTCTGTCCATATTGTTCTGTGTCTCACATACGTAGCGTAGGGAACGTCTTCGTAGTTGTCCGCGACTGCCAAGGGTCGATAGAGGCAAGTAGGCAGGGTCAGTGGTTGGATTCAGATCTAGGGCCCACTGTCTCTTGTCCTGTCGATCCTGTCGATCCAAAGATCAGGGGTTATCAGTGCAGGAGCAGTGAAACAGAGATCACCTTGTCTTCCTGCTCCTACAGTATGTATTTAACCATAAAAATAGGTTAAATACAGCCATTGGCTCTCTGCTCTGCCAGTAACTTTTGTAGCTGCAGGAAGGATTCCGCCTCTGGTCAAAAGAGATTTAATTTTCTGGCCACATTACTGAGCCGTGCTTTGTGTTGTGCAAAGGGGAGGGGGCTCCTTACAGTTTTGTGCTATGGGGCCCCAAGCTACGCCCCTGCCCACGGCTATCAGCTGTGACCCGAAACGTATTACAAGGGGTCGTCCACAAAATGCTGCAAAGGTGGAGCCGCTCTTACAGAGAATGCTTTACATTGAGACCCATTTTTATGATGTCTATGTGTCATAACAGAACACGTTGACATTAGAATTTTTATTTTAGTTTAGTTTTTTAGTTTTTATGCTTGCACCAAAAAAATATGCTTTCTATATTCATCTATGCCAGGCAGAGGCTATCAAAAATTTTAATACAAAAACTACAGCTCCTTTCTTTCAAAAACAGTGCCACTGTAAGTTGCTTTGTAGCTCAGTTCCATTGAGGCGAGTTGTAATACTGCGCATAAACTGAAGACATGGGTGGTGCTGTTTTTGGAAGGAAACAGCAGAAAAATGTTAATAATTCCTCTAAAGATTTAGGGCCCTATTAAACAGAGTAATCCAGCTGATTTGTCAGATTATTGCTCCATGTAATAGAGACACCGGTCATCGGCTGATCGTGTCTTTAGGTCTGGACCTAAAATCATCGTCCGCCGACTACGCATCACTAGGTGTGATAGCAATGCGGGGCTGACGGCTAACGATTGAATCCACTGTTATACATTCCCTCTCCACGCTCCCTCTGCTTGCTTCCTGGTGCCAGGGAAGGCCACCCTGAAGCTGCAGCCGCGGTGCTGGGAGTGAAAGCAGAAAACAGGAGAAGATCGGGAGTATCGAGAGGCAATGTGTAACCGTTCAGGGCGAGGGCTGCACGGACATCGCTAATAATAATAATAATATATATATATATATATATATATATATATAGCCCTTGATGAATAATCATTCAACCGTGTAATAGTTTCAGTAAACGAGCTCTGATCTAGCAGATTGGTGCTCGTTTACATTATTGTTCAGGCCGCCATCGACCCCTCCAGGGTTGTCCAATAACAGTGCCACACCTATCCTCAGGTTGGGTGTGGTATTACCACATGGCTCCATTAACTTCTAAGCAAAACAAACTGAGGAAAAGAGTGGCGCTATCGCTAATAAGATAGCAAAAAGAGATGAACGCCGCAGATTCGTTTTGCTCCGTACAAAGCATAATTCACAATGCTGTATCATCCAGAGGTAAGCCTTACTGTCAGGAACTTACCTCGCCTCGGTCTAGCAGCGTCTGCCTCTAGCTCGGCTCCGCCCGCCGGAGCCGAGTGACGTCACGGAGACCCAATGGCGTCCCTAGCAATCGGGGACGCCGTGGTCCCACGTGATTGTCAGCTGGCTGGCCGGCACGCAGCTGAATTGCTTTGCACTTAGGCTGAGTGACGGACCAGGCTGCCACTCAGCCTGCAGTGCATCAGCTGCAGTGTGGCTGGATTCAGCCTTTGGTCTGGGCTCCTGGGCCAGTATAAAGTAAAGTGCTAGCCAGTATGTGATCGCTATTAGGCTAACTCCTGATCCCAGCTCCCCATGTCTTCTCCTGCGCACCCCATCCCTATTCCTTCCTGCCTGACTTACTGGTTATTCTGATCTCCGCCTGACTCGTGACTATCCATTGTATTGCTGATTTTGTACTGCGTTGCCCGTGTGGTTTGACCCGGCTTGCCCGCTACTCCTTTTTGTGTTTTGTCTGTCCATATTGTTCTGTGTCTCACATACGTAGCGTAGGGAACGTCTTCGTAGTTGTCCGCGACTGCCAAGGGTCGATAGAGGCAAGTAGGCAGGGTCAGTGGTTGGATTCAGATCTAGGGCCCACTGTCTCTTGTCCTGTCTGTACCTGCCAGTCCTGACACTAACTTTGTGTACAAACCCCAATGTTTTCATCCTGGCAGACATGCGCAGTACAGTGGCTGATCCTGGCTGCCTCTGTATGATGCTAGGATGACACAGGGCTCCAGAGAGGTGGGATTACATTACTGGCCAGCCAGGACAGTGGCTACTTGGGATCTAGGAAACGGCCAAATCACTAGTTGAGGAGACATGTCATACAACACTGGACTTCATCAAAGTATGTTTTCAGGGCATAGCTGGCAGGGACCCAGGTAACAGATATATGTTTGAGAAATATGTGCTTAGGTGTATTAGCAATGTTTCAAAGTGTAGCATAGAACATCAACGGCGCGGGTATGCCAGTGCCGCTGTCCTTTTTTTAGAACCACTGCCTGTTTCCCGCGTACAGTGACGGTCTATTACTGGAGGCGGACTGGCCCGCTCCCAGTGGGAGGAAACCCCCGCCCCTCTGTGATGCGGCCTGCCTCCAGTGCTTCAGCCCGTTCTATCGATTTGCAACACTTAAAGCGAATGTACCTGAAGTTACATTCCTTTTAATAGCGATTTTGTGTGTGTTTTGTTCCCTTTTAAGTGTACCTGCTGTCATGGTGAAGCTTTTCCCCATCAGCATACACTTGCTCATATTGCTGGAAGATTGGGTAACCATGGACACCTCCACCCCCGGAGAGCTCTGTTCTATTCTGACTCACTAGGGCTCGTTCACGGAAGTCACCTGGTGTGGACATTTACCTAATGGTTACCGAATGTTTCAGTGGCAGTAGATTGAAAGAGCTTTAAGATCTGCTATACTGCTGGCGACTAGACAAGTGGGGCTATGAATACCATTGACAAAGGACACCTACAAATTGGGTGATTGACCACTATACCAGTAGATCTTTTAGCAGACTTAGCAGACCTTTCCAGGCACTGCCACAATAATGTACTGTACACTAATGCCCTGAAGGTCCATCAGTACATGAAGCCATTTGGAGTTGACTTTGAGGCCAACCACTTAATAGTAGCATCTTTTACTTACAGTTAGGGATGAGCGAACTGAACCGTTACGAACCAGATTCGTTACGAACTTTGCAAAAAGTTCGGTTCGGTACCGAACCGAACTTTAAGAAAGTTTGTTACGAATCTCTTTAAAATCGCATAGGCGTCGCAAAACTGTACTTTTATCAAAGAATAGAACAGGATACAAGGGATTATTACTCCTATAATCCTTTGTATCCTGTTTTTATGTGAATATCAAGGAGTGTGACGTCACTCCAGGAACAGGAAGTGCCTGAGCGTCCCTGCTCTCTCATTGTGTTTGCAGACGGCAGAGAGAAAGGAGGTGTACGTTAGGCAGAGAAGGAAAACACATAGATTACATATCCAAACAACTGGATAAGTACAGCGAGAGATAGAGAAAGAGTATATATTATTTGTGAGAGAAGCAGGAGAGAGGAAGATAAAAAATAAAAATAAAAAAATCGCAAGATCCAGGGAAAGCTTGATATAGAAGATAAGCCCATACATAGGGAAAGAGGCTGAGAAATCAAGAGTTAGGTAGAGAGAGGGACAGATAGGCATCTAACTAAAAAATTGTGATATCTAGGGAGAGATAGGGAGCAAAAACAAAGAAATAGGGAGAGAAAAGTGAGAAGAGTCACTCAGGACACGTAGCTTTGAACCAGCTACTGTTCTGTGACCGAGAGGAGACGTTAGACGTTGCTGCTCTGCTGGGTGCCGTTAACCCCGTCTAGACCGCCCGCAACCAAAAAAGTTTTAAAAAAAATAAAAAAAGTTGGCTTGTTTTTTGTGATAAGCTTTTCTAGGTGACGCTAAGTCAGCGCCCCACAAAAGCTGTCCGTTTTTGCTCTGCTGGGTACCGTAAACCCCGTCTAGCCGCCCGCAAACAAAAAAGGCGAGGACTTGTCTTTTCTCAACAATACTGGCCAGAGAGGCGAGCAATCTACTGCTGCCTCCTCCTGTTCTTCGACTTGTCTCTTCTCAACAATACTGGCCTGAGAGGCGAGCAATCAACTGCTGCCTCCTCCTGCTGCTTAACTTGTCTCACCTGTTTGCAGGTATTAGACGGATCTTGCATGCCCAGAGCATAGGCGTATTATACGCCATGGAGAGGCCATAGTGTACATACAGTGTAGGGTCTGCCTTGATATGAGTCCACCTTATCGTGGTGAGGCAGTTTACGCTGTTTGCAAATAGTAACCAAGAGACTCATTATTTTTGTGGGAATTTTTTGGGCAGTTGGGGGGGGCTGCTTTTAACTATTTTCATGTCTATGGTGGGTCTGTATCTTGCTGTTGCGGTGAGCTGTTGCATTTTTCTGTGTTTTTGTGTGTTTGCAATTTCAGCCATGGCAACGTGCTCCTGCCTAGTGTGAACAGTGTTCTAGGAGAGCTGACCAATTTTTTCCTTTTTTCAAACTTTTCAAAAGTTCGCTCATCCCTACTTACAGGATGATGTACAAATAGCCTAATAGATCTTATTAATGGTACATCCCATGTGTAAAAAGATATTGTTAAAGATGTAGGCTATGTTCTCAGTTCTGGAACATATCGGGGAAGGCGGCTGTCTCATAACATAGACAATTGATAATAATGTTCATGGTAATTAGTAGCTGTCATCTATTTAACGAGACTGACGCATTTGCCCGTTATGTTCCCAAAGTTGGTTGGCCCAAGGAAACTCAGTTTTTGCAGCTAACACTGACATAAAACACACTTAAAATGATGATAAACAGGTGTTTAGATTACGAATGGTCCTGCCAGGCATATATTATTCTTCCATGTTGGATCCATAATTACAGAATAGCAGTACCACAAGAAGAAGATTGCCGCTAAGAATACACAGCTGGTAAAGACCAAAATAACACTTTCAGAAAAACAAAGTTTATTATATTCATAAGGAAGTTGAATACTAGTATGGGCACGTTCGATGGGCTTTCTTATGTGTACAAGGATATATCTACCGTAATAGGGATTTTTTTTTTATTATTGAAGAATATAATGACTACAAAGAAACAAGCTCTGGGTAACAATATGAAAAAGGTGGCAGATAAGGTTCGTGGATATATAGCCAAGAGACGTATACACTCATAGATAGAAGAAAGCCAGCACTCACCAAATACAAGTCACCAAAGTAAGTTTATTTCGGCATAGGTGCTGGGGGGGGGGGGGGGGGGTATAAAAAGGTGCAGGGGTGTATCCTGAGATTCGGGTTCACACCCTCTTCTGACCAGAACGGCATTGTATTGTGTTTACCTGTGTATCCCCTTCCCTGCTGCACCTCCTTCATAGAATAAGCTACGATTCATCGCAAAGGTGGTGGGTGACAAATTTTATTCTCAGTTGCTATAACTACTGTAATACTGCTCCCTATGTACAAGAATATAACTACTATATTACTGCTCCTATGTACAAGAATATAACTACTATAATACTGCCCCCTATGTACAAGAATATAACTACTATAATACTGCTCCTATATACAGGAATATAACTACTATAATACTGCTCCTATATACAGGAATATAACTACTATAATACTGCTCCTATATACAAGAATATAACTACTATAATACTGCCCCCTATATACAAGAATATAACTACTATAATACTGCCCCCTATGTACAAGAATATAACTACTATAATACTGCTCCTATATACAGGAATATAACTACTATAATACTGCTCCTATATACAAGTATATAACTACTATAATACTGCTCCTATATACAGGAATATAACTACTATAATACTGCTCCTATATACAGGAATATAACTACTATAATGCGGTTCAGGGAAGAAACAGAGTGCTGCACCTCACACCTATGGCTGATACTAGTGCCGCTTGGCTAAATAAAAAACACATCAGAATTTTGTGTATGAATTGATCAAGCCATACTGCCCCATGTACCTCGTGCCGGTATCTGATACACATGGGTCCCTACACTAAGTCCACACCGTGCCAGTCAGTGGCCACCAACCCCGCAGGCGTGCACAGCCAGGGAACGGGGGCCATGGGACGGCCCTGCGACCCCCATGCCACAGGACCAGACCCAAAAACACCACACCAGAACCCGGCCAGCACCGCCGGCGGAGAAGGTCGCCCCCAAGCAGCACAAGTCTGGATAAGGTATTGCGCTCACCATAGCTGCAGCAAACAGAATGGGAAAAAACAGGAGGGATTAAAACCATGTGCACTCAGGTGTCTCCTGCTAATTGCGGTCATGTGGGTCTCACCAGGAGGAGTGCAAAACACGGAGAAAAGAGAGAAACAAAATGCGGTTCAGGGAAGAAACAGAGTGCTGCACCTCACACCTATGGCTGATACTAGTGCCGCTTGGCTAAATAAAAAACACATCAGAATTTTGTGTATGAATTGATCAAGCCATACTGCCCCATGTACCTCGTGCCGGTATCTGATACACATGGGTCCCTACACTAAGTCCACACCGTGCCAGTCAGTGGCCACCAACCCCGCAGGCGTGCACAGCCAGGGAACGGGGGCCATGGGACGTAATACCATATCCATACTTGTGTCGTTTGGGGGCAGCCTTCCCCGCCGGTGGTGCTGGCTGGGTTTTGGTGGGGCTTTTTGGGTCTGGTCCTGTGACATTGGGGTTGCAGGGCCGTTCCATGGCCTCCCTTCCCTGCACGTGCACGCTTTGCGGGGTTGGCGGTCGCTGACCGACACGGTGTGGAGTTAGCGTAGGGACCCGTGTGGACCAGAGGACCTGCGCGGTGGTACACGGGGCAATATGGCTTGATCAATTCATATACAGACACTCTGGTGTTGATTTTTAATATAGGCCTAGCGGCAATAGTGTCAGCCATAGATGGGATGTGCAGCCGTTCCACTCTCTCCAGTTCGTGTATAACTACTATAATACTGCCCCCTATATACAGGAATATACTGTAATGCTATACAGATTGGTAATTTATCCTCTTTTTGTTTACAATAAACCAACCTGCTAGTACACAGGTTCTGGGCTCTTTCCCATTCCGCTCACATATTTTCCCTGTTCTACATCTTCTCCCGATCTCCGGCTCATCTTCCATGCTCCGAGAAGGAGTTTCTTATGTCTTCTACATCTATTGAATTTCTTATTATGGGTTGTCAAGCTCCCTTTGATTTAAGTTTGATATCTTACATAGCATCATGCTCCTTCCTATAAATACACGGGACGTGTCATCGCCGAAGCACAGGAGTGTGATTCCCAGGCACAAAATATGTTCGATAATCACAGAAATGGAAACTTTTTTGCAGTTTATAGTCAAATACACAGAATTCATTAAATATATTGTTGAGGGAAAGATCTTGTCCGTGTAATGGAATAGCAGCCGGAGATGCCACTGCCGCTTGTTTTCTGAGTCAGTATTATTGGGACAGACAGAAAGACGTGGACGTAGTAATAATGAACATCTCCAGACCCTGTTCTCTTTAGGGGACACATTTCTGGGCATGTTCTGTGGCCTCAGTACAAAGGAGAAAAGAACAGCAACTATTGAGTTTACCTTTGTTATCTATATACAGGTGTCACCTGTCACTGTTATCCTGTCTGTGATGATAAGGAGGAGACTGCTGAAAATTGATCTAGTAGTTTTGCAACAGCTGGAGGGCCAACGTTTCAAAGTCTCTGATATACAGTAAATTGTAAAATTTTAAATGATAAAATCTTGCTTTGTTCCTGTCTCTTAACTGTTTGTAAAGTTATAAAATAATGTTTAACTTTCAAGCTCAAGAAATGTACTGAGTGTAATGAGCTTGAGCATGCATGCCTCCTACCTCCCCCACCTATACTGCTCTGCATGATTGATGTACAAGGCACAGTGCTGGAAATAAAGCAGGGAATGGTTGGGGAGGGAGGAGGCATGCATGCTGCAGCTCAGTAGGGTTTCTACAACTCTTAAGCTTTGAAAGAAAACATGATTTTACAACTTTGTGAACAGTCATAAAGCTGACAGATTCCCTAAAAAGGATACTAGGGAGAAAAAAAGAATTGTTTTTAAATCAACTGGTATCAGAAAGTTATACAGATTTGCAAATGACCTTTGTTTAAAAATATAAAATATTCCAGTACTTATCATCTGCTGCATGTCCTGCAAGATGTTATGTATTCTCTTCAGTCTGACACAGTTCTCTTTGCTGTCACCTCAGTCCATGTCAGGAACTGTCCAGAGCAGGAGAGGTTTTCTATGGGGATTTTCTACTGCTCTGGACAGTTCCTGATATTGCACAGAGGTGGCAGCAGAGAGCACTGTGTCAGATTGGAAAGTATACACCCCTTCCTGCAGGACATACAGCAGCTGATAAATACTGGAAGACTGGAGATTTTAAATAGAAGTAATTTACACATTTTTATAACTTTCTGATACAATGTACCCCTTAAAAAGAAATGTATAAGTCAGAAGTACTTAATTAAAAATTCCCTTATGGCTATGTTCACACAACGTCCAAAAAAAAAAGGTAAAAAAAAACGCCCGCTTTTTGTGTTTAAAAAAATGTCCATCATTCCATCCTTTTAATTGGCTTGACTAAAATGCCCTGAAGTCTATGGAATAACGGACGTCTTTTTCACACATTGTATTGAATGCGTCCGCCTCAAAAGACGTCCGTCATTCAATACAATGTGTCCGTTATTCAATAGACTTCAATTCATTTTAGCCAAGTCACTTAAAATGATGCAATAACGGACGACTTTTTAAACACAAAAAGTGGACGACTTTTTCCTTTTTTGGACGTTGTGTGAACAAAGCCTGAAGGTGATGCTTACTTATGCAACCACAAAATTTTATTGCTTAAAAATTGCATAAAATAAAAATGCAACTTAGCAGAGGAAACGTCTACAATGTCTACAGGGGACTGAGCAGCTGAGTCTAGGTGTCCGCAGAACCCTCCGCTATAGCTTGCGTCCTGTACTATGTGCCAGTTTGTGCCCGATTTGGCAGGGTGTGCCTGTGACAGAGTATCTGTCTAATGGAGAAGAGCATTAATGGAGCACAACCAAGCTTCTTGGAGGGATCGCTATACAGGCGATGGAACATTATTTCTTAATTAGGCAAAGAGCAGATGATATTTGTAGCGGAGACGACTTCATCAATACTGTCCGGATGACTGACGCCTTAAGGGCTGCAGGTAAACGTTCCATACACTTCCTTCTATTGTTGGTGGATCCCAGGCTATTGTTATATACTGTAGATAAACAGATGGCCCATTTTATAGATCTGACAACACTGATGGACGGCGGAGCTCTCAGATCAATTGCTTGCAGTCAACGTCATTTATATAGGGATGTCAATTACTATCTGTCACTATTTAAAAAAAAATTTTAATTGAAAAAAAAAAAAAAAAATATATATATATATATAATAAGTAAAATGCTGCTGCGCTTAGATATTTATGTTACATAATTTTTAAAGTGACGCTGTCATCCCCTGACCATTTGCCAAACTGGCGGCGCCAGTGGATAGTTATCGATTAGAGATGAGCGAACCGGTATCTTACGAAACCGACATTTGTTACAAACTTTGCATAAAGTTTGGTTCATAAAGAGTTTGTAAAGATGGCGGCCACACGATCTAATACACATCGGGGGGATGATTGACAGGCAGAGAGGCCAGTAACGGACCTCTCTGCCTGTCAATCATCAGGCAGAGCGCTGTGACTAGACGCGGGCGGGGAGCCGCCCACATGACTACTTCCACGCCCGTGTCTGTCACGAGCCGGGGGAATAAAAGTCATTTTTCCCTAGTATAAAGCTTTTTTTTTTTTTTTTTATTTTACTATCAATACAACTATACAAAACAAAAACCATATAAAATTTACATATTACAGTCCTAAACCAGCTTTGTAACTGAAACTGGCCCAGTTGCCCCTAGCAACCAGATTCCACTTTTTATTTTCCAAAGAGTCTGTGAGGAATGAAAGGTGGAATCTGATTGGTTGCTAGGGGCAACTGAGCCAGTTTCACTTTACACCATGTTTGATAAATCTTCCCCTATGTGTATACAATCCGGCCGGGATTCCTTACAAGGGAGCACTACAAAAGTTGCGTGGTAATCACGGCCGTTGCTACAACGGCCATGATTATTATGAAAATTTACGCAGTGGGAACATGGCCTGAGCCTAAATGAAAAACCTGATAATTTTTTTTTTTTTTGTCTGTCTAGTCCAAGTTTACACTCTCTTCGAATCTTAGGGGGAGATTTATCAAACATGGTGTGAAGTGAAACTGGCTCAGTTGCCCCTAGCAACCAATCAGATTCCACCTTTCACTCCTCACAGACTCTCTGGAAAATGAAAGGTGGAATCTGATTGGTTGCTAGGGACGACTGAGCCAGTTTCACTTTACACCACGTTTGATAAATCTCCCCCATACACTTTAAGTGAATCCGAGGGAAAAACTTTATTTACTACATTCGAAAATGATCCGGACAAAAAGCAGTTTTGCCGCAACAAATAAGGTATTGTCCGTCTTCTTCAGTCGCCATCATTTACGCTCTATCACCAAGTCCCGGTAAATGGAAGAAGTTCTCGCTTACAATGTTTATTTATGAGTCCTCCAAGCTGTTAGAAAGTATTAAATACGGGAAGAAAACATGGCGGAGATGAAGCATCATTATGTTGGAGGGAAGTCATTCATCATTGTGATTAGGAACTTGGACTGTCAGACTCAATAAATGGAATGGTACATTGAAATAATTCCAGCCGGTGAAGCAGAGCCGGAATATATAATGCTTAATTAGGTGGAGTAGATTAACGCCTTTCTTTGTAAAGTGTTTGTATTATTCACAACCAACAAATGAATTAAAGCTGAAGCTTAGAAAGAACGTGGGACAACAGAGGGAAACAACACAAACAACTCCATCATGGAGCCACGCTATTACCGCTTCATATTATCAAGTCCCAGAACTCTATCTTGGAAATACAGGAGGTTTTTGTTTTTTCCCTATTGACTGTTGGGTTTTATTTCTCTGCAGTTTTTTTTTTACTTTGGTAAATATTATGTTCTCACTTTATCATAGAAAGTTGAAGTTGCTCGAGAGAAAAGTCGAATATGGTCAATTTAGCTAGTAGGGTATGGTTGGTCCTTTCCAAGTGTATCCGTCAACAGGAAGTGTAAAGACTAGAGGTGAGTGCAAATTGAGCATTCTTGGGGCCATCCGAAGCGGAGCATGCGTCATGTGATCACTGGTGGCTGAAGACGTGGGGTGCAGGCCTAGGATGTGCTGGATGGATACAGCCTATGGCCTAATGCTCTAGCCATGATTTTCAGTCAGCCTTATTTAGGGCGACATCCAATGTCTTGAGCCACCAATAATATTACATGTTTACAAGTCACTGGGTGCTGGGTGTGCTTTATAGGAAGTCACTGGGTGCGCATTATAGGAAGTCACTGGGTGCTGGGTGTGTATTACAGGAAGTCACTGGGTGCAGGGTGTGCATTACAGGAAGTCACTGGGTGTGCATTATAGGAAGTCACTGGGTGCTGGGTGTGCATTATAGGAAGTCACTGGGTGCTGGGTGTGCATTATAGTGAGTCACTGGGTGCTGGGTGTGCATTACAGGAAGTCACTGGGTGTGCATTATAGGAAGTCACTGGGTGCTGGGTGTGCATTATAGGAAGTCACTGGGTGCTGGGTGTACATTATACCAAGTCACTGGGTGCTGGGTGTGCATTATACCAAGTCACTGGGTGCTGGGTGTGCATTATACCAAGTCACTGGGTGCTGGGTGTGCATTATACCAAGTCACTGGGTGTGTATTATAGGAAGTCACTGGGTGCTGGGTGTGCATTATAGGAAGTCACTGGCTGCTGGGTGTGCATTACAGGAAGTCACTGGGTGCTGGGTGTGCATTATAGGAAGTCACTGGGTGCTGGGTGTGCATTATAGGAAGTCACTGGGTGCTGGGTGTGTATTATAGGAAGTCACTGGGTGCTGGGTGTGCATTATAGGAAGTCACTGGGTGCTGGGTGTGCATTATAGGAAGTCACTGGGTGCTGGGTGTCCATTATAGGAAGTCACTGGGTGCTGGGTGTGCAGTATAGGAAGTCACTGGGTGCTGGGTGTACATTATAGGAAGTCACTGGGTGCTGGGTGTGCATTATAGGAAGTCACTGGGTGCTGGGTGTGCAGTATAGGAAGTCACTGGGTGCTGGGTGTACATTATAGGAAGTCACTGGGTGCTGGGTGTGCATTATAGGAAGTCACTGGGTGCTGGGTGTCCATTATAGGAAGTCACTGGGTGCTGGGTGTGCAGTATAGGAAGTCACTGGGTGCTGGGTGTGCATTATACCAAGTCACTGGGTGCTGGGTGTGTATTATAGAAAGTCACTGGGTGCTGGGTGTGCATTATAGGAAGTCACTGGGTGCTGGGTGTGCATTATAGGAAGTCACTGGGTGCTGGGTGTGCATTATAGGAAGTCACTGGGTGCTGGGTGTGCATTATAGGAAGTCACTGGGTGCTGGGTGTGCATTATAGGAGGTCAGAGTGAACACAGTACCCATCCTTATACCTGAGTGCTCATTTACCAATGTCCACTTCCGTCCTGGGAGAAAATAGATATTACGCCACTGATCCACCAACGTCCACTACTGTCCATGGCGGAAACGAAATAATTGACAGGCTGATTGTCTTTTCTTTTTAAATTGACACCTTCCACAGCAACAGTGGTTGCAAAATTGCTACCCTGTAATAGTCCCACTATTGTAGCTACTATAATATGTCAGTTTTAATAAAAATTCGTTTGTATGTGTTTCGTGAATATGCGCAAATTTACGCGGATATTCGTAAACTTTGCAAAACAAATTTCCAAGTGATTCTCTACCCAACACCTCACAAACTGGAAAAATTCTGGGGGGGGGAACCTTCTCTATGTACCATATTCTTCTCCGACAAAACATTAATCTGCTTCATAAAAAACAATCCTAACAACATTTTGACTTTTTTTGGCCTAAAAAAGGCGACGCTGGTATAAAAATCTTCTAAAACCGTAAATCATTGACCCGATGATACAGAGCTGGATGTGTCGGGCACCAACTGTGATGTCTGCGCTGAGCTTACCTAAGCTGCCAATGTTACTGGTGTTCTTTCATACACATCCTGCATGTTATTCATTTATCTCTTGCCATGAACAGGACGGGCAGAGGAGGATTAATTCCACTTCCCTGGCAGCCGCCCAGCCACTGGAGAAGACACATATTAGACTTTATTTTTAAGAAATTTAATTAAAGGTTTCCACTCATGCACTCGCAACCAAAAATTGATTTTAAATGTTTCCAAGAATTCATAGACCTTGACTAAATGTTGTGCCCGCTCCCTCCATCGCCTCGGAGACAAATGATGGCGCTCTATCCTTCAAGGGATAAATCTTGGTGCCTTGAAGCTAAAATTTCAGGAGGAAACTTGAGGCCGTTAGAGATGTCTTCCTTCAAAGTGATATTCACGGACGTCGTAAAGAGTTGTACACAGATTATACGTGCAATGCGCTTTATTGATTTAGCGCTATTTCAATGGCTCTCTCTATCCTAAGTAGAAAAATATCCCTGCCCATACACAACATAAGTTTGGGTTTGGTGATGCAGTATACAGGATTCTCTGTACTGAAGTAGATTTTTGCCTATTTTTTTTTTTCTATTTTTTTTTTTTTTTACTTTTTTAAATTTCAATGATTATGAAGGCAGAAATCTTGCCTGACCTATTGCAAAGGAAATTATTTCACAGATAATACCTCCAAATAATATAAATAATAATAATAATAAAAGTCAACATCTATGGGAATGCTATAAATAATAATATACTTATAATATATCATAATAACAACAACAACAATAATAATAATAATAATAATAATAACTATTATAGTAGTGTGTGTGAACGTGTCTGTTGGGTATGTTTATGTAGCAGAGCTGTGTGTGTATGATGCAGCAGAGCTGCCTGTGTATAATGTATAGAGCTGTGTATGTATGGATATAATATAGTGTCATGGAGAGTGTAAGGCCTAATGCACACGAACCCTACCGCGATCTGCACCGTGATCACCAGAGGAGGATCCCCCAATAGAAGTGCAGCCCAGATCCCCGATCATGGACAATTTTACAGGTCGTGTGAATGCAGCCTTAGGTTATGTTGATACAGCGTATATTTTTGTAAAAGTACGGCCGTTGTTGCAATCAGCAACAATGGCCGTAGTTTTTACGAAAGTTTACATTGCCTTGTCTTCTATGGAATCCCGGCCGAAGCGTATACACAAAGTATACGCTCAGGCCGGGATGTCTCGCAGCGCCGTAGAAAACTGACATGTCATATTCACTGAATAACGGCCGCAGAAAACCCTGTCAGTGCACACTATGGGGCGGCTCCGGCCACTCGCTCTATAGTGTGCTGTGGGGAGTTCCGATGCGGGTGCGCGGGTGCGCACGGATGCGCCAGCATCAGAACTCTGCGGCTGCAAAGATCATCCGGCCGATACTGCAGTACCATCCAGGATGTTGTTTTCAGAGACCGGCCGTTCCGTCTCTTACGTAGTCTGCACATGGTCTTAAAGTGGATCTGTCGTTCCAATAAAGTTTGACCCCTTCACAGCCTTAGACCACCAGGGAAGTTTAACTAGAATGAAATACTTTTTGCCCTGTTTTCAGTTGTTTAAACCAGGGCTGCGTCTTACAGTCAGGTGTGTCTTATAAAGCAAAAAAAAAAAAAAAAAATATATATATATATATATATATATACACATTAAAAATGGTATTATTTATAATATTTGGAAATATAACAGTAAACAGCACTAAACTTTGTGGACATTTACATACAAGACTTAAAGGCTAGCTGAATCCGGGGTGAGTGTTGTGAAGCATTCTGGGACGGTGCCATACAGAATGCTGATTTAGTAGATAATGGAATCAGGTCTAGAGAACACATTTAGACAGAAAATTAGTCAAAGCCTGAATAGGACTGAACTGTTTTAATGGAACATTTTCCCAACTCAAGTAAAGAACCTCAAGGTTACCAAAACCTCTAATTCAGCTGCTGTTACACCATGACAGCTGAGCTCTTACGGATGTCAAGGCGGATTTTTAAAAGCCTAAATAGCATCAAAATTCTTTGTTAATGCATAAATAAGTAGTAGATGTAAAAATATAAAACTCTCTAACATATTTTATAGGAGTTGGTGGCATCTCCCTCCCTTAGGCCATGTTCACACGACTTAAGTTAAGTATTAATCACGGCCGTTGTTGCAAATCTGCAATGACGTCTGTTATTGAAACTTCACTTACATTGTGCTGCAGCTAAAGGGAATTCCATCCACACATAGTATACACTCCGTCCGGAATCGCTAGCGGTCACACGAAAAACTGACCTGTCAGTTTTGTGCCGCCACTATTCATTGAATAGCGGCCGCAGAAGACATGTCAGCTCACACAATGTGGCGTGCGGCTCCGGCCGCACACTCCATTGTATGCAGCGGGGAATAGGGATGCGGCCGCATCCCAATTTATCCTAAAGGAAGATTATCCATCCAGTACTGCAGTACAGGCCGGGATGATCTTCTCAAACACCGGCCGTTCTGTGACCCGGTCGGGTCACAGAATGGACGGTGTTTTACAAAGTGTGAACATGGCCTCACAGTCATTTTCTTTAAAGGGGTTATTCAGCGGTACAAAAACATGGCCACTTTCCCCCCTCTCTTGTCTCCAGTTTGGGTGGGGTTTTGAAACTCAGTTCCATTGAAGTAAATGGAGCTTAATTGCAAACCCCACCTGAACTGGAGACAACAGTAGGGGGAAAAGTGGCCATATTTTTGTACCGCTGAATAACCCCTTTAAAACTCCTTGAGTCACCAGAAATCTATCTGCAATAAATAGAAAATAGAGAGGAGGGGAGGAGGGGGATGCAGCAGCAATAAGGGACGGACGTCCGGACTAACTAGAACATGGGGGAGGGTTCATTGTGAGAGCAGCACAGGAAAGGGGTCACCCTCTCAACACCATCTGGACCTCAGTAGAACATTACCTTCCACATATTCTCAATACTTAGTCAAATTAGTTTCAACTTTTTTTTTATGTTGTTGCTTTATACATTATTTTAAAAATATAAGGCCTTATTCTCACGTCAGTATTTTTCATCAGCAAATACTGAATCCTTTGCGACCCATTCATTTCTATGGTGCTATTCTTCATCATATTACCATTTAAAGAGACTCTGTCAGTAGGTTTATGCTGTTTATGGTGTCCTATCTCAGGGTGGCATAAACTAGTGACAGAGAAGCTGAACAGAAGGATGTATCACTTACACTGTTCTGTGCAGCTGATCCAGAGATCTCCTCCTGAATGACATGGACAATAAGTAGTCCTCTCTATTATGTGCATGAGCCCAGTAGTCCTGGATATTCATGAAAAGCAGAAAACTCCACCCACCAGCTGCTGATTGGCAATTATCTATCCATGCTGTGTATAGGAAGTCAACTGTCAATCAGCAGCTGGAGGGCGGAGTGAGGGGTGTGACAAGAATCCTATTCTCCTGCATATTTGGAGAACAGCTTAACAGAATGATGTAAGTAATACACCGATCTGTTCAGCATTTCTGTTACTAGTTTATGCTGCCCTCATTTAAGGCCTTATAAACCTGGTGACAGATTCCTTTCAAGTTCCTGGCTGGTTGGGAAAGCTAGTGACATCTTTTAATGATATCTCCCCCCCCCCTTTTTTTTTTTTTTCTACAGATCCGCACAATAAGGATGCACTAGGGATGATATTGTGCAGATTGCTGAGAAAAAAAATGCTCATCATTAATTTCATCCTTGAAAATATACTGACGAGTGAATGCAGCCTAAGTCGGATCAAGTCAGTACATTAAGATTGTACAATGCCTTCTGTTAGTCTGCGTGCAAGTTATCGCCACTTATAGCGAGCTGAGAGGGAGAATCCTTGAATTGAGGGACCTTTGTCAGCAGGGAGGTCTTGGCATGCCATAGGTTCACTAACACTATCACGGGACTACAGGATGTGCAGCAGTAGCGGAAAGAACGGGGGGGGGGGGGGGGGGTTGGGGGCATTACGCACTGCTGCTCCAGCGGGGGCCAAATGTTTTGGGCTAACCTTTATTTCTTTAGAGCTTGGGCCCCGGACATCTATGCCTAGCTACACCCCTGCCCTTGTTTATCCCTGCTGTAGAACGCTATGTAGACTTGTCTCCCATCAATCACATCTAGGGCAGACGGTGGAGCAGAGCAAGACAGCAACGGAGTCTGTAATGGAGGTCTTCCCTCTTCAGAGATAGGTCACACTTTTGTCTTGGACACAATTATAGATGGAGATTGGTCTGGAGACCATGTGGGCAGCGCTATGAAGAGGTCTCCACCAGTCCTACCCCTGGGATTATGGTATGGGGTGTCAGGCCCCTCTAATCTTCATTGATCTGGTCATACAGCTTATTACTCTATATTGTCCCAGACTACACATTAGGCTGGGTTCACACTGTTTTTGCAATTTTGTCTTCCATCCGTTTTTTGCAAAAAAACAAATGAAAAAAGGGATGAAAAAAACGATACATTTGTGTGCATCTATCTTTTTTTATTTATCCATTTTTCATTGACTTCCATTATTTAAAAAAAAAAAAAACCCAGATCAATACGCATCCGTTTTTTTTAACGTACACAAAAATAAGGTCGGCTATGTTTTTGTCTACGGTAAAAAAAAGCATGCGTTTTAAATCTTCTTTTTATAATGGAAGCCAATGGAAAAATGGATCAAAATGGATGCACACAAATGCATCCTTTCTTTCCATCTGTCCAGAGCAGCAGCAAATCCCCATAGAAAATCTCTCCTGCTCTGGACAGTTCCTGACATGGACAGAGGTGGCAGCAGAGAGCACTGTGACTGGAAAGAATACACCACTTCCTTCAGGACATAAAGCAGCTGATAAGTACTGGAAGACATGAGATTTTTAAAAAGAAGTAAATTACAATTATATAACTTTCGGAAACCAGTTAATTTGAAAGAAAAAGATTTTCGCTGGACAACCCTGGGGACGGCAGGAGTGTTCGGGACAGATTCTTAGCCTTTTCTGATGTCTATATAATAAATGTAAACATTAAAATAGACATTAGGGTCCTTTTACACAGACAGATTATCTGACAGATTTTTGCAGCCAAAGCCAGGAACAGACTATAAACAGAAGACAGGACATAAAGGAAAGACTGGATTTCTCCTCTTTTCAAATCCATTCCTGGCTTTGGTTTTAAAAATCTGCCAGATAAACTGTGTGTCTAAAAGAACCCTTACACTGGGGGAGCTGTCTGTGTCACTAGTACTGCAGCTTCCCCTATAGATATATAATACATGTTAGCTTTAGAATAGACATTACATTGGGGGAAGCTGCCTGTGTTACTAGTGCTGCAGGTGGAGCACATGTAGCAGCGCAGTTGGCATTACTGTGAATTCCCTTTCACTCCGCTAAACTGTGCCGCGGCTGCAATGCTAGTAACACAGATAACTTCCCCAAGTGTAATGTCTATTGTTATGGTAACATGTAATATATAGACATCATTCGAGGCTGCAGCAATAGTGATACAGACAGCTCCCCCAGTGTAATGTCTATTCTAATAGTAACATGTATTATATAGACATAGGGGAGGCTGCAGCACTAGTGACACAGACAGCATCCCCAGTGTAATGTCTATTCTATTGGTAACATGTATTATATAGACATCAGGGGAGGCTGCAGAACTAGTGACACAGACAGCTCCCCCCAGTGTAATGTCTATTCTAATGGTAACATGTATTATATAGACATCAGGTGAGGCGGCAGCACTACTGACACAGGCAGCTTCCCCTAGTTTAATGTCTATTCTAATGCTAACATGTATTATATAGACATCAGGAGAGGCTGCAGCACTAGTGACACAGGCAGCTCCCCCCAGTGTAATGTCTATTCTATTGGTAACATGTATTATATAGACATAGGGGAGGCAACAGCACTAGTGACACAGACAGCTCCCCCCAGTGTAATGTCTATTCTAATGGTAACACATTATATAGACATCAGGAGAGGCTGCAGCACTAGTAACACAGACAGCTCCCCCAGTGTAATGTTTATTCTAATAGTAACATGTATTATATAGAAATAGGGGAGGCTGCAGCACTACTGACACAGACAGCTTTCCCCAGTGTGATGTCGAATGCTAATATGCATTAGAATCAATATCAGGAGAAGCTCGTTATCATTATCATGATATGTAACTATGTCAGGACCAGGGTTTGAGCAGCCCTGCAGTTCACAACACAGCCATTTGTGACAGCTGAGGAGTCATGTCACCCCGTTCTGCGGCCACTTAATCTAAACTGTAAATATGTTTTTTTTTTTTAAATGTAAGTTTTTTGTCTTTTTTATTATATATATATATATATATATATTTTTTTTTTTACATTTTTAAGATCATTGGGAGATCGTTGCCAGCTTTATAATACAATTTTTTTTTTTTTTTTATGCCAATGTTGTATTAAGATGTTATCTGGTGGCGGGAGGCAGAGGACATAACAGTGCTACTCATAGCAGCTCAGCATAGAGTCTATACTGTTCTATGCAATATGCTGAGTGGCCAATTCTTGCACAAGTGGCACATCAGCGGATGTTGTGAAAAGGATGACAGCAACCGTGACAGCATTGCAGTTTATGATTTCAGTCGGGGCAACCCCTTTAAATTAAGTTATTTTATAAAGTTGTATAACTTTATTTAAAATTTTACTAAAAGATATATATTTACATTTCTTTAATTTTTATCACACACACAAGGGTGTGTGTAAGATAAAAATTAAAGAAATGTAAAAAATAATGTCTAATTCTAATGTTACCATTAGAATTATACAGACAATAGTATCAATAGTAACAATAGTATTATACAGACATCGGGGAGGCTGCAGCACTAGTAACACAGACAGCTGCCCCCAGTGTAATGTCTATTCTAATGGTAACATGTATTATATGGACATCAGGGGAGGCTGCAGCACTAGTGACACAGACAGCTGCCCCCAGTGTAATGTCTATTCTAATGGTAACATGTATTATATGGACATCAGGGGAGGCTGCAGCACTAGTGACACAGACAGTGTGTGTATATATATATATATATATATATATATATACACACACACACACACACACACACAGTAGTACCTTGTTTTAAGAGTAACTTGGATTGAGAGCGTTTGGAGGAAAATCTCACAGTTTTTCAAACTTGTAACTTGGTTTAAGAGCTCCCTGTACTGGGTGGGAGTGGGAGTAGGGGAGGGGCATGGTCTGCACAGGGTGGTCTACAGCTCTGTACTCCGACCCAGGAAGTCTCCCTCACCTTCCAAATCATAGCAGATCCACTTCAGGCTGGGGCTTACATCAGGGAACAGGACTGTGTAGGTAATCTCTCCATAGCTGTGACCCCTCTCTCCCCAGACAGAGTGCTGCATGTACGGTCCTGGAACGAATTATGCTCGTAATCCAAGGGGATGTCTTATATTTCAATGAAGAATTCACAAAAAAATTAAAATAAATAAATATAAATATTTATTATATAGCGCAGGGGTCCTCAACTGGCTAATAAGCAGCAATTCTGTATATAAATAGTTGAACGTTTGTGACAAAGTAACAATACACGTTTCCTACTGATGTTCAGCTCGGACCTTCACCTGACAATAGACCCCGGTAAGTGGACCTTCACTAAAAGTTGTTGAGTACCCCTGATATAGCGTATAGTAATTTTCATCACAAACCTGCATAACCAGACTTAACCCTGGTGGTGGAGGATGGCGACAGGGTTTTACATTCGTGGGAAGCCTTATTTTAAGCTATCCTGTAAAATAGCAGCGAGCAACTGGGCGGTATTCCCTAGCCTGGATAAGTGAAACAAAAGACAAGACGAACAAACACAATAAGAATAGTCAGCAATCCGGGTCACAACAATCGGGCAGCAAAAGTACAAAATCAGAATCCAATAGGCGTAGTCAGAGTACAGGCAATATGGTCAGGGGCAGGCGGCAAGCAAGGGAGGTCAAAGATACAAAGGCAAAGATCAGGAGATGCAAATAACAGAACACACAAGCAGGCAGAGACTTATGGTATGTTTACACAGAAAGATTTATCTGACAGACTTTTTAAGCTAAAGCCAGAAATGGATTTGAAAAGAGAAGAAATCTCAGTGATTCTTTTAGAACATGTTCTCTGCTTATAGTCTGGTCCTGTCTTAGGCTTCAAAAAAAATCTGTCAGATAAATCTTTCAGTGTAAAGGCACTCTTAGGGTGGGTTCACACTGAGGAACTCCGTAGAATTCTGCAGTATGTCCGCGTGCCTTTCTGCCGGCTCCATAGACACCATAGACATGTCACTTCTTTCAGCGGATAGTGGAATACGCCGGCCCATATAATGGTGGCTATGGAGCCGGCGAAAAGGCGTGCGGACATACTGCGGAATTCCGCGGGCATTATCCGCGAGAATTCCTCAGTATGAACCCACCCTTAGTCAATAAACAGCAATGAGAACACAGACTGGGGTTAGTTATATAGGAGGCCAGGGATCTGATCCAGAACGTAATTGGACCATCCCCCTGATCTCCAAGCACAGACAGCTGAGAACACAACAGATCCACTGGCAGGAAGACCTGTCAGTCACAGCAGAACCAAAACACAGATTAACCCTGACATGGCCAGACAGAACTCAGCAGGGGAAGTCGGGTGTGTCTCCCAAACAAAGTGAGCAGATAAACCAGTGTTCAGACGCTGCAAAACAAAACACAGAAACAGAATACAAGAAAATCAGTGCCTTCTCGGCCGCACAGCACGAGCCGAGGGGCGCATAATGCTCCGCAAAGATACAGTCCTGACAGTACCCCCCCCTTTTATGAGGGGCCTCAGGACCCTCACAGGACTCAACTTCACTTAGAAGATTGCCATCTGACTCCCACTCGGCAGAAGAAGAGTCCATGGCATGGAGAACAGGCTTACTGACAGGACGAGCAAAAGAACATGATAAATCTGATTCAGGAATATCAGGTACAGCAGAACTAGAAATATTTATTTCGCCGGAGGGTACCTGTGCGCCCAAGTGACTTTCCTGGGAGTCACCTGAACGCTGATGATCTGGGTGCAGGTTTTCTTGCCGCTTGGGACGCTTGTGGCAGAAACTGATGTAATGGCCGCTGTCACCACAGTAGTAACATAGACCGTTGTGTCTTCGATGTTCTTGCCTGGTCCTGGCATCCAATCGTCCCAGCTGCATGGGCTCGTCCTCATGAATATCAGGGATAACAATAGGGGTTTTTGACAAAGCAGGAGACAGGGTTATTAGAGGGGTGAGCCTACTCTCTCCCTATGCCAGTCACGGAGCCTGCGGTCTATGCGAATAGCCAAATTCATGGCCTGCTTAAAGAGGACCAATCACCTAAAAATCACTGTCCCTATTATCAAAGGAAATCTCTCCCTAAGTCTATCTAAGAAGATACAGACTGCCTGTGCAGTCTGTATCTTATCCCTTTACCCAATTCTCTTGCTTGCTGAACGAAGGCCGGGCGCCGCCATCTTGATGACGTCACTTTGCGTTTCACCGCTGGAACGCAAGTGACGTATTCAAGGTGGCGTCGCCCGGCCTTCCAGCACCGAACAAGAGGATCAGGTAAAGTATAAGCTACAGACTGTAAAGGCAGTCTATTTATGAAGATACAGACTGCCTTTGCAGTCTGTATCTTATACTTTACCTGTTCCTCTTGTTTGCTGCAGCAAGGCCGGCGCCGCCATCTTTATTACGTCGCTTGCGTTCCACCGCTGGAACGCAAGTGACGTATTCAAGATGGCGCCGCCCGGCATCAGACTGCAACGGACAAGAGGATCAGGTAAAGTATAAGATACAGACTGCAAAGGCAGTCTGTATCTTCATAAATAGACAAAATGAAGATACAGACTGCTGTTGCAGTCTGTATCTTATACTATACCTGTTCCTCTTGTTCGGCCCGGCCGCCGCCATCTTGATTACGCTACTTGCGTTCCACCACTGGAACGCAAATGACGTAATCAAGATGGCGGCGGCCGGCATTGCTGCCGCTGTGGATGACGGGAGCTTCTTGTCTCGAGCCGACTCTTTTGAAAAGAGCCGGCGCGAGACAGTGAATTAAAAAGTGAATAAAACAAAAACGCGGCCGAAAAAATAAATAAAAGTATTTACAAATGTTAATTAAATAAATAATTACATTGAATTAGAAAATAAAATTTTTTAAAATTTCTTCCGTGATTGGTTCTCTTTAAGGCTGGGTTCATACTACGTATATTTCAGTCAGTATCGTGGTCCTCATAGTGCAACCAAAACCAGGAGTGGATTAAAAACACAGAAAGGATCTGATCACACAATGGTGAAATTGAGTGGATGGCCGCCATATAACAGTAAATAACGGCCATTATTTCAATATAACAGCCATTGTTTTAAAATAACAGCAAATATTTGCCATTAAATGGCGGCCATCCACTCAATTTCATCATTGTGTGAACAGAGCCTTTCTGTGTTTTTAATCCACTCCTGGTTTTGGTTGCAATATGAGGACCACAATACTGACTGAAATATACGTAGTGTGAACCCAGCCTAAGGGTGGAAGGATCTGGGTGTCCTTTCCAGGCATCCTTAATGCCATCAGATAACCCCCTGCTTAAATTGGCATCTAAGTGTCGGGTCATTCTGCAGTGTCCCAGAACATGCAGACTACTACTCCTATTATGGCCATTTCTCTTGCTGTGTCAATGCCTGTTCTGGTAAGTGTTTGCACTGCAACTGCTGCTGGTTTTCCCCTAGTATTCTCTGGTAATGTGCATTCTCATGTGTATTCTCATGTATTCCTGTGTATTATTACGTTGTACAGTGGTATGCAAGGCTGTTGATCACGTGACCGTGCCAGTGCCCTGTAACCATGGTTCCTCCAATGGCCGACTAACTCTGGCCAGGAGCAACCATGTGACCTCCCACTTCCTCCTAACAAGTTAGTCTTCCCCCTGCTTCCAGGCAAGGAGGATGTGTGTCGTCCCTCTCCTGCCTCAGAGGAGTTGGACACTTTGCAGCTCCCACTTCACCACTAGAAGTGTGGATCGAGTGCTCTGCTATATTCAAGTCTTCGGCTGTACCTGCCTGCTCAAGTGTCCGGAGTTCCTTCTCTCATCTGGGTGTCATTCCGTTATCTCTCCTCATCGCTACAAGGATTCACAGCAAGTATTATTCTCAAGCTAATCCACCCAGCAACGCTATTTCTCTCATACTCCTACTCCCATCATCCGGCACGTATTCTCACAGCCTATGCAGCACCACTCCTGCTTTATTTGTCAAAGCCTGCTATATACCCGGTTGCATCCGGACAGAACTGTTGCTACTAGTTACCTCATCTATAATAAAACCGCTGTTACTGAACCCTGGCATTGGTGTCCACTAACTGGTGCCCTGACTAAGTGCAGCGAAGAATCGCATGCCCATCATCACCCGCAGATTCCACAGACCGGCCCTACAGCTGTGCTGCCCTCAGGCCTATACCGTGACAAGTATAACCCCTGCAGCTGCCCCGGTCATTGCCCGCTCATAACACCAGCACTGCGGAAGTGGCTCCCAGGGGCCAGGGCATCGCATTTTCACCCAGATGGACCGCACCACTGACGGAACTCGGCACAATACTCCTCCACTGGTCGCTGGCCCCGTCTCAAAGTTGTCAATTGCCTCTAAGCTACTGCTGCCCTGTCAGGGTCATCATAAAGTAGTTCCAATGCCGAAAAAAAATGATCCACAGAAGATAATTCAGTGGCGGCGAGTCACAGCAGAACCAAAACACAGATTAACCATGGCATGGCCAGACAGAACTCAGACGGGGAAGTCGTGTGTGTCTCCCAAACAAAGTGAGCAGATAAACCAGTGTTCACACACTGCAAAACAAAACACAGAAACAGAATACAAGAAAATCAGCGCCTTCTCGGCCGCACAACACAAGCCGAGGGGCCCATCACGCTCTGCAAAAAGATACAATCATGACAGTATATCCATAGAATTGTTAGGATTTTGATTTGGAACGAGGCCTTGTCTTACAGCCATTTTCCCAATAGTCTTCACATGGCCAACATCTTTGCCCTCTTCACCTACTATTAGGTCAAGGTTTGAGAAAGAGTTAACCTAGCTGTCACATGATCAGCTGAAATTAGTGCCCCCCCCCCCCCCCCCGTAATGAATCATTCTGCCCCATAAAGAAACATGAAAGAAGCGATGGAGAATTCAGGTTTCAAAGCCAATGTTCAATCCTCAAATGCGCCAAGATCTTTGTAGCATCTCCAGATTTCAAAGTCACATTGCGAATAATTTATTACTTGTAGTTCAAAAAAAAAAACTTTCTTCCTTCCCTTGAGTGACGTGCGGGTTCCTCTGTGTAAAGGACAGGCTGGATCTTATTAGTAGTTAGTCCTCATTGTGACTGTTTTGTAGCCTGGAAAATTAGCATATCTTTATAATTGAATTACGTCTTATGAGGCTTTGTTTTGATAATATGATTTCCAAATGTAATTGCATTAATTTCATCCATGTGAGATAAAACGGAGAAGCTAAATGTCCCGGCTAAAGCCCCATTGAAAAACAGCGAGCTGATCGTTTTAATTAGACGGAAGCATTTAATTCCAATCTAGTGGGTGTTTACGGTGTATGGCTGAGTAAAGGTTACACTGTATATACTGAATATTCACTCGCCTGGCAGAGCCCGATGCTAAGTATTTACAAGCGGCTAAGCATCTCTAATCCCATCGACCCGCTTTACAACATGTCGGATTTATAAACATTTAAAGGAGAAAAAAATATTGTAAAAATGGACGAAATGTGGTTTGAGCCGCAAGTAGCACGTTATAGTCCAGGTATAGCTGAGGAAACCGCTATATAGTTTTGCTAGACAATAGTTGGTTTAACCTTGAATTTATAGACTGTTTTCTGTTAGAAGTCCAGTAGATGGTCCCATTTGGTTACTGACAGATATTTCTACGAACATACACACGCAAGAAGGCTGTCTGTCACAGAGTAGCACCACCCAATTTACTGAGGTCTGATTTGTTTGAATTGGCCATCGGATTTAGTTCAAATTTGGATTTAAAGGCACCAGAACAGGAGCAGGAACACCTGTCAAATGTAGGCGTCCCTGCTCCAGTACAGTACACTGAGTGGTCGTACACGTTGGGCCTAGTGCAGAGTTTCGAGTAGAGTTAAAGGATAGCGATGAGCGAGCATGCTTGTCCAAGCTTCATACTCGTTCGAGTATTAGGGTATTTGATGGTACTCGTTACTCGGACGAGCATCTCATGATACTCGAGAGAATGGCATCTTCCTCTTCCTGCATATTTGGCGGCTTTTTCTGAGCCAATCATCATGCAGGACAGTCTTTGGGAGCTCGTAGCATCACATGGGACCCATACATGTCGATTGCAGCGATTAGTTGGCCAGATTAGATGACCTGGACATATAGGATCTGTGCCAGGGGTATTCGTCTCACATGCATGCTGGAAAAAATCTTTATTTTTTTTTTGTATTACTCCAGACTGTTGGCTGGGACTTGCAGTTCAGCTACCACGATTGTAGCAGCACACTGTGGTGATCGGCTGCTCCCAGAAAGGGGACAGCAGGTGTTGCACACAGACCCCAAAGAAGTCCTCAGTACTATTATATTATTTTGTGGCTGGTGCTGCTGTTGTACATTGTATTGCTGTGATTTGTAGTACAGCTGCATAGAACCTGTTTTAATGGTTGCTGGTGTTCTCACTGCCAGGTTGTTGGCCAGAATTAGGCATAATGGTGCCATTAGGCAGCCTCAGAGGCATGCATACATGTTGCCCCTGCTGTTTCCTGTCCATTTTCGTGGTGTTTCCATCATTTTCTGAGGTTGACAGGTTTTCACACAACCTTCCCTCTACTGAGCTTGGATCTCCTGCAAAAATACTTGAGTTTCTCATTGACTTCAAAGGGGTTGGTTATTCGAAACGAGCACCCGAGTATCGGGAAATATTTGTCTCGAGTAACGAGCACCCGAGCATTTTAGTACTCGCTCATCACTATTAAAGAAGTATTAGTGGTGATAGACTATTAACAGAGGGTGCAATGGAAAGTATGTACAGAAGCAGGGACTCATGTGCCTCCTACTATACAAGGGGCCACAAGGGGCCACCTACTATAAAGGGACAGAATCAACAGATTACCTTTGACCCCTGTATACGCCATGCGGTAAATGAAGGGTACTTATATAGCAAGTGCTATAGAGCGATCACCAAACCTTTGCGGTACTATGATCACATAGGCACATTCTAGGGGTTGTGGGAGCTCACCCTTGTGACGGGAGAAGGAGTTTACTGCTCTCAAGATAATGGTGGACCCAGCGGCCAAAGGCCCCCATGATCAGCTGGTTATCCCCTAGCCTGTTGATAGGAGATAACTGCCAGTTGGGAGAACTTCTTTAAGGGATGGCCGTAGCCTAACTAAATGATTATATAACATGCACATATAAGATATGCAATAAAGCATTCCCCATATGAAGAGCAAAATATAAGATCTCAATATCTAAATTATAAAAATATACTGTGTTCCAAAGGTCGTCATTAGCGGAGTCTTTAAGGAGTTGAGGATTGAGTGGACGTTCTACGCATGAAGTAACCTTTAGCCTGAATCATCTATCATATTGCGAATGGAGATAACCAAATGAAGAACTGAAAAATTCTTTGAGGTTTCAAAAGCAAAACTAGCTTGGTCTTTACCGAGAACCTGTCAGCTCTCATCTGTAGGACGGTATGGATTACCTGTCTGTTCTCCTGACATGTCTTTAGTAGATACTTGTATTCCACTCATAATAATTCTGGTAGATCTTTTCTTAGAATTCTTCATTTGTTTGATCTTCCTTCATTTCTATTGGAAAAAAATAAAAAAAATTGTCATCTGGGTGGTACCGTTCCCTTTCTGGGAGGAGTGGGTCCCTACAAACTATGGCACTGTCCAGTCACTGCCGTTGTCTATGCTAGATCTTCGCTCAGCCATTAAGCTACGTCTTCCACTGACCAGAGGTCGGGAGCATCTCTCACTTCAGGATGTACAGGTACATAAGTGATGTTATGGTGCTCTGTCTTGCAGAGAGAGAAAATGTCGGTGACTGCAAGGAAGGTATTTTTTTTCTCTTGGTAATGGCATCCTACCCAAATAGGACAAACTACCTACTGAGGGACAAAATGCCTACTGGTGGGGAACTACCTACAGGGGGAAAACTATCTAGAGGGGGAATAACTACCTACAGGGGGACAAACTAACTTCCAGTGGGAAAACTACCTACAAAGCACCAACTACCTACAAAGGGACAAATTACCTATTGGTGGACAAACTACCTACTGGGGAAAAAGCTACCTACAGGTGGACAAACTACCTACTGGGGGAAAAACTACCTACAGGGGGACAAACTGTCTACAAGGAGATCATACATACAGGGGGAAACTACCTATTGTGGGCAAACTGTCTATTGGTGGGCCAAGTACCTATTGAGGAACAAACTACCTATTGGGGGGGGGGGACTACCTTCAGGGAGAAAACTATCCACTAGGGGAAAAGTTATGTACAGGGGGACAAACTGTCTACAAGGGGGGTGCTACATACAGGGGGAAAACTGGCTTTAGCTGCTAAATTAAAGAGGGCAAATTTCTCACTGGGGGGCAAATTATCTGGGACAAATTTCCTACTGCAGAAAACTACTTTTGAGAGGGTCCTACCTACAAGGAGCAATCTACTTATAGTGGGGCCTATCGTCAGGAGGCAATCTATTTATAAGGGGGGCTTCCTACTGTACAGGGGGCAATCTACCTACAAGGGGGGCTTACCTTCTTACAAGGGGACCTACCTGCATGGATCCCATCAGCCTGGTCATAGCCTTAAGTATTACAGTCTTCATACCCCAGACCCCCCCAAGTTAAATATCTGGATGCACCCCTGAACACTCAAATGTATTGTCTTTTATTTTATCCGCACTTGATATCCGCGCTGTCTTTCTCCCGGGGCCCTTACATTCTAAGCCGCAAGGACTTTCCTGCCGACTCTTCCCAGCAGTGACGTCTCCAATGCTTTGGGCTAGCCAGGCTCCACCAGGACCATAACTTCTTCCTTCAGGCTATGCACACTGGGGCTCTCCATAAACGTTCTCTGATGCTACAAGAACAGGAAACCACAGTCAACCGCTCACCTTCTGCCTGTCTGACCCTCTCCCCCCACACACAAAGTGTCACACTTACCCCCTATTCTGTGTCAGAATTCCCCTTAAAGAGACAAGTTCTCTACCTGTATGGTGACGCTGTATGTGGATTACAATTTGATTTATGCCCCAGCTTCCATATGAAAGGGGTAATTTTGTAATGAGATGACCACTTTAAGGCGCTAAATATATATATTTTTTAAAAAGTCTGAAATGTTTTTTACTTTTAAGCTGTTTTTTTTTTGTTTGTTTTTACCCCCACTGCAATATTTAGTTTGTGAGGTGCAGGTGGCTGTTATTTCAGAGCGCTGTGCAGTTAGCCGAGTCAGAATGAGAAAAACAACTGTAATTGTTCTCATTAGGCATCGGAATCGTAGAGCGAGACACGATGGACAGACCACTGCGCTCATGCACTAATGTTTTAATCACCGTAACCCTAAGGAACGTGTCATGCTGCTTTAAAGGTTTTTTAGTCGCTGTAATTTCTAACAATTATACATTTGTTCAGAGGATCTGGCAATTTCCTGGCTTCGGTGTCAATAATTATTATAATTCTACAGGTTTTCATTTAGGCATTGTTTCTGTATAGAAGAACCTGAAATTTTAAGCCATAGTTTCTCTTGAGGAAAATAAATGTTAATATATAAATTTATATGTGTTTTTTTTTTTTTAAGGGGTACTCCGGCGAAACTTTATTTATTTATTTTCAAATCAGCTGGTTTCAGAAAGTTGTATAGATTTGTAATTTACTTCTATGTAAAAATCTCAACTCTTTCAATGCTTATCAGCTGCTGTATGTAGTGCATGGTGTTTTCTTTTCAGTTTGACACAGTGCTCTCTGCTGCCCCTGCTGTCCGTTTCAGGAACTGTTCGAAGTAGCAAATCCCCAGGTTCCAAGTCAGACAAAGTGCCAACTAGGCGTGAAACAATTGTTGCTTTCTTTGTGAACGCACCTGCTCAACACCTTTCCCCCTCTCCAGCCACAGCCTATGGTGCTTTGTAATAAACCTGCTGCATACTACAGACCGGTGAGTGCTGGACTCTTTCTTCTTTTTTGGTCCAAATCCCCAAAGAAAACCTTCCCTGCTCTGGACAGTTTCTTACATGGACAGAGGTGGCAGCAGAGAGCACTGTGTCAGACTGGAAAGAATACACCACTTCCTGCAGGACATGCGGCAGCTGATAAGTACTGGAAGACTAGAGATTTTTATATAGAAGTAAATATCAAATCTAGATAACAATATATATATATATAACTATAGATAATTATGCCGGAGTACCCCTTTAAACATCAGGAAATATTTATGCGTCAGGGACAAATGAAATAATATGGATTTTTTTTGTGATGTTGTCTTTTACATGATTATCTATATATTAATCTTGAATCTTATAATACAATACATACAATGTCCTGCTCTCTGTTCTGCTCACCACAGCCACCGCTGAAGCTTCTAAAACCATCTCTGAAGCGATACCCACTCAGCCAATCATGGGCCATGTAGTTGTCCTGTACCGGCCAGTGATTGCCTGAGTGATCGGTCCCTGCACAGAATTGAAACAGCAGTTGCGGTGAGCAGGGAACCAGGAGCAAGACACCAGAGGAGTGAGGACCGGTAAGTATAATCTTTATTATTTTCAATGTAAAACAAGGTCTGCATGGACATCACTAACGATAAATACACACGCACACATTTATATATATATATATATATATATATATATATATATATATATATACAGCCCTTGCTAAACAGTACCAGACAGCCGTTTGACAGGCTATGTTAATGAGCACTGTTCTAGAAGATTGTCACTCACTTCCTGTGTTAATCGGACCATGTAATACGGCCCTAAGGCTGCCTGGAAAACATGGATACTCATGATATCCGAGCATGTATGAGGTTCACTCATCTCTCTCTCTCACTCATGCTCAGTTGCTGTGTCTGTATTTATGTCTGATTTAACTGTGTGAACATAGCCTAATCGTGAATTAACCATCAAAATTGCGCACACTGGGGGAGATTTATCAAACATGGGGTAAAGTGAAACTGGCTCAGTTGCCCCTAGCAACCAATCAGATTCCACCTTTCATTCCTCACAGACTCTTTGGAAAATGAAAGGTGGAATCTGATTGGTTGCTAGGGGCAACTGAGCCAGTCTCACTTTACACCATGTTTGATAAATCTCCCCCACTGTCTTAACTTTATTTTATATATTTTGAACATTGGGTTTCATTGTATTTGATTATTGTAAATTGCCGGTTTGTAGATCTGTTGTATGTTCTGCGTATGAAAGCTTCATAGTAACCTTCACAGAAAGCAGCAATGACTCGGGCTCCATTTTAATGTTGAGTCTGGTCACTTGAGAACAATAAATTTCCATATAACAGAGTAGAATAAATAATTAGCGGAGCTTTGCCTTTTATGAGATTAGATTTCCACATAATTAAGCTAATGGCTCTGTAGATAAATAAACCTTCACCAAGATGAAATAAATACTTATGGGGGTCTCCGCCACTTCAAATAAACACAAATCCTGTCTACATTCATTTACTAAGTCACAACATCAGGTAAACACTTATACTTAGGGGTTCCGCCACCCACCGCACAATCTCCTGAAGAAGCCAAGGAAACATTTTAAGTGAACTTATCCAATAGGTCATGACTTAATAATACAAATAAAAACTGAAAATTGTTCATCTGCCCAGACATGACCTCATCCATGGCTTCCTGTATGGATTCTATGTGCATGGTTTATGGCATTATTTTACAACAACACGTTTATGTGGTTGTTGTTTGGATGGAGCGTTACAATGTAGTACAATTAGAGATGAGCAACCCAACCTTTAAGAAATCATATTCATTATGAGTTTTGCAAAAATGTCAGTTTGTCCAAATTTTTTGGAACGCACGTAACCACTTTGTAAGGATGGTCGTCGCACAATGTGATACGCATAAAAAACAACAAAAGAGCCTATGCTTACCTGTTCTCGCTCTCTCAATGTCCTCCTATTGGTCTCCAGTTTCCGACGCCAGCTTGTTTTGTGTATACTTACTTATGACAGCACAAAACAGCAACATTGCTGTCATAAGTAAATACTGTATACACAAAACAAGCTGGCGGGGTAGAAAGCAACTGGCGTACATGGGGATTGTGTTTATGCAAAGCAAGCATGCATAGAACTGTCTGTATACAACTGCCAGTTGATAGACAGGGTGTAATACGTATGTCAGTAGCTTCAACATCACACATCTTTCTGCACTTTCTACTGACCTGGAGCCATCCAAGTAAATATAGACTTCAAAAACTGCTATAGAGGTTAAGGGGATTTTCCATTCAGGTAAATTATATGTTCAATAGAGATGAGTGCAACTCAACTGGCCCGATCCATGTTTTCCTGGACTCCCTAGGGCTGCATCAAACTTCCTCAGCCACTGGATTTCAAATGATCAGACTTGAGCATGCGCCAGTTGTGTTCATCTCTAAGGGCAACTTCACATGGAGTAAAACTGGTGGAATTCTGCTAGCCTTCATGACATACTGGCAGTCTGTGGGAGGCTCGCGCTCCTCCTCTCACCCTGCAGAAGAATGGACATGTCAATTCTTCCGAGCAGAGAGTCGTGGAGAGAGGAGGCGCATGAGCCTCCCATAGACTGCCAGCATGGTACAGCGGCAGGCGGAAATCCGCATGTTTTACTCCTTATGTTGAATAATCCGCCCTCTTGGAGTCTAACAATCTGTTCTATTCTTGTTTTTATTTTATTGGTCTCTTTTCCCAAGGTCTAAGGCTGCAGCTTTCTGCTCCAGACACTGAAAAGTGTGTCTGAGCTGTTCTCTCCATTCTCGCTCTGAACTCCTCTCTTACCCTTCCCTTCAAAGATGCTCATGTTAACACTGTTACTGCACTCTGTAATGCTTGCCAGCCCCCTCTAAAGTCAAGTGCGGTGGCCAGGCACCAGGGTTTTGGTTTACTGCCGTGTCAGTTGGTACAATGGTGTGGTAGCTGAGTGGGTCTAGGGTCCCTTAGGCACTTGTCACGGTAGCCTGGAGTGGTATAGGACCCACCCCGGACAGTTTGAAGCCCTGCCTTTAGGGAAAGGTAAAACCCAATGTATACATGCGCAAGAATAGGCCAGCGTTCAACACTTGAAAAGTAAAACAGTTTACTTGCAATACAAGTTTGCGAACAATACTGGAGCTTACTCAGGTTCTTGTGGTTGAGGTAGAGACAAGGTGCTTGTAAGAGAAGGTTTTGCAGAAGAGAGAGTGGAGGAGAGAGGGTGCCTGAAGGGCCTTGTCCAATTAGTAATGTGCTCTGCCTGGAGCAGTTTAAACTGAAGAAGTATAGAGAACACTTGTACACACGTATAGACTGTGTCTGACTGCCTTCTGCCCTACAGTAGTGGGCTACCCATCCTGCAGGGTAGTATGAGCCCCAGGCCTAGTTATCTGGGCTAAGAAGACTTCCAAGACTTCAAGATTGTCCTGGGATGCGCAGTGGAATACCTCGACTCTTAGTTACTTTGTTCCACTGGGGTCAGTACCTGTGACTGCCGAGGTAACTGCCCTGCACATTTTAGAGAGGTCCCTGGCATGGACAAGGTGATCCTTCTTCTGGCTGCTCTCCCCCTTTGTACTGTCTAGCACTGCACAGTGTCAGACTGGCCCACCAGAGGACCGGAGGATGCTCTGGTGGGCCTCCAGCTTTAGAACATGCACAAACAATGACTATCGTTTCTCACTGGTTCTTCATTGGTGGGCCCCCAGGAACATTTCCTCTAGTGGGCCCCAGATACCCCAGTCCGACACTGGCACTGCATAGTTGCTGTGTCGTTCATAAGGAAAATCTGTAGCATCTTTAGGCTCTCCATCCACCGACTACTACACACGACTCTCCCCAACTAGAGACTGACTCCTCCCACCAGGAACTAACTCCTTACTACAGGGGTCTAACCACACTCTACTGTGATTGATGGGGGCTGTGTGTGCTCATTATTCAGGTGCAATAGAATTTAGGGGCCCATACCATGGTCACTACTTAAGTTGCTGATGCCCTTACTGTGATTAACAATTGAGACACAGTTTTTCATGTCTGGAGCAGAAGGCAGCAGACTTAGAATTCGGGGAAGGAGACTGATAAGATAACAACAAGTATGGAACAAATTATTAGTCTCCAGGAAGGGGGGGGGGGGGGGGATTATTGAACATGTATTTCACCTAACCAGATATCCTCTTTAACAAAGAGTAAGGATATGTTTACACACCGTCTCCTTTCGGCCATTTTGAGGTGAATTAACAGCTATTATTTAATATTGACAGCCAGCATGTCAGGGATAACAAACACAACCAGACAGTGGGCCCTGAACTGAACCCACCCACTGTCACCTGCCTACTTGCCTCAGTCGACCCTAGGCGGTCGCGGACAACCACGGAGACGTTCCCTACGCTACGTACGTGACACACAGAACAAGACGGACAGACAAACACAATAAAGAATAGTCAAACAATCCGGGTCAAACCACACGGGCAACGCAGTACAAAGTCAGGAACACAAGGGATAGTCAAAAGTCAGGCGGAGGTCAGAACACGAGTAATCAGGCAGAAGGAATTAGGACGGGGTTCGCAGGAATAGGACAGGGGGAGCTGGGATCAGAATGAACTAATAGCCAGCGATTGCCAACTGGCTTAAACTTCACTTTATACTGGATCAGGAGCCCGGACCAGAAACTGATTGGTCTGGTCTCCTGATTCCAGTAGCAATACAGCTGCGGCACTGCAGGCCGAGTGGCAGGGCGATCTGTCACTCAGCCTGCACGGGAGCCGCATCAGCTGTGCCGGCCAGCCGGCTGACTGTCACGTGAGACCGCGGCGTCCCTGGTTACTAGGGACGCCGTCGGGTCTCCCTGACGTCACTCAGCTCCGGCGGGCGGAGTGCCGGCGCGCTCTCGAGCCGGATGACGGAGCCGAGCCCGAAGAGGATGCCACAGGAGCCAGGTCAGGTGAGTTCCTGACACAGTATTTGTATAGTACAATCATGGCTGCTGTTTGGCCTCAAAATGGCGGTCGTCCTAAAAGACAGTCATCAAACAGCTAATAAAAAAAACATAGCCTGACACTGTCCTTTTTTTGGTTTCATTTTATTACAATCTCTTAATAAAAGATAAGTTTTATCATACCTCGTGGTGTACTAGAGTTTGATTTCCATGTTAATCCCCTCTGCCTCATAGACTTATAATGGACCGAGATTATCAGATAATATAGGATTCATCATTCACAATAAGCGATATAGACATCTCCTCCCTATGACCTTTGTACAGGTCACAGAGCATGCTCGCAACACTGTCCTATAGAAATCAATGAGTCATCTTTAAGCTATAGGTTCCTATGGTCTTTAGGGTTCTCTAAAAGCAGATAGCAGCTCTGTCAAGATGGCCACCACCGTGATCATTTACAGAAAACACAATGAAAACATCAATAACAAAAAAAAAATATTTCAACAGAGTAGAAAGTCAGAATAGGTTTCAGTATCTGGTTTTATGTTGTATACAATATACAGTGGACACAATCCCTTTAAGAGTAGTTAAAATGACTGTGTTCCAGTGTTATAAAGGATACAATATAATGTACAGTATGGGGGAATTATTTTCGGCTGCACGGTCAATGTTCATTCTGTTACATTTTGCAAACAAGTATTTTCGAATTAAACAAGCTTTAGAAACAGCAAACGGCGGAATGAAAGGTAAAGCCTTTTGTGGAGCGGTCGTTGGAGTCAGAAAGCTGTCAGCGTGGCGCGGCTCAC
Source organism: Dendropsophus ebraccatus (assembly GCF_027789765.1). Classification (NCBI taxonomy): domain Eukaryota; kingdom Metazoa; phylum Chordata; class Amphibia; order Anura; family Hylidae; genus Dendropsophus; species Dendropsophus ebraccatus. The sequence continues at coordinate 22,688,704 of NC_091458.1, read as the reverse complement.
CAGTGCTGCATTTAAGAAAAGGGGGAAATGGATTTCAGGACAGGCGGTCTATTTACTCCACATTATTGTCCATTTGATCACACAGTAGGAAATTCCTTTTTACAAAATAGATTTTTTTTTTTTTTGCTTTTCCAAAGTTTACATTTTCTCGGTTTTTAGCTTTGGCTTTTATTTTCTTCCAGTGGAATACACTGTAAGGAAATTAAGTCCAGTATATGTTTTATATAGCTTATAGCTTTGACGTTATTATAGGTGTTGTTTAGGATCAATGATATGTGTCTTTAAAACTTTAATGCATAGGAAAAATACATTTTGATCCACCCTCTAAGGCAGGGTGTCAAACTCAGGCCCTTCAGCTGTTGCAAACTTACAATTCCCATCATGCCTGGACAGCCAAAGCTTTGCGACTGAAGGTGCAATCTGCACTGGATGTCACTGTGACTTGGGTATTGTTTGGCACAGCAGAGAAGAGGTACTTGAGGGGTTAACTGTTTAACTGTACTGTTCACCTTGTCTATGCTACTGTTGTATGGGATGATTTCCCCTAACCAATCCTTGATCTAGGTTCCTCAAACTAGCCCACCAATCACAGACCAGAGTGAGGGCCTTCCAGTTTGTTCCTGCCTAATAACAGAACAATTTATACCCTGATACCCTCTTGCTATAGTTTTCTTCCAGGGCTTGGCCTGAGGCCAGGCCCCCTGTGCGGGACTTTGTACCAAAATATTTTCTTTTTATTTCTTCCCATGTAACCTCATCTTGGCACAGTCTGGCTAAAAGTCCACAGATAGTAAAACTGAGGTGAAAAGAGGCCAAAAGGAATAACCTATGCTACCTTCAGTCAGTGGCTAGATAAGCGCAGAAGCCAAAAAACGCCCCTGCTCTCACTAGGTTTCCTTAGTGTAGCCTTAGTATAGGAAGAGGGAGATTGTGATCCCGCTGTATAGAGCTCTAGTGAGGACACATCTGGAATACTGTGTCCACTTCTGGAGACCTCACCTATAAAAGGACATTAATAAAATAGAACAAGTCCAAAGGCGGCTACAAAAATGGTGGAGGGTGTGAGGCATAAACCATATGAGGAAAGACTTAAGGATTTGAATCTGGTTCTGGCTCAGGAGGGAAGAAACTAAACATGATGACAAGGAGCCACAATCTGAGGTTATTGGGGGAAAGATCAGAAACAATGTGAAAAAATATCACTTTACTGAAAAAGTAGTAGATGCTTGGAACAAACTTCCAGCAGATGTGGTTGGTAAATCTACAATAAGTGAATGTAAACCTGTCTGGAATAAACATATATCTATCCTAAGATAATAACAAAGGAAATATTAAAAAGGTGCAGATTAGATGGAAGGGGGAGGGGGGGGGGGGGGGTCTTTTTCTGCCGACTATCTTCTATGTTTCGTTTCATAATGATTTGTTCGAGGAATCCAATAAAGGTGTTATGGAGCAAATTTCAGGCTAGTCATGTGGGGTCTTTTCTGTAATACATATATTGTATTTTAAGCTTTTAAGAATGAACAAAATATCTCACAGTACCCCTTCCGCAATATGACCAACAAGCCCCATTGCTGCCCGATGTATGTAACATATAATGAGACTATATAGTACATGAATGAGTAAGGGGGGCACCGGTAGTGGTGGTATTTAGTATGTGGACCTTGGTTTACTGTATGTAAAACCTTGGAGACAACTGCACAGTCCAGTTTGCGGGACGGCTTGGTAGTAATTGAGCAGTCTTGTGTCTTCTAGGCACAGTGGGTATTTGGATAACAGACACCATTGTTGACTATTGCAGCATAAAGATACAATATTCGGGTCTTTCACGCTGCACTTTATCTTAAGGTCGATAACAAATATTCCTAATCACTCGGCGGTTTGTAACTACTATAATTAGCAGCTTTGTTTATCGCGAAAACACTGAGACTTCTAGGTAGTAAATAATTACTGATATAGGGATTATTAGAAGAGATAATAACTTCAAAACAGCTCATATTTAAGGACAAGAAAAAGTTTCCGAGCAAATTGCCCATTATGACTGACCTTCCTGTTACTGTCAGCTCTGGTGCCTCATTATAAGTGTGATGGTAGAAGCAGTACGACTGAAAAATAGTAGGAAGGGAGGAAAGCAATAGGGAGGAGGAGAGGAAGTAATGGAGGAAGGAACGGAGGAGGGAAGGGGTAGCAAGAAAGATGAAGAAAAAGAAAGGAAAGAGATAAAAAGTAAGGAGGAAGAAGGAAGGGAGGAGGGGGAAGGGAAGGAAGGAAGGAGGGGGAGGGGAGGAAGGAAGGAAGGAGGAGGAGGGGAGGAAGGAAGGAAGTAGGGGGGGGAGGAAGGAAGGAGGGGGAGGGGAGGAAGAGGGGAGGGGAGGAAGGAAGGAGGGGAGGAAGGAAGGAAGGAGGGGGAGGGGAGGAAGGAAGGAGGGGGAGGGGAGGAAGAAAGGAAGGAGGGGGAGGGAGAAAGGAAGGAGGGGGAGGGGAGGAAGGAAGGCAATAAGGAGGAGGAGAGGAAGCAATGGAGGAAGGAACAGAGGAGGGAAGGGGTAGCAAGAAAGATGAAGAAAAAGAAAGGAAAGAGATAAAAAGTAAGGAGGAAGAAGGAAGGAAGGAGGGGGAAGGGAAGGAAGGAAGGAGGGGGAGGGGAGGAAGAAAGGAAGGAGGGGGAGGGGAGGAAGGAAGGAAGGAGGGGGAGGGAGGAAGGAGAGGGAGGGGAGGAAGGAGGGGGAGGGGAGGAAGGAAGGAGGGGGAGGGGAGGAAGGAAGATGAAGAAAAAGAAAGGAAAGAGATAAAAAGTAAGGAGGAAGAAGGAAGGAAGGAAGGAAGGAAGGAGGGGGAAGGGAAGGAAGGAGGGGGAGGGGGGGAAGGAAGGAAGGAGGGGGAGGGGAGGACGAAAGGAAGGAGGGGGAGGGAGGAAGGAGGGGGAGGGGAGGGAGGGAGGAAGGAGGGGGAGGGGAGGAAGAAAGGAAGGAGGGGGAGGGGAGGAAGGAAGGAGGGGGAGGGGAGGAAGGAAGGAGGGGAGGAAGGAAGGAGGGGGAGGCGAGGAAGAAAGGAAAGAGGGGGAGGGGAGGAAGGAGGGGAAGGGGAGGAAGAAAGGAAAGAGGGGGAGGGGAGGAAGGAAGGAGGGGGAGGGGAGGAAGGAAGGAGGGGGAGGCGAGGAAGAAAGGAAGGAGGGGGAGGGGAGGAAGTAAGGAGGGGAGGAAGGAAGGAAGGAGGGGGAGGGGAGGAAGGAAGGAAGGAGGGGGAGGGGAGGAAGGAAGGAGGGAAGGAAGGCAATAAGGAGGAGGAGAGGAAGCAATGGAGGAAGGAACAGAGGAGGGAAGGGGTAGCAAGAAAGATGAAGAAAAAGAAAGGAAAGAGATAAAAAGTAAGGAGGAAGAAGGAAGGAGGAAGGAAGGAAGGAGGGGGAGGGGAGGAAGGAAGGAGGGGGAGGGGAGGAATGGAGGAAGGAGGGGGAGGGGAGGAATGAAGGAAGTAAGGAGGGGAGGGAGGGAAGGAAGGAAGGAAGGAAGGAAGGAAGGAAGGAAGGAAGGAAGGAGGGGAGGGGAGGAATGAAGGAAGGAGAGGGAGGGGAGGAATGAAGGAAGGAAGGAGGGGAGGGGAGGAAGAAAGGGGAGGTGAGGAAGGAAGGAAGGAGGGAAGGGGTAGCAAGAAAGATGAAGGAAGATGAAATAAAGAAAAAGAAAGGAAAGAGATAAAAAGGAAGGAGGAAGTAGTAAGGAAGGAGGGGAGGAAGGAAGGGAGGGGAGGAAGGAAGGAAGGAAGGAGAAGGAGAGGAGGAAGGAAGGAGGGAAGGAGAGATGGAGGGAGGAGGGAAGGAAGGCAATAAGGAGGAGGAGAGGAAGCAATGGAGGAAGGAATTGAGGAGGGAAGGGGTAGCAAAAAAAGATGAAATGAAGAAAAAGAAAGTAAAGATAAAAAGTAAGAAGGGAGGCAGGGAGGAAGGAAGGAAGGTGGAAGGAGAAGGGAGGGAAGGAAGGAGGGAAGAAAGGAGGGAAGGAAGGTTGAGGAGGAAGTAGACAGGGAGGCTGGAAGGAGGGAGAGGGGAAGGAAGGAAGGAAGGAAGGAAGGAAGGAAGGAAGGAGAGAGGATGGCTGGAAGGAGGAGGAAGGGAAGGAAGGAAGGAAGGAAGGAGAGAGGATGGCTGGAAGGAGGAGGAAGGGAAGGAAGGAAGGAGAGAGGATGGCTGGAAGGAGGAGGAAGGGAAGGAAGGAAGGAAGGAAGGAAGGAAGGAAGGAAGGAAGGAAGGAAGGAAGGAGAAGGAAGGAAAATAGTGAAAGGATCAGAACAAGAAGAAAAATAAAGGATGTCAGGAAACAAAACAGAAAAAAACAGAAAGGTAAAAAGAAGAAAAAGGTAAAAAAAAAAAAAAACAGGTAGGAATGCAGTTTTTTATTTTATTTTATTATAGTAATGGAATTAGGAAATAAAGGAATCATACAGTGCATGGATCCAATTCTATCTGTTTAGAATTAGCGTTAAAGTGTCACAGTAATTTCGCCCCTACTGTTAGTGAGCTGGGACCTGCAGGATGCAACTGGTATGAACAGGAGCTGTGTACACATAATGGAAGGATGCTGCTAACCATACTTGTCCCTGCAATCATGTGTTAGGCTGCATTCACACATCCCGTAAAATTGTCTGTGGTTGCGTATCCACAACCACAGACAATTTTAGGGACAATTGAAGTGAATGCAGCCATTCACATGATCCGTGCCGCAACCTGCACCGCAAAAAAATAGGACATGTCCTAGTGCGGATCGCGGCACCAATCACCCCCCTGCCGCCCGGCAGCAGAGATGACAGGAGCGCATGATGTTGCTCTGGCTAGGTGATCTGTGCCACGATCCTATACTACAATCAGTGAGAGATTTTTATTTAAGGGGTACGCTGAAGAAAAAAACAATAGCTGGTGTCAGAAAGTTATTCAGATCTGAAAATGACTTTATTTAAAAAATCCTCCTGTACTTATCAGCTGCTGTATGTCCTGCAGGAAGTGGTGTATTCTTTCCAGTTTGACATAGTGATTTCTACTGCCACCTCTGTCCATGTCAGGAACTGTCCAGAGCAGGGGAGGTTTTCTATGGAGATTTGCTTCTGCTCTGGATAGTTCCTGACATGGACAGAGGGGGCAGCAGAGAGCACTGTGTCAGACTGGAAATAATACACCACTTCCTGCAGGACATATAACAGCTGAAAAGTACTGGAAGAATTGAGATTTTAAAACAGAAGTAATTTCTAACTTCCTGACACCAGATCCCTCTTAAGGCTCTTTAAAAAAAATTCCTCCAGTTTTTTTTTTCCCTTTACAGTTTTAGGCTGGGTTCACACTAAGTATATTTCAGTCAGTATTGTGGTCCTCATATTGCAACCAAAACCAGGAGTGGATTAAAAACACAGAAAGGATCTGTTCACACAATGTTGAAATTGAGTGGATGGCCGCCATATAACAGTAAATAACTGCCATTATTTCAATATAACAGCCGTTGTTTTAAAATAACAGCAAATATTTGCCATTAAATGGCGGCCATCCACTCAATTTCAACATTGTGTGAACAGATCCTTTCTGTGTTTTCAATCCACTCCTGGTTTTGGTTGCAATATGAGGACCACAATACTGACTGAAATATACGTAGTGTGAACCCAGCCTTATTATGCATGTATTTCTACAGTGCAAAACTTAGTCGATCAGTGAATTGTCTCGAACCTAAAAGGTACTCTTCTCTCCTACTCACCACGGCTAAGAAATGACTGCACTGGATGTGCCCAGCTGTGTTGGACTCCTAGGAAAGTGGTTGAAAAGTTTCCTGTAATATCTTTTACTTGTTGTGAAAACCTTTTAGATGCGGAGCAATGTCACGGTTAGTACTCGGATGGCTTCTGAATTATCCCGAAAGTTGAAGAAATTGCAGGTCACAGAACATTTCTTCCCATGTTTCTTCCATCCTTATACTATGAAATGAGTCCAAGCATTATTCTAGGTTGTAAATAGTCACCTGTGAGATACAATATACGGGCTGTAACCTAACAAGGTAATGAGATTTGGGATCAATGGGACATCTTATGATTTCCTCCTCCAGTAAGGACCAGACACACACGCCTCCATTCGAATCTCTTTTTTGTTAGACAAGATGACATTCAGTCGCAATTTATTTTTTAAAAAACAAAAAACATTGACCTTCTTTGATGAGTGAAAAGCAATTTTTGCCGTCGAATCACTGACATTTACGGTAAGGTAAAAGAAAGGAAAGTGATGTAACCTCCCAACTGTACAAGTTGTACTTGTAAGGGGAAAAAAAAAGTTTTACGACTATTCTTAAAGTACAAAAGTTAAATATGGTGATTTCTGATTTGTGATCAAAATCGTTTTTCCACCTTAACCAGTTCTTAAAGGGGTTGTCTAAGTTTATAAAAACATGGCCACTTTCCTCCTGAAACAGCACCTCTCCTGTCCTCAGTTTGGGTGCGGGATTTTGCAGCTCAATTCCATTGAAGTGAATGGAGCTGAATTGTAATACCTCACACAACCTGAGGACAGGGGTGGCGCTGTTTTTGCAAGAAAGTAGCTGTGCTTATTTCTAATCCTTAATAACCTCTTTAAAGGGAATTATACTGTCTACCCCTAGGTTCATGTAACAATACATGAGTTACCCAATACATCACAGGATATAAGTCTTGAGTTTTTGACAGGGATCATGTGATACACTAGGTAACATAATGAGATTCAGACCCCTTCTTTAACATTTGGGGGAAGCTGTAACTGTATGCATTGTAGGTGCTTTAATAATCTTTGAAGGACTATGAGTCACTTCTTGATTAATGATGAGCGAACTTAAAATAACTTTGGTTTGCAATCTTAGGCTTGGTTCACACTGTGTTACTGCTGTCCTCTTAGCGGATCTGTTTAACGGAAACAATGGATTTAAAAAAATAACGCATTTGTTTGCATCCATTTTTTTCCATTTTATATATATATATATATATATATATATATATATACGGATCAAAACTCTGATTGAAACCGATTTTTTTTAAGTGTACACAAAAACATGGTTGACCATGTTTATGTGCATGCAAAATAAAATGTGTTTTTTTTTTATTATTATGGCAGTCAATGGAAAAACAAATCAAAACGGTTGCACACTAATGCATCTGTTTTTTTATCCCTTTTTGTTCCATCCCCCCCCCCCCCCCCCCCCCCCATTAAATGGACATCAAAAAAGCAGTGTGAACACAGCCTTACTAAAAATTCAGCATTCGACTCCAGGTGGCTGGAGAAGTTGGATTCAGCCCTAGGGCTGCCTGGAAAACATGGATACAACCATAAGCCATATGCTGTATCCATGTTTTCTTGGCAGCCCTAGGGGCTAGGGTGGCATCAAACTTCTGTAGCCGTGGAGAATCAAATGCCAAATGTTCAGGTTCAGAGAACTTTGCCGAATCTGAACAGTCTGACAAGTCCGCTAAACACGAATAAACACCTGTTACTAATAATCTGCAATTTTGGATCCTCAATTGTTCCTATAATGCGGTCTGTCCGTCATTCAGGAAAAAATCAGACTGCGGTTGTCACCTGGATGGCTGGATAACCTCATCATTCACAGACTGTGTGATAATGACACGCTAAAAGGAAACATAAAAGACCGCTCTTCTTCTCAGTTCTGTATACTAAGTCTAAAAGCAAAATTGACTTTAATTAAAAAGGATCCATTAATGAGTGAAAGTGGCGGAGAGTCGTACGGAGGTGTCAGGCCAAATAGCAGCCCAGAGAAAGGAAGGCTTATTAGAAATAATTGTCCTTTCTGGAGGTTGTTTCCATTGTGCTTATTTCCTTTCAGACCCGTATGACTTCACAGAATACAGTAACATGGAATATTCCAGAGATAATAGTTTAATTAACAGTCAAAATATCTCAGCTTTTTTAGTTTCTTTTCCAGAACTCTGACCCAACTTTTTCTTTCTCTCATTATGTTTCATAAAGAAATAACAAATGGATTTCTAAAAGTGTCATTGATACTGATAATAAATGCCCATTTAACCCAGGGTTCGGGTACAGTAATGGGTCCCTGGCTTACCCCTTTCTATATCAGACGTAAAGAGGAGATAATATTCATGATAACAATGAGTTTAGACGGTTAATGTAATTGTTTTGCTTTCTGCAATGCGTCATATGACTGTATGGTAGAGGTGGGAAGTAGTTCCCACACCGCAGCTGTGCTGGCCTCCCATCTATGGGACCCTACTGGGATATATAGTAGATATCAGACACTTATGGTTGGGGTCCCTGTCCCTGATAATGACATCTATGGGTATCCACAGGATGATAGGACAAGCAGGGGCCAAACAATGGCCCCAGGCTGCCATCAACAATAAAAAAAAAATTCTACCTACCTATAGGTATTCACAGAAAAAGAGGGGGTGTATAACTTAAAGGGGTACTCAGGAGGGAAAAAAATATTTTCAAATAAATTGGTGTGCTAAAGTTATACAGTTTTGTTAATTACATCTATTAAAAAAACCTCAAGTCTTCCAGTACTTATCAGCTGCGGTATGTCCTGCAGGAAGTGTTTTATTTTTTCCAGTCCGACACAGTGCTCTCTGCTGCCACCTCTATCCATGTCAGGAACTGTCCAGAGCAGTAGCAAATCCTGATAGAAAACCTCTCCTGCTCTGGCCCCGCATTTTAACTGGGCCTGGGTCTGCGCCGTAATGGCGCTCATCCCAGCTCGGCATTCTTTTGCTCTCGGCTGCAGCAGCCAAGAGCAATAGAATACTGATCTCATGGATCTATGCAGTATATCTATACTGCATAGATCTCGAGAGATTAGTGTGGCTATACTAGAAGTCCCCCAGGGGAATAAGCCTAACCCCAGGGGGAATAACCCTAACCGGTCCTTAAGGGGTTAAATTATGACCTTTATGAAGCTATTTAATATCCCTATAATCCCATGACAAATAACAGCAGGACCTAACCAAATTTGTACAGGTAAAGCACAAGGTTCAACAATACTCTAGGAATCCGATATGTCCTTACCAATTGGCTCTACATGAGGGTAGCTGTCAGCTACTGGTTATGGGGACATCTAAGCTCCCGATCAGTCTCCATACCTCTTTAATGGCGCTATGATGTAAATGTACTGTATGCAATGGGCCATTTAGGGGTTAAAGAAGCCTATTTATTAGGTTGTTTTTTTTTTCTTATTCTCTTTTTTTATTGTAAATGTATTGGAGCAGTAAAAAGGGTTTATTAAAAAAAAATACCTGTAGGTCGGCTGTTTTGTCCTCGGGTCTTGAGAGTAAAATAGTGGCGGTTAGTTCTCATGTCAGTCAGCTGTGTGAACTCGCTGTGAACTGCGCACATAATGAATTCAGTCATCTCTACTTCAACGTATCCTTTAAAGATTTAAGTGGCCTCTTCAGTAAAGGCGGAAACTGGTGCACTGGTTAAGTGAAAACAATCAAGACGGAGAATGCGAAATGTTCATCAACCAAGGGTTCAATTCTTACTCAAGAAAGATGATGGAAGTTTGTTGGCAGGAAAAGACTACACGGTCCATCTCGTCTGCCTACATATTATTTTCATAAGGAAGCATGGAGACATATGAATACTTTATGGTACTGTATATTGCTCTGTATGTATATATATATATCTTTTTATGTGTGATATGATGAGGCTCTAGGATCCCGTTAGGCACCATTAGCCTGGATACAAGATGAGATACAGTTGGGCTCCTCTAGCCTGGATACAAGATGAGATACAGTTGGGCTCCTCTAGTCTGGATACAAGATGAGATACAGTTGGGTTCCTCTAGCCTGGATACAAGATGAGATACAGTTGGGCTCCTCTAGCCTGGATACAAGATGAGATACAGTTGGGCTCCTCTAGCCTGGATACAAGATGAGATACAGTTGAGCACCTCTAGCCTGGATACAAGATGAGATACAGCTGGGCTCCTCTAGCCTGGATACAGGATGAGATACAGCTGGGCTCCTCTAGCCTGGATACAAGATGAGATACAGTTGAGCTCCTCTAGTCTGGATACAAGATGAGATACAGTTGGGCTCCTCTAGCCTGGATACAGGATGAGATACAGTTGGGCTCCTCTAGCCTGGATACAAGATGAGATACAGTTGGGCTCCTCTAGCCTGGATACAAGATGAGATACAGTTGGGTTCCTCTAGTCTGGATACAGGATGAGATACAGTTGGGCTCCTCTAGCCTGGATACAAGATGAGATACAGTTGGGTTCCTCTAGTCTGGATACAGGATGAGATACAGTTGGGTTCCTCTAGCCTGGATACAAGATGAGATACAGTTGGGCTCCTCTAGCCTGGATACAAGATGAGATACAGTTGGGCTTCTCTAGCCTGGATACAAGATGAGATACAGTTGGGCTCCTCTAGCCTGGATACAAGATGAGATACAGTTGGGCTCCTCTAGCCTGGATACAAGATGAGATACAGTTGGGCTCCTCTAGTCTGGATACAGGATGAGATACAGTTGGGCTCCTCTAGCCTGGATACAAGATGAGATACAGTTGGGCTCCTCTAGCCTGGATACAGGATGAGATACAGTTGGCACTTTAATCTGTCATTGAATCCCACTTAGGGTACAAACCCACTTGACGTATTTGCTGCGTGAATCAGTCTTAAAAATAAGCAGGCAAAACGCAGGTTGGCTTTATACGATTGTTCTGCGTTAAAATACGCAATTGCGTATTTTTGAAGCGTGAAGCTTGTTGTTAGCAAAGCATCAGTTGTTAACAACCTGTGCGAAAAACGCATGTAGCTTCATGCTTCAAAAATACGCAATTGCGTATTTTAACACAGAACAATTGTATAAAGCCAACCTGCGTTTTGCCTGCTTATTTTTAAGACTGATTCACGCAGCAAATACGTCAAGTGGGTTTGTACCCTTAGGGTAAATTCACACGGGCGTCTCGCATAAAAAAAACGCAGCTAATCCGCAATACATTTATTATTCTTATTATTATTAATACGTGTATTGCGGATTAGGTGCGGATTAGGTGCGGATTAGCTGCGGGTTTTTTTATGCGAGACACCCGTGTGAATTTACCCTTAGATTGCCACTATAGATTATACAAATCCAGCCTATATCTGACCAGGCTTCTTATTCACAACACCATTGCAAATGAAGGTGAGGGTAGCTGGCTGTCAATGGAAGAGTCAAATTTCCTTCATTAAGGTATCGCCTATATCTGAGTGATGCACATGAAACCTATGGGAGCTACTTTTACTTGTTGGTTAATCAAATGATCCGTACTGATGATCCATCTGGACTTTCTGAAGCCTGTTCAACAGGTGCACTCAAGTAAACGTTGCTTCCAACACCTCCTTAGTCTATGTTCACACTATGGAATCGTCAAGGAATTACAAGTGGCCTTCGCACTGCGGACTCTGCTTGAAATTCTGCCTGTCTCACTGATTCAATGGGATGTCTCAAGTTCAATCCACAGGCTGCCCAAAGAATTGACGTGTCATTTCTCGACGATTCCGTAGTGTGAACATACCTTACAGCCAGGCCAGGAAGTCCTAAATGGCGGCAATTTATTAAAACAACCATCCTGCTTCTCTCAGGACAACGATCCTCCCCCTCTTAAAGCCTGTTCTCTGAGTTATGGACTACAAGACATCTTACACTAGTGGTGAGGTGTCACCTGTGATATTTTTGGTAGTGGTACAGTTATATAACTTTGTAATATGCTTCAGTCACCTATCTGCCCCCCTTCCCTATCTTTTGCTCCCTCAACCCCCCCCCCCACCACCACCAGGAAGTGAAGTAAACTCATTCTTACCTAATGACTGTTGACCCCAGGAAGCCATTTTGTGACAATGACATCATGAAGATGAAGGCGGGTCTAAGCCCTATTATGCCAACCTCCTTTTGTCAGATGACTCAGGTTGCTCAGCTCTGATTGGCTGAACAAGATGTAAGCCATCTAACAGTTTTACAGAGTCAGACATCACAGGAGGCAAAGTGCATCATGGGAAAGCCCAAACCAGGAAGTAATGAAAAAAATGAAGCCACCAACTGGAGCTTTAGGGACCTGCAAACAGCGGGAAATTCAAACAGAGACAGACTCTGGAGGGATAGTAAATGTAAATGTATGATTGATTGATTGTTCCCCTTTAAGCCTATAGAGCATCCTTTGACACCTACAGTATTTAGCCAGGATAAACTGGGATCCTATAGCTATATTGGTACAATTAAAATTCATCTATATTAACAATGGATATGTATATTTCAAGTCTAAAAGCAATGTTCACTCTGAACATGGTATGAAGTGACCATAAGAAATAGAACATCTTTTTCATGGCCATGGTAATACAACATTAATAGAGGTTCTCCATGGTAAACAGTTTAATTTTACTAGAGTTTACCCAGTGTCTTGGTACTGAGATTTTCAGTGGTCAACTATATTCTATGGTAGAACTGCTTGGATTTAATTTACCTGCAGTGCCCCCACAGGATAACTGAAGTATTACACCATTTCCAGTAGTTGTATAATGCATGGACATGCTGGATTATGCAGAGAAAGAGAAACTCTTCGTAACTTTTCAGTCTGGCTAATAGATGAGAGTCCCGGTGGAGACTTCCTCCCTCTATTAAGTCAAAATTACACAAAAAGGTAATTTTTTAAACCAGACAATTTCTTTAAACATGGAACAAAATAAAACCGATGACAAAGTCTATTGTCTTTGAAATATACTTCCTTGGATCATTCCCGCAGCCCATTTTGATGGTGGTATTTCCAATTAATGTTCCTGACAATGTACCTCATTCAGCTCTAAAAATTAAGTTGACCCACCGGAGCGATAATGAAATCAAGACCATATCTTCATATCTATTAAATGGAAGCGGGAAAAAAAATCAATGTGGTACTAACTGCACGACTGAAAGGTTAATTTTGCCGTTAGTAGGATGCGATTTTACCTTTATTGCATTACTACCAGACCATCTTCTACTTATTTCCTCATACACAGCCCTGGAACCTCAATTATCTGTCTGCGCACAATCCTTGATCCTTAATTTAATAATGATTTATTTAATCAAATCAAATACACTGAGACATACTTTTATCTTTCCTGGGAAGAAAATGTGAGAGCATCTTACATAAGCTGAGTCCTCATTTCTAGAGCTGTTTTTATAATTGAGGAACATCCTGAAGGAGAAAATTGTCATTGAGATGTCTTTTAACTTGAAATTAAAACTTTGAATTAAGTAATTACATGTAGAGTGGGTTTTTTTCAGTGCGTTTCAAAAGGTTTTAAATTTTTTATTTGAAGATCTATGTATGGTAGAACTTGGAGTCTATATAACTTTGTACTGATGGAACCATAAATCAAGATCCTTAAAAGGGTTGTCCAGAATATGGCTGTAGCCTTCTTCTTGTGAATCCATGTATCGGAAGAAAGACTTCTAAGATAGCCATAAGTCAAGGGTCCTAATAGGATTGTCCAGGGAGCAGAAGACAGCTGAAGCCTTTTTCTTGTAAATTCATGTCTTGGAAGTAAGTCTTCTGAGATAGCCATAAGTCAAGGGTCCTAATAGGATTGTCCAGGGAGCAGAAGACAGCTGAAGCCTTTTTCCTGTAAATTCATGTCTTGGAAGTAAGTCTTCTGAGATAACCATAAGTCAAGAGTCCTAAAAGGATTGTCCAGGGAGCAGAAGATGGTTGAAGCCTTCTTCCTGTGAATTCATGTCTCAGAAGTAAGCCTTCTTATCTAACCATAAATCAAGGGTCCTAAAATGGTTGTCCGATTCGCAAAAGACAGCTGAAGGCTTCTTCCTGTAAATTCATGTCTTGGAAATAAGCCTTCTGAGATGTAGAGAGGATGGGTGTATATCCTGTCGCCTGCTCCCTGGACAACTTTGAGAGCAGAAGACGACTGAAGCTTTCTGCTCCCAAGTGCTCACTTCTTGTGAATCCACTTCTCGGAAGTAAGCCTTTTTATGTAACCCCGAGTAAAGGGCCTTAAAAAAATTGTCCGGGGAGCAGAATATGGCTGAAGCCTTTTTCCTGTGAATCCATGTCTGGGAAGTAAGTCTTAAAATATAAACCTAAGTCACTAGTCTTAAAAGGGTTGTCCAGCAGTAGACAGTTGAAGCCTTCTTTTTGTGAATTCATGTCTTGAAAGTCAGCCTTCTCAGGGAACGGGTATAGATACGGTCTTCGGCTCCTTGGACAACTTTGAGAACAGAAGACAGCTGAAGTTTCTTGCTCCCCAACGCTCACATCCTGTGTATCCACATCTTGGAAGTAAGCCTTTTGATACAACCGTAAGTCAACAGCCTTAAAAGTATTGTCCTGGGAGCAGAAGATGGCTGAAGCCTTCTTCCTGTGAATCCACACCTCGTAGTAAGCCTTCCCAGATGTGGAGGAAACAAGCATATAGCCTATCATTTTGATTCCTGAACAACTGTGGGAGCAGAAGTTGCTGAAGCCTTCTGCTCCCCGGTGCTCACGTTCTGTGAATCCATGTCTCACAAGTAAGCTTTCCAAGATGTGGAGGGAGCGGACATATATCCCTACTTCTGCTCCATGACCACCACTTTAAGAAGTTTTGGCACCTTGACATCTCACTGTGCCTCAATGTTAGGAGAGTTTCTGTATTACACCTTCGCACTTTGATCCCAACTGTTGGCCCTATACAATCAAACCAAGTCCATCATTATACAAGAAGGAGAACCCTCCTTGTACCTGTGATTGCCAGCTATATAGTTACAGGGGCTGGCATTACTAAGTAGTAGAGATGAGTTGATCGATGAATTGCTCATATTTTGTAGGATTAACTTATCGTAGGGAGTGTAGGGTAGCAGAGGATGTGTTGAGCAAGCACTTAAATGTTTCAGTGCTTGTTACTCGAGTAGAGCATTTTCCAAAGCTCAAGTGCTCTACTCAAGTAACAAGCTCCACGGGAATCAAAAGAGCCAAGCATTTAACCAGGTGTCCCCTGTTCCGCAGAGCAGAGGGTGCCTTGTCCAAAGTGTATATTTTGACCATTGAAGGGTTGTTTAAATAGAATATACAAATTCTTTTTTAAAAAAAGTAAAAGGTTTCTGCAAAATACATTAGCACCCAGGTGGTATTCCTGCAAGTGCCAGCATCTAGACAGAGTTCTAATGTGTCTTGCAGAAACCTATTACATTTTTTTTGTTCTAATTTTTGCATATGTTAATGTAAACATCCCTTAAGGGATGAAATAGACAAAAAGGTGAACAAAAAATGCAATAGGTACCCATACTCACCTCTCTGCACTCCAGTCCTAGCTCTGGTCCCCCACTCAGCCAATCACTGTGCTGTCCCACCACAGCCAGTGATTTGGCTGAGCGGGTTGTCACTGAGCAGGGGACTGGAGCCTGCGGACATTGGAAGGAGCACAGACAGGTAAGTATGCCTTCTTTATTCTTTTCTCCAGTATTGTACTTACAGTGTCGGACTGGGGTATCTGGGGCCCATCAGAGGAAGTGATCCTGGGGGCCCACCAATGAAGAACCAGTGAGAAGCAACATGTCAGACAGTGTTAGTGCATGTTCTAAAGCTGGGGGCCCACCGGAGGATCCTCTGGTCCTCTAGTGGTCCAGTCCGACACTGTGTACTTAAACAGTTTCAGAGATCCCAGCATAATAATAAATCATGATGCCAGGAGCTCTAAAACTGTTAGAATATTTACGCTAATGTAGTGACATGCTGTGTCGTTACAGTGGTACGAATATTAAAAAGAACCCCGAGGCGCTCGATCAAGCAACAAGGTTGACTGAGCAGCACTATGCTTGACCAAGCATACTTACGCAACACTAGTTTTGAGCAGAAATTTTAGGGTATTGCGCAAAAATATATTTGCAACTAATTTACGCAAGTTTAATGATGAAAGTATTTATGGAATTTGCTCTTTATGCCATTTAACTTGCAATTGGCTGGTAGCAGAGCACCCCGACAGTCAATGTGATTTTCTTATTTCTATTATAGAGGCTATCTGGGTATTGATAGAAGTCCCTAATAGGGATACTGTATCTTTTGTAAAGACAAGTGATAGTTCCTAACAGCATGCTTGCAAACCATCTCAATTTGAGCAGTCCTAAAAGGGGCCTACGCTGCCAAGAAGTGGTCATTTTGCTGACGGTCTAGGCTGATTTCGGTGATTTAAAGGGAACCAATCACATTAGTGCTGCTTAGGCTCCCAGAATGGCTGCACAAACCTCGCAGTTGGGTCTCCCATAGTGTTGGCGGTTCCAGGCTCCGTAGCTTTCAGTCCTGGTAAATCGCTTTTTAAACACACACACGAGGCAGGAGCCTGGAACCGCCCACACTATAGGAGAACCGACTGCAAGATCTTGGCAGCCATTCTGGGAGCCTAATCAACACTAATGTGGTTCTTTGTGTTAGTAAATATTAAACAGATACCTGTTATCTATTGTTTTGCATGGACACAATATACTTGCCGTTATACTATATTGTAATAAAACTGACCTCCACCCCCAGGATGACGCAAGATTGTTTGACCATATGATTCCTTATAACCCAACAGATCTATAGAACAGTATCTCTATTGTATGGCATACTATGGAATATGAAGATGTATTTCCTCACTGATTCTATATGTCTACAGATCTATCGTCTGTAGTTATGATAATGTCCCTTGAGGTAGGATAAATACTTTTTACTATTCATTTCCTTAGTTCTCAGAAATGATGGATCACAAGAAATACCGTAATTATTTGGAATAATACCGAATTTAATAGTCTCACTCTAAAAAAACTGAAGATTCTGCTGTTGGTCGGAGCACAATATGGGCTGTATAGGACAACTACCTCTTGGTGACTTTTTAGAATAAGCTAATATGTGTGTACATAAGGAACAGCAGACTGCTATATAATGTGTATCTTGAATTTATCAGCAGTTTTCCACCGCTACGTTCACACAGAGCAAAAGGGGCGGATTACGCAAGGAAATATTTCCGCCTGAAATCAACTGACGCTGAATTCCGAGCAGAATATAAGCAGAATGTAAGCAGAATCCCTGCGTATTCCGCTAGGAAAGTGTTCAGCTAGTAATCAGCTCTTGACAAATTCAGCGCGGAATACTCGAGGAATCCGCGCTGAATCCGCATGCATTCAACGCTGAAATTCAGCGAGTATTTGGCGAGTTAACTAGACTATACCAGAATATATACTAGAATCCTCTTCCCCCCTTTTTTCTCCATTTCCGTGCTGATTCAGCGCGTAATTTCCACTTGTATTACGCTTGTATTCCGCGCTGAAACAGAAAATCAGAGCCCATTGGTTTGTATAGGCTTCCGCTAGCGGAAGAATGAACATGTTCATTCTTCTGGCGGAAAGTGGATTAGTTCAGTGCGGAAATTCCACCGTGTGAACTGCAGAGCACAATTTCCATTCAACACAATGGAAATTAGCTCTGCACCTATTTTAACGGCTGAAATTTCAGCGCTGATTCAGCGCAGAAATTCAGCTGCTTTTGCTCTGTGTGAACGAGCCCATACAGCCTTCATCTTTCATTGTCAGTTTGTCAATGTCAGTAGGCGGACACTTGTTGCTATGCTGTCTCACTGCACACACAGAAAAGGATATCCTGCTCACCTGATTCTCTATAGAACAATCTCAAAATCAGCTGGAAGACATTATGGAGCAGTACTGAGCAGTGTTGCTGTGAATCCAGCTATAGGTTAAAGGGGTAGTGCGGCGCTAAGCAATTATTTAGAAAATAACACACATTACAAAGTTATACAACTTATGTATGTTATGTATGTGAATGGTCCCCTTCCGCGTGTTTCCTCCCACCGACACTAAAGCCGGAAGTGTGGTGCATTATACTTACCTGATTTGTGTCGACCCCCCAGCCGCCATCTTGTGACAATGATGTAATCTTCGGGAGGCCGGCCGAACTGCTGCAGCCGTCCCTCATGCCGGCCCCCCTCTGCCACGTCATCAGCTGCTCAGCCGCGTTTGGCTGAGCTTAGTTATGCTCAGCCAATCGTGGCTGAGCAGCTGATGACGCGGCAGAGGGGGGCCGGCATGAAGGAGGGCTGGTGCGGTCCGGCCGGCCTTCCAAAGACGACGTCATTGTCCCCAAGATGGCGGCCGGGGGTCGACATGAATCAGGTATGTATAGTGCACTACACTTCCGGGGGTGGGGGGGACATGGGGAAGGGGGCCATTCACTTACATAACATACATTACAAAGTTGTATAATTTTGTAATGTGTGTTATTGAATAATTTTCTAACGCCGCACTACCCCTTTAAGGAAATAGCGCACTTTCTAGAAGCAGCTGAAAAAACTTTGTGCATGTGCTCCTCTCCCTCTATCTCTTTCTTTTCCAGCAGCATGCTCCTTCTCCACCCCTTCCCCTTTCTATGGGCCTTTATGGGCAGCAACAGTAACCACATCTACAGTATAAGATATAAGTAGTGATCTTGATTGAGCATCTAGTGCTTAGTCGAACTCGATGCTCAACAGAGCTCATCTTGGTGCTCAAATGCATAATGCATTTCCACAGCCTTTAGCCATTGGGGGGCAGGGGTTGGGGGTGATAAATTACACAGTACTTACCACCCAGGGCTCCTTCTGCAGCATCTACTAACTTTATGTGCAATGAACCAATCAGCCAGTGTGAAGCTAGAAGATGTCACAGAAGGAGCCCCAGATGGTAAGTATGACCCCAACACAGCACAGTCTGGCTCCCAGGGGAAAAAGTGGAGATCCCTGAAACTCCCTGATGGTGAACTAGGTGCCCCACGCCCAAAGGGGCACCTGGCTTTATACTAGAATCTCCCATTGATTTCAATTAGGTTGCTACTGGAGCCAAGCACTCAAGCATTTTAGTCACTTCAGATGTGCCAGAGACTGGATAGAGAATTGCAAAGTGTATGGTGCAATTGAGAATGAATGTGAACGTTTCACTGTTGCACTTATAAATAACCTTTACTAAATATTCTATATCATGGATTATTTTACAGTTTTGCCTCAGGCACTTTGTTAGAGACCATGAGCTAGAAGACATGGTAGGCTGGTGAGTTCAAACAATTCTATTATTCTTGGAAAAACAGTGGAAATGGTAACACACAGTCTGGAC
Organism: Dendropsophus ebraccatus; assembly: GCF_027789765.1. Classification (NCBI taxonomy): domain Eukaryota; kingdom Metazoa; phylum Chordata; class Amphibia; order Anura; family Hylidae; genus Dendropsophus; species Dendropsophus ebraccatus. The sequence goes on along the minus strand of NC_091458.1, from coordinate 22,669,590 downwards.
TATAAACCACCATGATCCCATTGAACACGCAGTTTGGTGTGGTCAGAGAAGCTGAGCATCTATCTAGCATCTTTATTCTTTTTTTGATCATAGGATTTTTAAAAGATTTGTTCTAATGAACTTGTGGTGAGGGATTTCAGTTGTGAACCGAGACCGTAATTCATCAACAGTTCTCATTTATCTACATCTTACTGTTATCTCTTCTTTTTTTTCTTCTTCTTTCTTCGTTTTCTGGTGTAAGTGCTGATAATAATGTATGAGTCACAAGAATTACATCTCTTACCATTTTTTTTGTTTGTTTGTTTCTTGTTTTATCCCCTCCTATTAACCTTCTGCAAAATTCTTATCACAAAGTCCTTAAAGGGATACTCTGGTAAATCTTTTTCTTTCAAATCAAAGTTATATAGATTTAAAAAATCTCAATTCTTCCAGTACTTATCAGCTGCTGTGTGTCCACAGTGCTCTCTGCTGCCACCTCTGTCCATGATAGGAACTGTCCAGAGCAGCAGCAAATCCCCATAGAAAACCTCTCCTGCTCTGGACAGTTCCTGACATGGACAGAGGTGGCAGCAGAGAGAACTGTGTCAGACTGGGAAGAATACACCACTTCCTGTGGGACATACAGTAGCTGATAAGTACTGGAAAACTAAAACTTTTTAAATAGAAGTAAATTACAAATCTGTATACTCTTCTGACACCAGTTGGTCTCTGTCAGTCATTCTGCCATCTTAGATAGTTCTCCTGCATTGGTGTACACAGCAGATACAGTCTAATTAGCACAGCAAGACTGAGGTTAAAGGGGTAGTGCGGCGTTAAACAATTATTCACAAAATAACAAACATTACAAAGTTATACAACTTTGTAATGTATGTTATGTATCTGAATGGCCCCCTTCCCCGTGTTTCCCTCCACCCAAGCTAGACTTGGAAGTGTAGTGCTCTATACATACCTGCCTCATGCCGGCCCCCCTCTGCCGCATCATAACTGTGCTCAGCCGCAATTGGCTGAGCACAGTTATGCTCACCCAATCGCGGCTGAGCTGCTGATGATGCGGCAGAGGGGGGCCGGCATGAGGGACGGATAGAGCGCCATTGTCACAGGATGGCAGATGGGGGTCGACACGAGATGCGGTGAGTATAATGCACCACACTTCTGGATCTAGCATGGGTGGGGGGAAACACAGGGAAGGGGGCCATTCACATACATAACACACATTACAAAGTTGTATAACTTTGTAATGTGTGTTATTTTGTGAATAATTGTTTAGCACCGCACTACCCCTTTAACCCTTTAACCCTTTGAGGACCAGGCCCAAAATGACCCAGTGGACCGCGCAAATTTTGATCTTAGTGTTTCCGTTTTTCCCTCCTCCCCTTCTAAGAGCTCCAGCACTTTCAGTTTTTTATCTACAGGCCATGTAAGGGCTTATTTGTTACAGGAATAGTTGTACTTTGTAATGGCGTCATTCATTTTACCATAACATGTATGACGGAATCCCAAATATATTATTTATGAAGATATAAATAGGTGAAATCGTAAATAAGAATGCAATATGGTAACGTTTGGGGGGTTCCTGTGTCTACGTAATATACTATATGGTAAAAGCGACATGACACTATTATTCTATAGGTCAGCCTGAACACAACCATATGCAGGTTACACAGATTCTCTAATGTTATATATGTATTTTTTTATGAAATCCTTTTTTTTGGCAATTAATTATAAATAAAATGGGACTATTGTGACGCTTATAACGGTTTTATTTTTTCACCTACGGGGCTGTATGGGGTGTCATTTTTTCCGCCATGATCTCTAGTTTTTATTAATACCATATTTGTGAAGATCGGACGTTTTTATCACTTTTTATTAATTTTTTTATATATATAATGTAACATAAAATCGGTAATCTGCGCACTTTTTCCCCTCTTTTCGTGTACGCCGTTTACCGTTCGCAATGACACTTGTTATATTTTAATAGATCGGACAATTACGCACGCTACGGTATATTATATGTTTATCTATTTATTTATTTTTATATGTTTTATTTATATAATAGGATAGGGGGGTGATTTCAACTTTTATTGGGGGAGGGGTTTTGGGGTAGTGTGTTAGTGTTTTTAACTTTTTTTTTTTTACACATTTGAAGTCCCTTTGGGGGACTTTTACATAGATTAGTCTGATTTCTACACTGATGAATGCTATGCCATAGGCATAGCATTGATCAGTGTTATCGGCGCTCTGCTCATTGAGCCTGCCTGTGCAGGCTTAGAGTAGCAGAGCGCCGATCGGACCGCATGGAGGCAGGTAAGAGACCTCCAGCAGTCCGTTTTACCGATCGGGACCCCCGCAGTCACACTGCGGGGGTCCCGATCGGTAAGTGACAGGGGACTCCCCCTGTCACTTACACCTAAACGCCGCGGTCGCTGCGTTTAAGGGGTTAATGACACGCGGCAGCGCGATCGCTGCAGCGTGTCATTGCCGGTGAGGTCCCGGCTGCTCACTGCAGCCGGCCCCCACCTCCTATGAAGCGCGCTCCGCTCCGGAGCGCGCTTCATAGCGGAAATAACACCCAGGGCGTACAGTTACGCCCTAGGTCGTCTGGGGACAGACTTCCATGGCGTAACTATACGCCCTGGGTCGTCTAAGGGTTAAGGAGGGGGCCACTTTTCGTTTTTGTGTTTTCGTTTTTTCCTCCTTGCACTTGCATTTTTCCACCTAGAAACCCACACGAGCCCTTATTTTTTGCGTCACTAATTGTACTTTGCAATGACAGGCTGAATTTTTGCATAAAGTACACTGCGAATCCAGGAAAAAATTCAATGTGTGGTGAAATTGAAAAAAAAAAACGCATTTCTTTTATTTGGGGGGATTGTGTTTTTACGCCATTCGCCCTGGGGTAAAACTGACTTTTTATGCATGTTCCTCAAGTCGTTACGATATATAACAGGTAAAACTTTTCTTGTATCTGATGGCCCATAAAAAATTCAAACCATTGTTCACAAATATATGTTCCTTAAAATCGCTCCATTCCCAGGCTTATAGCGCTTTTATTCTTTGGTCTATGGGGCTGTGTCAGGTGTCATTGTTTGCGCCATGATGTGTTCTATCTATCGGTACCTTGATTGCGCATATGCGACTTTTTGAACGCTTTTTATTACAATTTTTCTGGATTTGATGCGACCAAAAATGCACTTTGAGATTTTTTTGCGCTGACGCCGTTTACCGTGTGAGATCAGGAATGTGATTAATTAATAGTTCGGGCGATTACACACGCGGCGATACCAAACATGTTTATTTATTTATTTTTATTTATAACATTGGAAAAGGGGGGTGGTTCTGAATTTTATTAGGAAAGAGGGCGTTTTTTATTGATAATAACACTTTTTTTTTTTTTAAACTTATACTAGAAGCCCCCTGGGGTTAGGGTTATTCCCCCTGGGGTTAGGGTTATTCCCACTGGGGTTAGGGTTATTCCCCCTGGTGTTAGTGTTATTCCCCATGGGGGACTTCTAGTATAAGTACACTGATCTCTCATTGAGATCTATGCTGCATAGATATACAGTATAGATCGATGAGATAGGCACATTGGCTGCTGCAGCCGGAAGCAATCGAGTGCCGAGCCGGGATCAGCGCCATTACAGCCAGGGCCATTAAGGCTACATCCAGGGTCACCTAAGGGTTAATTGCAAGGAATCCCTAGATATGTTGCAATTGGAATAGTCTAGATTGGCAGAATAGAGGGCGAAGACAAAGGTAGATTTGCCCCTTCTCCCTGGCGTACACCTGCTGTATGCCCTGCTCGCCTGATGGGCGGGCAGGGGGAGCTCGTGGTGGGGAAGGGCCTCATTTATCATGATTTTCACCTAAATCGTGATCCAAATATTCACATGGTGGATTCACTAAGAGGCATGCGTACGGTCTTCATAAATCTCCCCCAAAGTGTTTGCAAGACAGCAAAGGTACCAAAGGTAATGAAGTTAAGTCCATTAAATAATCTAAAGACTCATCAAGAAAGTCCTATAAGGGTATCTCCATCTCAGTAAATTGTCACCTATGCCCTGTCCTACACCGATCGGTGATTTCAGCCATTCTGGAACATTAGTTGACAATGAATGGAGCCGTGGCGGCCACCATTCATTCCTCTACAATTATGTCCTCATTCTTGGCATAAGGGCTCCTGACTGATCTGCTTGTTATTACCAATCCTGTGGGGACAAGTTACCAACATGAGAATACCCCGATGAGAATACTCCATCAGCAGTAACAGAACTGTGGTGTTCTCTACTCTTTTTTGTAGTACACGGCCAATGATGGTGATTGTCGTCAGTGCTAGTCCAGCGCACAGGTGTGATGTTAACACCTGCTTTAGTGTGGCCGGTGTGTACTGTTCCCCAAATGGTTGGTGACCTGCCGGGCTGTAGTGGGTCCCTTGGGCTCTTGTCACAGTAGTCCTGAGTGGCGATCGACCCACCTGGACTTTGTGTACCACCACCCACAGAAAGGGGAAAACTAACCTAAGGTGTACGGTTAATGTGTATAGGTGCTGGTGCTGAGGAAAAGATGACTGAGTCCTGGTGATGGAAAAATAGAACAGCTTTACTGTACAGTATCTTAAAGATACAAAACACTTTGGCAGCAAATAGATAATCTTTGTACAGACTTTAGTGCTTAACTAGGTTTGTGCTGCGGAGATGCTTGGAAACGTAGAAGATAGTAGAGGTAAATGTAATGGTGCTTGAAAAGGTTAGAGTAGAGTAGAGCAGTGTAGAGGAGAGGAGTTTGTCAAGAGAGTCCCAACCCAAATTAGTTCTGTGCTCTGCCGGAACTTTGGAGAGATACTTGTACCCGTGTTTACACTATAGTCTGACCACCTTCTGCTCTACAGTGTTGAACTTCCTGTGCTAATAGGCTGATACAAGCCCCACCCTTGGTTACTTGGGTGAAGCTAAGTGTCCGAGCCTTCCCGTTTCTACTTGCACTGTGAGATAGAATACGTAGACCTTCTGGTATCTTTGTTCTATCCAAGCTAGTTACTCTTGTGTAGTAGGATACTGCCCTGCAACTTTTAGACTGATTCACGGCGTGGGCTAGGGTTATCCCCGACTTTTCTCCCTCTTCTAGTGTCTAGCACTGCATAATAGCTATAGTGGATACATTAGTGGAATCACCCTGCTTCGTTAGTGCTTGGCGTCTACAATGTGGCCCTGAATGTCCGTAAGTTTTTAATGCATGCTTAAATAAAGAAGAGATCACGAATCTGGTGAGTGCCCTCATCTTTCTTCTTGTGAAGTGGAATTGCATGTTTCATATATTTTTCTGAGTGAGCACCAACCAGTGATCCCTGATAAAATTCATACTAAGTCCAACAGCTCCTAGCAACAAAAAAAGCTCCCAGGCCGTAACCAGCAGCAGTTCCGGTAACTGTGTACTTTTCTTGGAAGTGGGATACATTAGAGAAACTGAGTGTCTCAGGTTGCTTCTGCATACACGTGTAGACTGCACTCACTGACACACTCAACTGAACACACTATATAGACTGAACTTACTTCCTCCCACACAGAGCTAACTACCTTCTTCCCCAGGGGCTGCATGTGTGTAAAGAGCAGCGATAGGTACAGGGAGAAAGAACATCCCCTATAGGTCAGCACTGAACACATGGAACATAACAACAGTAACCTTTAAAGAGAACCAATCACCTAAAATTACTGTCCCTATAATAAAAGATTATGTCTCCCTAAATCTATTCCTGAAGATACAGACTGCCTGTGCAGTCTGTATCTTATGCTTTTACCTAATCCTGTAAAGCGGAGCAGTAAGGACGGGGGCGGCCATCTTGATGACGTCACAGTGGTGCGTTCCAGCGCTGGAACGCAAGGGACGTAATCAAGATGGCGCCCGGCTTTATCTTCATGTAGTTTATTTCTGAAGATACAGACTGCCTGTGCAGTCTGTATCTTATACTTTACCCAGTCCTCTGTAGCGGTGCAGCTAAGCTGGACGCCATCTTGATTACGTCCCTTGCGTTCCAGCGCTGGAACGCACCAGTGACGTCATCAAGATGGCCGTCCCCGCCCTTACTGCTCAGCTATACAGGATTAGAAAAACGCATAAGATGCAGACTGCACAGGCAGTCTGTATCTTCAGGGACATACTAATAGGCCCAGTTAAAATAGACATACACAGCGATCTCGCGCTGTATAGCGCGGGATCACTGTGTATTTACAGAGCGGCGGCAAAGGCTCATGGGGGCTCATGGGAGCCCTTCCCGCCGCTCGGCATGCCGGGAGCTTCCTGTCTCGCGCCGGCTCTTTTGAAAAGAGCCGGCGCGAGACAGGAAAAGAGAATGTGTATATTGTAAAATCACGGGCGTAAAATTAAATAATTCCAATTACAAATATTAATAAAATATTAATTTACAGCTAATTAGCAAAAAAAATTAAAAATTTCGACCATGATTGGTTCTCTTTAAAGCTTAATTTCAGTTGTGCATGAGATAACAAGGTTTAAAAGTAACACTGACACCTAGTGGTGAAGCTAGAGAATACCACCTTCATCATTACTGAAATTGGAGAGAGAACTTTACGACAGGTGCACTTTACTGTGGGACACCACAGATCAGGAATGAAAGACACAAAGAAGTTCCCAGCCACAAACGTAACAACGTTAAAAAGTCGGTCATGGTCCGAAAGTTTTTTTTTTTTTTTTTTTTATGGCTCTTGTCCTTGACATCACCTCCAGCTACCTGCTTTAGCAATCCTGCAAAGCTGAGCAAAGAGAGCCAGAACTCTAGAAGAGACAGGAGCTTTGGAAGAGCTAGCATGGATTCTTGAGTTGTAGGATTTATCATTTCTTCTTGTATTGACTTCCTGGTGAGCATGTGATGAGTAGCAGCTTTTTTATAACGATCAGCGTTTAGACAGAAAGATATATCGTTTGAAAAAATCGTTATTGCGATCGTTTTACGATCACTTAAGCCTATCTTACACATAGGGTGAATTGGTGAAAGACTGATTACACGAAGCGATCTGCGAATTTTCAGTGAACGACCAACGACGATTTGAGAACATGTTGAAAGATCAAAATGAATGATTTCTCGTTGCTCGTCGCTTGATCGTTCGCTGTGTTTACAAAAGCCTATTATCGCTCAAATGCGATCGTTATCGTGAAAATTCAAACAATAATCGTTCCATGTAAACGCAGCATTAGGCTGCAGTATAAAGCATGGTGCGGTGTCAGAGACAATTATTTCCATTCCACGTATCTGAGAATGAACAAAATTAGTAAGTAAAGACCTGAATGCTGTTAAGAGGATAAAGTTTTGATTATTTTCTCAGAAAGTTCTAGCCTTTAAGGCTGAGTTTGGCTTCACCTTCATTGACATGCAGTCATTATAGCGGAGGAGCAGAAATGCCATTACTGATACAAAATACTGCAAGGAAATAGACTCCGCTCTACAATTTTCCAGACAGGCGGGCAGGTTCTTAAAAGCATAAAAATTAGGAACAGCCTAATAGACGACTCCATTGGTACGAGGCTCTAAGTTATTGTTACCGGGACAAATAAATGTACCGCTTGTTGATCTAAAGTGTAATTTCTGCAAATGTATCAAAATGTATGCAATAATGTAAGTATAGCGTAATAATGGAAGAGAGGTTTTAGATGGTAAAAAAAAAAAACTTTAATTCAAAAGTTTTGAAACCTTGCGATTTTTTGCCACAATGATGCAAAAATAATCTGGCATTTGTATTTTAGCATTACCTGGCGAACACAGTATGGGTAGTATTTCATGTCACTGACTTGGCAATAGCAGCCTGGTCTGACTAGGGGACTAAGGGGGGTCATTCCTGGCTGATAGACTTAAAGGAGAACTCCGGCCAGGACACTTTTTTCAATATGCCCAAGGAAGGGGTGAGAGAGTACAAAAACACGCACTTACTTCCATGGCAGAACACCGCTACAGCTGCTGAATGGCTGAGCTGGCCGGAGTTGGTTTTCACCCACGCCCTTCTTATTGAGAAAAGTGTCCTGCCCGGAGTTCTCCTTTAAAGAGATTGCCTGAAAGACTCCATGACTTGTCTATAAGTCAGGAGCTACTGAACCTGTCAGCAAAAAGAAGGAAAACATTTTGTCAAGATATAGTATACAAGACGCATGCCAGACCCGCTTCTCTAATTATAACAGAGTTGGTGGAGCCTGATATGGAGATTGGTGGGGGGCACAGAGGTCAGACCCCCCAGTGACCTCTTACTTTTCCATTTTCCTTTTTTTTTACAAGTCCATGTTCCCTGGACAACCTCTTTAATAGAGAGGTCATATAAACCAATGTGACATTACGGCATACGGTTGGAGTTCTAACGTGTCTTGCAGTAACCTATTAAATTTTTTGTTGTAATTTTTGTATATTTCAGAAGCAGCCCCTGCAACCCTACACTGAGGGGTAAGGCAAACACCGTATGCTGCACCTATTAGTCAGTCATCATTTGCTGGCCACTACATCTCCTGGTCAGGCACTTTTGATGGGTGTCCCTGCACCTGTATGAGTCAAATATGGCAGTAAAATCAAGTAATATGTCCTTAAACTAAGTTCATGAGATTAACTCACTTCTATTTTTAAGTCTTTTGACCAGGAAGAGTAGACATCCTCCACCATACTATTACAGAGCCATCAAAGTCAACTATAGGTAGGAAAACTACTATAACAAACAACTCAGTTTCTATGTGTGCTTGGGTTTCTCTGATCTAACCTTTAACCCCTTATATGCCCCAGTCAAAGCATCTCTGTGATGCAGCAGCATCTATAACTAATATGGCAGCCAGGCAAAGTCTTTTGAAAGACCATCAGCCTGGCTATGTGTCTTGTTCTTGTTGTTCTTGCACTCCTTAGGACTAAACATGATAGTTGGGCCAAAAAGAACTTTTACTGTCACAAAATACCTTGAGGAACAATAATGTTTTCTCATGAACACTAAGGACCAGGACTTCTGGACAATTATATATGGGCAGTGTGCCAGGAAGAAACATTTGCTACCTGGAAAGGACTTTGGAGTAAGAACAATGGTGGCTCATGAAGACCAAATCAAATACTAGTACTTCTCCAACAATGTGGTCAAAGATCAATTTATTTGATCACAGTACAAAAACATATAACCAGAAGAACCTATAAGGCATGGTAACCAGATAACCATATAACCAGAATAACCTATAAGGCATGGTAACCAGATAACCATATAACCAGAATAACCTATAAGGCATGGTAACCAGATAACCATATAACCAGAAGAACCTATAAGACATGGTGTTGGAAATGTTATAGAGTGGATCTACCCTAACACATGGACTGGTCACCATTATAGTATCCTCTATCAAGTCTTCATTACACTAAAAGGAGATTTATGCTTAGTCTAAAATGGACCTTATGACATAGCAACCGAACATACCAGTAACCCCACCAAGGGATACTGAACAAATGGGATTCTTGAATAGACCAAGTCAAAATGGTTTATCAATATGTTAAAGTAAATCTGTCACTCAATGTCATGCTCAGAGTTCATATGTCAAGAAGGCATTGCCAAGCAGCAGCATGCATGCCTCCTCTCTCCTCCACCTCTCATCAATCCATGGTTTGTTGTATAGGGATCAGTGCTGGAAACCAAGCCCTATATATCAATTAATCTAGACTAGGAGGAGTAGAGTAGGAAGGAGGTGTACATGTTATAGATGCCTACCTGAAACATGAGCCTCAAGCATAAGGGCAAATTCACTTTAAGGCTGGGTTCACACTATGTATATTTGAGGCTGTATTTGGTCCTCTTGTCAGGTCCTCATAGCAACCAAAACCAGGTGTGGATTGAAAACACAGAAAGGATCTGTTCACACAATGTTGAAATTGAGTGGATGGCCGCCATATAACGGTAAATAACGGCCATTATTTCAATATAACAGCCGTTGTTTTAAAATAACAGCAAATATTTGCCATTAAATGGCGGCCATCCACTCAATTACAACATTATGTAAACAGATCCTTTCTGTGTTTTCAATCCACTCCTGGTTTTGGTTGCTATACAGCCTCAAATATACGTAGTGTGAACCCAGCCTAAGGCTATGTTCACACTGTGTATGAATCCGTCCGTAGTGCGAACTGCGAATATACGCATGTAGTTTTGAGGTTGATGCGTTCGCTTGAAAGTATACGATATACGCCCGCACAATGCACACTACGTATGAGCTTACGGCCGGATCATATGCGGCGCCATAAAAAATGAACAAGACCATTGTTTGAGGACGGAAATGTTGAAACTCACGGCCGTGGATTTCCATGCGGTCCCGTACGAAGTACTTATTTCAGCCAAATAGAACTTGATTTTTCGATCCAAAAGGTTCTGTGTGGTTTACGGGGCTGGGCGAAGATTTCCAAGTAAATGACCTGCCTCAGATCGCTTCGAAACAAGCTAGGGAAGCATAACTGTACTGCGGGTGTATGTTCGCGGTGCGTACACATCCGGCGCATGCCGATTTTTCGCACGCCCGTAGCTTCAGCCGCACATGTACGCCAGCGAAAGACCTGCGTACGGATTCGTACTCAGTGTGAACATAGCCTAAATGGGGTGAGTATTATATAGATGTAAGAAACTAGCAAACATCTCACAACTAAGTAAAAAAAATGTGAATTAGAAAATTCACAGAAAAAAGCCCTTTTCTTTTGCAAGACATACATATGTGCTTCCCATCCCATTGTTAGTGATCTGACCCGCTCACTTTCTAGCTGTATATCATTGCCTGAAGGAGAAATCTGTAACCAAGAAGCAGTCATTTATAAGGACATGGAACATCATACATAGAAGTCATTAACGTCGGCACATCTTTTATATTGGTCACCGCTGTTTTGCAAGGAGAGAAATAGCTGGGCATTTTGACACATTCTGGGCATAGTTCACACTGCTTGGCTTCTGACTTTAGGCAAATTGGCTGAGGTTAAAAATTCTTCTCATCTGGGATCAGAACAATAACCAAAGGCAGTTTACAAGAAAGTTGATTGAATGTCACAGAAGAGTGACTTCTACATTGATACGGAAAACCTGAACAGTGAGCTCTGGTACTAAGGACTCAGACATTACCAGAACATACAGGGATTTCCAGATCACAAAAAAAAAAAAAAAAAATTATTATTATAGTTTAAAAAAAAAAAAAAAAATAGCTTGTTTCTAAAATTTTTAGGCACTGATTTAGTCCCAAAGATCAAGATTAAAAATAAATATACCTTTAAACCACATTTACACAATGTACATTTTCATTAAACAATGGTCGTTGCTGCAGGTTTGCAAAAATGGCCCTATTTAACGACAGCAGTTGATCGCATTAAACTCTATGGAATCCTGGCCGGAGTGTATACACACTCCATGCCGCTGCACTGAAAACTGACATGTTTGACAAAATTGACTGTGCAGACAATGTAAAGTGCGGCTGCGGCCGTACTTTACATTGTCTCCTATGGTTAATTAGAGTGTGGGCACCCGTATGACAAAGCCCTCTCCCCTCTGTGACATGGCTCCACTGATTGTAATGGAGCCCCATCACAGAGGGGAGGGGAGATTGTCACACTTGGGGACGGGCGGACCGGCACAGCGGACCGGGTGGCGGTTCAAAAAAAGGACCGTACCACTGCCATGCCTGTGCCCGCCCCGATCCATTCGGGTAAAAAAACTTAAGCCATGTACCTGATGGTACATTCACTTTAACAATTTTTTTTCTTGTAAACTGTAATGGTTTATTAATTTTTCTATAAGACAAAGTATGGCTGAGTGCCAAATAAGTAGGTAGAATCCCCTATGGCTGAGTGCCAAATAAGTAGGTAGAATCCCCAAGTGCCAAATTAACTTGCATAAAAGCAAGGAGCAGTATAAGGACATCCAAAACTTGACGAAAGTCTTGGACTTTGATATTGAATGGACCATTTCTCAAAAGTGTATAGTATGAGATAAATTTTATAGTCAACCATAAAAAGGATAATGTGAAGAACAGCAGCTATAGGAAAAAAGACAAAGAAATGAGGGGAAGAATTAGTAAAAAGAGAACATTTAGAAAAGAGGAGTTCAAGTAGGAGACATGCAAGACAAGGTAATGGTCAGTAACAGCAAACACCACAGGATGGGGTCCAGAAGAAGGTGTAGGACACTATTATACTGGGGGAGTATAACTGGTGTACAATGACTGGTACCAGGTATTTATATAGAGAAAGCAATGTAAGCAATAAGTAGCCTAATATCAGTGCACGGAGCAAGTATGGGACAGTAACTGGACTGGACACAAAGGAAATATGGAATGATTCAATCCCTGCCAAGATGTACAGGCTTTGTTAAATTGGTATAGACATCACTTGACTGGAAGAAAGTGATGTGTTTCAGGCAGTCAAATTAGAATCAATTCAAATGAAGAAACAGTAGTGGCACTCACTGATGAAGATGCTGGTGCAGATTTCTTTTTATTATTAATAACGCATGGACATACACTGGGCCAACACCAGTTAGATCCAGATTAAATGTTTGTTTCGCGCGACTGCGCTTCAACAGACCCTTGTTGAAGTGCAGTCACGCGAAACATGCTTGTAACCTGCATCTACCTAGCGTCCACCCAGTGTATGTCCATGCGTTATTAATAATAAAAAGAAATCTGCACCAGTGAGTGCCACTACTGTTTCTTCATTTGAATTGTGTTACCGTTATGGACATTTTTGCTTGGTGAGCACCACTGAATACGTTAACACACAGTGATACATAGTTGGTAACCTACTCTAAGACCTGTAGTGCCGATCGCTTCTTTCTATTGTTGCATCAAAGTAGAATCAATCTACAAGAAATGTGCTAACCTAGGAGTCACATACTATGTATTTTTTCATACTGAATGGGGTTCTGTTCTTTATTACAAATTTCTTCAACTTAGGGAAGATCCTTATAAAATATATATTTTTAAAGTGCATTTACATCCATATAAATCTTTTAGACACTTCCCACCCACTTCCACAGACTTGTTATAACCAAGAAAGAAGCAACATTACAAATTTACACATTTGGATCTGACCTCTTACGGCTTAGTATGTTACGCTTGCAGAATTCAACTTGGTATAGCAGAGCTAGGTGTGATGTTTATCATTTAGTGATTGTGATCAGTTAGCATTGTGATATCTTGCCAAATTAACCCCTACATGGATGTCCTGTTCTGTCATGTGATTGACAGCAGTAACAGGTGGGAACAATATTGTGGCCGTGGACCCTCAGGCACTGCCCTAGTTCCAAATGGCCAGTCCATCTCTCATAATAACACCCTGGGGCAAAAGGCTCTTCTGTAACAATTTCTATAAGGGTATATTTCAGACTTTATGTATTGGCTCATAGAAATATACCAGAACATTACAATAAAAATAATTGAAATCTTTCAAGGGGGTACTGCGGAGATTATGTGTCTATCTATCTATCTATCTATCTATCTATCTATCTATCTATCTATCTATCTATCTATCTATAATAAAGTTGTATTATGCTTTAAAGGAGAAGTATTAAAGTATTGTATTGCCCCCCAAAAGTTATACAAATCCCCAATATACACTCATTATGGGAAATGCTTATAAAGTGTTTTTTTCCCTGCACTTACTACTGCATCAAGGCTTCACTTCCTGGATAACATGGTGATGTCACTTCCTGGATAACATGGTGATGTCACTTCCTGGATAACATGGTGATGTCACTTCCTGGATAACATGGTGATGTCACTTCCTGGATAACATGGCAATGTCACTTCTAGAGATGAGCGAACCAGCCGGATTTCTGGTTCGTATAACTCCCGCTGCCTGCTCCCTCCGTGCAGCGGGTGGATACATCGTAAGAAACGCCTGGAAAACTAGGATACAGCCAATGCCAATGGCTGTATCCCAGTTTTCCAGGCGTTCCTTACGATGTATCCACCCGCTGCACGGAGGGAACAGACAGCGGGAGTCAGCCGCTGAGATTTCTGATTCATACGAACCAGAAATCCGGCTGGTTCACTTATCTCTAGTCACTTCCTGAATAACATGGGGATGTCACTTCCTGGATAACATGGGGATGTCACTTCCTGGATAACATGGGGATGTCACTTCCTGGATAACATGGTGATGTCACGCCCCGACTCCCAGAGCTGTGTGGGCTGTGGCTGCTGGAGAGGATGATAGCAGAGGGATGCTCAGTGTCCCTCCAGTGCCCTGTGTCCCTCAGTGTCCCCCTGCCATCATCCTCTCCAGCAGCCACAGCCACACAGCTCTGGGAGTCGGGTCATAACATCACCATGTTATCCAGGGAGTGACATCACCATGTTATCCAGGAAGTCAAGCCTTGATGCAGTAGTAAGTGCAGACAAAAAAGTAATAAGTGTATATTGGGGATTTGTATAACTTTTGGGGAACAATACAATACTTTAATAAAAAATGTTGCCGTATTTCTTCTTTAATATAACTTTTTAAAAATAAATGTAAAATGTTTTATTTATAAACTATTATATGTTGAGCGGCATAATAAAAGTCTATGGGCTCAACCTTTCTCACTGACACAGAGTGGGGAAAGGACCATGGTGCAGCCCCGTCCACTCCCACTGGTTCTTGATCTAAACTTTTTGACATGTCTTTCAGTCAAAAGTTTTTTATGATGACAGGTACATCTTAAAGCCAATGTTTTTTTGTGCACCTGCCCGGCTGTATGTTAACTTCACCCAGAAGAGCTGTGGACGGAGTGTGACACACAATGCGACAGAACAGGAGTGATTTTACAGCTACACAGCATACTCTAATACCCTCACACTACCCTTCATCTTTCCCTGATGCTAAATCAACTTTCTATACCCTCTCCAACCCGGCTTCACCCTGCTTCTACCTATCTCTCTAGGTAGTGTGAACTGCTCCAATATATATATAGTGAAGGAGAAAGTGTGATATTGCCGCCAATTGCCTGGTCTCTGTGAGGTCTACTGCTGGTAAACTGCTTGAGGACTAGAGACATTTCAAATTTGAAATTCGGTCTGATTTGGCAAATTCAATTTGTTTTGGATTCAGAACTCAATTCGAATTCAGAATTTCCCTACGATTGCCCACTTAAAGCATGGACAGGAGCAGGGATTTCTGTCATAAGACAGGCGTTCCTGCTTATGTACAGCTGGGCCACCTTTAACCCCTTAAGGTCAAAGCCAATTTTTGGTTTTGCACTTTAGCTTTTTCCACTTTATGTTTAAAAGTCCATAGCGCTTGCATTTTTTCACCTAGAGACGTATATGAGCACTTATTTTTTGCAAAACCAATTGTACTTTGCAATGACAGGCATTATTTTTCCATAACATATGCTGCGAAACCGGGAAAAAATAATTTGCGCTGTCAAATTGAAAAAAAAAGGAATTTGTTTTGATTTCGGGGAGTTTTGCATTTACGCTGTTCGCCCTATGGTAAAACTGACTGGTTATGCATGTTCCTCAAGTCGTTACGATTACAACAATATATAACATGTATAACTTTTATATTATCTGATGGCTTGTAAAAAATTCAAACCATTGTTAACAGATATATGTTCCTTAAAATCGCTCCATTCCCAGGCTTATAGCGCTTTTATCCTTTGGTCTATGGGGCTGTGTGAGGTGTCATTTTTTGCGCCATGATGTGTTCTTTCTATCGGTACCTTGTTTGCGCATATGCGACTTTTTGATTACTTTTTATTAAATTTTTTCTGGATTTAATGTGACCAAAAATGCACAATTTTGCACTTTGGAATTTTTTTGCGCTTCCGCCGTTTACCGTGCGAGATCAGGAATGTGATTAATTAATAGTTCGGGCGATTACGCGCGCGGCGATAGCAAACATGTTTATTTATTTATTTATATTTATAAAATGGGAAAAGGGGGGTGATTTGGACTTTTATTAGGGGAGGGGATTTTTTATTAATAAAAAAAACATTTTTGCTTTTATTTTTACTTTAACTAGAAGTCCCCCTGGGGGGCTTGTATATACACAGCAAAGATCGATTAGATCGGTCATAGATTGCTATGGCCTGCTACAGGCCACAGCAATCTATTGCCGAGCAGGGATCAGCGTCATTCCGACGCTGAGGCCCAGCACGGGCAGAAGAACGAATCTCCCTCCCGCGATCGCATCGCAGGGGGAAGATACGTCCCACTAGACACCAGGGATGCACGGAGGAAAGCCTCTAAATGCAGCTGTCAGGTTTGACAGCTGCACTTAGAGGCTTAATTAGCCGGCGCGGCAACGGGACCTGCGCCGGCTAACAGAGGCACTGCCCGGCTGCACATGTCAGCCGGGATCAGCGCTGTTCAGAGCGGGGTCCCGGCGGGACCCCTCTCTGAACACCCCGCGCGGCACCATGACGTATCAGATACGTCATGGGTCGCTAAGGGGTTAAAAGGTGTTGATCATTTATGATCTAATTGATCAGAGCCTGTGCTTGTGACTCTAAGCTTATATCAGTATTGGGGTTGAGCAAATTTTGAGCCCGCTCAAGTTAGTCCGAACCTGAGTGTGCAACATTTAATTGACAGTGGCTGCTTAGGTTGGATGCAGCCCTAGGGAGTCCTGGAAAACATTGATACAGCCTATGTTTTCCAGGACTCCCTAGGGTTGCATCCAGCTTTAATGAGTACCTAATATTCTCAGTAACTGTATCTTCCTGGTATAATATTTCTTGTATTTCTTTCCCTTTTGCCCTTTGGCATTATTACTCTTCTTTTTCACTCCCAAAATAAACAATCCCGCCATATTGTTATTATATCATAAAGTCAGTGATACTTCTCCAGGAATTAACATACTGTAGTTTGCACTCTATCATTATATTGTTGAAAACATCTCATTTACAGATTTCCGTCGGGTGACATCTATAATTAGGGGCTCACCAACATGGCAATCTCCGATTATGATATATCTCGGCACAATGATTAATAATCAATTAGCAAACTAAGCTGCCACTTAAACAATCTAATTGTATGATCAGAGGTTTTAGTGACAATTATCGGGTTTCCGAATTACTTGTTTAACCGGGAGATTGCGGAATGAATTCTAAGTTCAAATAACAATTTCTAACAAAAGATT
This sequence comes from Dendropsophus ebraccatus, assembly GCF_027789765.1. Classification (NCBI taxonomy): domain Eukaryota; kingdom Metazoa; phylum Chordata; class Amphibia; order Anura; family Hylidae; genus Dendropsophus; species Dendropsophus ebraccatus. The sequence continues at coordinate 22,652,483 of NC_091458.1, read as the reverse complement.
ACAAAAAAAAAAAAAATCCTACTGGGAATTTGTCATAATTAGCATTTTTGAAAATAGTTAAGTGAATGTGTTTAAGCAACTTAACATTCATGGGAAAGAAAATGTGACAAAGACCCCAGTGGTTACACACGATACAAAAAATTGGTGGTACTGGTATTTATTCCTCCACTGTTATTATTCAGTCAAGGTTTAAGGTTTGCATAGAATGAGAGTAATAAAAATTTTATAGACCCAAAAGACAATAGAACAGTAAAAATAGTCAATAGATTGTGTAACATAGAGGAAGAACATAGTTCCTAGAGGGACATATTTTGATTGGTCTCATTACTTTGTAAGAACATCTCATGGAGTCTACTCACTAGAGGAGCTCCCATTCAATGTTTTTTTTTTATTTTATTTTAGGTGGCATCATGAGCTTAACTCTGCTGCCCGACTAATCCACCTTTCCCTTTGCTCTGCCTCTGCCTGTCCCCTCTGCCAATCCTTTCACTGGCTTCCCATTGCACAACCCCAATGTATTTATTTTAAATTGCTGACTATAACATACAAGTCCGTCCACAACCTGTCCCCTCCGTATATCGTTGACCTCATATCGCACTACCGTCCCTCACACAACCTTCGATCCTCCAATGACCACCATTTGTGCTCCCTCCTTGTTCGTACCTCGAAAAACCGCCTCCAAGATATTGCCTGAGCTTCTCCCATACTCTGGAACTCCTCACCTCAACACATTTGGCTCTCATCCACCATCCAGACCTTCAAAACTGACCTGAAAACCCATCCCTTAAAACTAGGCTACAACTTATAATAATTCTCCATCACACTTTGACTGGCTGCACTTTACCTTCCGTCTTTCTCTCGTGGGCAGGGTCCCCCATCTTCCCCCATGTACCAGTCTGCCATTTACCTTCATGTAATGTGTTTTGATCTTGTATTGTTCCTGTTTGTTAACCCCTATAGCTTGTAAAGCGCCCTGGAATCAAGAGCATTTTATAAATAAATAAATAAATAAATAAATAAATATAATAATAATAATAATAATAATAATAATAATAATAATAATAATAAGATAGTGTCAGGTGTCATGGCCCAGTCCCAGTGATAGAATGTGGAGATGGTGGCACTCCATAGTAGCCTCGGTTCTAGGGAGAAAGTGACAGGAAAATGCAGTTGTTTTGCAATATTTAGCACTAAAAGGGCCAGGGAGGAGGCAGCAATGGTTGTAGGACCTGCTGTGTGTGACAGGAGCAATGGGTCTGAGGTGACCCATAGTAGGCTGTTTGGGCCAGGTTTGGGAAGCATGGGGGAGAAAAAAGAGTAACTGTCCCAGAGAGGGCTTGTACTCAGATCATGATGGTCCCAATAATCATCTGACTATTTACAGTTCATGTGAGAAGTTCCCTCTGATCACAGTTTTCTGGTATGGCCTAGAATACTAGAAGGGTTAAAGTAGTTTTAAAGAGACTCTGTCAGCAAGTTTATGGGGTCCTATCTCAGGGTAGCATAAACTAGTGACAGAGAAGCTGAACAGAATGATGTATCACTTACATTGTTCTGTGCAGCTGATCCAGAGATATCCTCCTGAATAACATGGACAATAAGTAGTCCTCTCCATTATGTGCATGAGCCCAGTAGTCCCAGATATTCATGAGAAGCAAAAAACTCCACCCACCAGCTGCTGATTGGCAGTTATCTATCCATGATGTGTATAGGCAGTCTCCTGTCAATCAGCAGCTGGAGGGCAGGGGGAGGGGCGCGGCAAGAATCCTATTCTCCTGCATATTAGGAGAACGGCTAAACAGAATGATGTAAGTAATACACCAATCTCTTCAGCATCTCTGTCACTAGTTTATGCTGCCCTCATTTAAAGGGTGTTTAAACCTATTCCCTTTGAAATCTACAGTACAATCATTGATTAATCACATTTTAGCTGTGACTAAAGTGCCCAGGCCATATAAATGGCCATTGTTTTAAATCAAAATTACATTGAAGTCTATGGACATAATTATTATTTTGACGGCCATAGCAAACAATGGCAGTTTTTCAATACTTTGTTATGCACAGTAAATTGAAAACAACAGCTGTTCTTTTCCTAAAAAGAACATTGTGTGAACATAGCCTTAAAGCCAATGTACCATATCCTAAGTTAAATGTTTTTGTTTTTTTTCACTACCTTGTTGGCCCCGGTGTGGAGATCCTGGTGGCGCGGTCCATTTTTCTAAATCGATTTCTTCATGTTCACTGAGAAAATGTTACATTCGCTTTAAGGTGATTTCAGCCTCGAACTGTGACCTGCTGTTATGTTTCCACAGAGCATGGGACGATGAGAATTTTCTTACCTTCATCCTTGGCGCAGTTTTCACTAACTCTTTACTTAAATCAAGTGCAGCCAGGGGCAGGCCTGAAGCGATGAGGCTGCTGTTGTAACTAGGTAGCTCTTCTGTATCCTGGACTGGATCATTATCATTATTAGAAATACCTGTCTAAATCTTTTCTTTACAGTTATTTTTGATTCTGGGAAAGGCTATTTCTTAAAAGGAGAACCCCAGCTAACAGTATAAATCCAGGGTGGGCAGAGGGTTGGTGATAACATAATAATCAAGTTATACTTACCCATCCCCGTATCCCCTCAGGGTAGCGTCACCAGCTCCCTCTTACGCTCTAGTCTTCAGTTTCACGTGGGTGACTGTGTCATCAGGACCTGGCAGGAATTACCAGTGTAGCCAATCATTGACTGCCCTGCTGTCCTGTCTAAGGGCCCTATTCCACAGGCCGAGCAACGATGTAAACGAGCGCTGATCTGCTAGATCGGCTCTCGTTTATTGGGCCTATTCCACGGCCCCGATGATCGTTTAATGAGGGCTGCAGGGACATCATTACGGATGTCCTTGCAGCCCTTGCAGCATACATTACCTAGCAGGGCTTCTCCTGCGCTCCGTTTTCCTCCCTGGGTCCCGCGGCGCAGCATCAGCTTCGGTGCGGCCTGACTGAGCTGCCACACTGCTCAGCCAATCACTGTCCGCGGCGGTCCCGGCCTGTGATTGGCTGAGTTGATGCTCTGGAGTTGATGCTGCTCGCGGGACCCGGGGAAGAAGACGGAGCGCAGGAGAAGCCCTGCTAGGTAATGTATGCTGTTTGGATCGTCGGTCGGCGCCGCACACCGCTATTCCACCGTAGCGATGTGCTGCTGGCGAACGGCGATTTTAGGTTTGAACCTAAATGAACGATCAGCCGATGACAGGATCATCGGCTGACCATTCTCTCTATTCCACCGAGCGATAATCGGCCGAATCGGGCCGATTCGGCCGATTATCGCTCCCGTGAAATAGGCCCCTAAATCACTGATTTGTGTGAGGATGTGTGTCGTCCCTCTCCTGCCTCAGAGGAGTTGGGCTTCTTCTCTGCAGCTCCCACTTCACCACTAGAAGTGTGGATCAGGTGCTCTGCTGTGTTCAGGTCTTCGGCTGTATCTGCCTGCTCAAGTGTCCGGAGTCTTCTCTCTCATCTGGGTGTCATTCCGTTATCTCTCCTCATCGCTGCAAGGATTCACAGCAAGTATTATTCTCAAGCTAATCCACCCAGCAACGCTATTTCTCTCATACTCCTACTCCCATCATCCGGCACGTATTCTCACAGCCTATGCAGCACCACTCCTGCCTTATTTGTCAAAGCCTGATATATCCCCGGTTGCATCCGGAGAGACTGTTGCTACTAGTTACCTCATCTATAATAAAACCGCTGTTACTGAACCCTGGCATTGGTGTCCACTAACTGGTGCCCTGACTAAGTGCAGCGAAGAATCGCATGCCCATCATCACCCGCAGATTCCACAGACCGGCCCTACCGCTGTGCCGCCCTCAGGCCTATACCGTGACAAGTATAACCCCTGCAGCTGCCCCGGTCATTGCCCGCTCATAACACCAGCACTGCGGAAGTGGCCCCCAGGGGCCAGGGCATCGCATTTTTGGCATCACGAACAGGATACAGACTGTGTTGTGCCAACTGTCATTACCCCCAGAACTGTACTGTTACCCCCCAGAGACTTTGCCGATTACTATGGGGGTGATTGAGGTGTTTTGGGCCCTAAACAGTACACAAGATGGCCGCCGTCTTCTTCAATTTCTGGCTGCGCCATACCCCGGGGAGGAGGGGGTTAACAGCCATGCTGCCAAAGCGTGGGAATCGTCCGGCGCCATAGACTTTCCATTGGCTGCTCCTGATTGGCTGCCTGGGCCGGATGACGTCACTGTTGCTGGGCAGATTCTGGAACCTGATCCTCCAGCCTGGCGCTCCTCCCCTTCCTGCTACAAGTTCCGGCCAGAGCGTGACAAGATGGCGGCCCCCGAGAAACGGTTGCCTGCAGCCGCAGCACCAGTGATGCCGGAGCTGCCGGAGAGCAATCCTGCCTGCCTGCTAGCACCGCTCCCATCCTACAGCGACACCAGCTGGGGCGCTGCCCCGTCGGACGACAGAAGTCTTCGCCGGGCCTTCATCCCGGCCTCTGCTGATCAGAATGAGGGGCCCATACCTGAGACCAGCATTTCTCCGGGACCCGGTCACTCCAGCACCGCTGACCTCGCTTCTTGTACCGGAGGGTCCTCATCACCGGACCGCGAACAGATTGTAAGTGGACCGACTCTGTTGTCCTCAGTCCCTGGCCCTAAAGGGGAGAACTCTGCTAAGGCCTTCATATCCCCGGGTCTGTGGCAACCTCCAGGGCGTGATTCGCCGCCCCTGCCGCAATGGATGCTCGGGCCTGGGCCTAAGATTATTCAGCTGATCGAGGACATTCAGCAGGCCCTCGCTGCCCTGTCGCCTGCCACTACAGCTGCCACCGCTATGCCTAGCGCTACTCCTGCAGCTTCCACTACGGCGGGCCCGTCTACTACCGCAGTCCCCTCTACTGCCCCCACTGCTGTGGCTAAGGCTGCCTCTTCTACCACGACCATCACCTATCATGTGGCCCCCATCATCTCTCCTATCACCACGGTGACGCCCAGCATTGTAGTCACTACGGCATCCAGTGATGCTTCTGCTCCAGGCCCTTCACGCTATCGCTATCCGTGGAAGAAGAAAAAGAAGAAGCCTACTCAGGGTCCTCCAGGACATTTCTGCTAAGTATCCTTTGTAACGCCTGGAGTAGTAGATCCACTGGACCGTCACCAGCGATGGCACAAACTTCACCAGGGAGCGGAGTCTAAGGGGCCGCTGGTTTTCACCAGAGCCCGACACAAGGCGGGATGGACTTGCTGCGGCAGGCGACCCCCAGGTCGCTACCCCTGGCTTGGTTGCTGGTGACGGCAGGCGAGGCGTGGCAGGAGCAGTAGGCAGGAGATGGTACTGGCAATGGTCTGTAGGTGAGACCGCACGTGACAGGTTGAACACAGGAACTAAAGTGTAACGGGGAAGCAGGAACCAGGAACAAGGAGTGAGGACCAGGTAGCGGACAGGAATCAGGAACAAGGACTAGGGACCAGGTAGCGGACAGGAATCAGGAACAACAGGGAGCTGGGCCAAATGCTATGGGAAGCATGAAGAGGCTCCAACCCAAGGGACAGGGCATGCTGGGATCCATAGGGAGTGCTAGGTGCAATTAACCAATTAAGGGCGGACTGGCCCTTTAAATCTGAGACAGCCGGCGCGCGCGCGCGCCCTAGGAGGCGGGGACGCGCGCGCCGGCCGGCACAGACCGAGACAGGAACGGAGGAGAGGCGAGGCGCCCCAGGGGCCGAACTAGCAGCAGCGCCGGGTCCCTACACAAGGACCCCGGCGGCTGCATGGGACAGGAGGCGGTCGCGGCGGCGACCCGGAACGCGGGAAGCCGCCGCGGCCGTGACAGTACCCCCCCCCCCTTTGGCCTCCCCCTCTTTCTTGCCTGCAAATGGCACAGGAAGCCACAAAGTCTTTGACATCTTGGAACAAACTGGGCCACCAGTAGTGGCGGGAGATCCGTTGCCCGGTCTTTCGGACTCCAGGGTGCCCGGCCTCCAATGAGCAATGTCCCCACTTCAAAATCCCTCTTCGAAGCGCAGGGTGAACATGGGTCTTTCCGGGGGGTATTCTCTGAAGAGTAGAGGTGACGACTGGTACTAGGCGATCAGGAGGTATACTGTGGCGAGGGGATGTGGGTTTGTGGATGAGATCCTTCTCAGCAGAGAAGGCATCCGCCAAGTCTTGGTCTTCTGCCGGTAGGCCGGATAGAGGCTTGGCGGGGTCAGGTGACGACACCGAGTACTTGGTCTGAGGTGACTTGAGACACTGGTTGGAACAGTCCTGACCCCAACTGATAATCTCCCCGGTTCTCCAGTCCAGCTTAGGAGCATGTAATTGCAGCCAAGGGAGTCCCAGGAGAATGGCGGGGGATGAATGGGGCAGGACGTAGAAGGATATCTTTTCCTGATGTAAAGGACCCACCTGGAGGACTAGAGGTGCGGTCTGGAAATATATCTGGTCGGTAAGAATCTCGCATGTGACCGAGGAGATAGTCAAGGGCCTGGCTAGTTGGATCACGGGTAGCCGCCATCTTTGGACCAATGTTGCCGCAATAAAACTGCCTGCTGACCCAGAATCGAGAAAGGCAGTAGTCTGGTGATTTTGTCCTGAGGGTGTCTGGATGGAAACCGGCATAGACAAACTTGGAAAGGTAGCGTTCACGCCTAGGGACACCTGTCCCACCGGACCTAGGTGCGAGCATCTCCCGGACGTTTGGGGACGTAGGGGACATCTCAGCCGAAAGTGATCCGAACCACCGCAGTAGAGGCAGAGATTCAGCTCCAGACGACGAATTCTTTCATCAGGCGTCAGGTGAGCCCGTTCCACCTGCATAGGAATCTCAGGAGAGGGCTGGGGCACCGGAAAGTCAGGATTCTGGAAAACCGGCGCCAGCTGGTGATGGCGACGGGGCAAGCCTAGTAGATGTTCATGCCGAACCTCCTCCTCCCTCTCCGAAAAACGAGTATCAACTCTGGTGGCCAGTAGGATGAGTTCGTTCAGAGAGGTGGGTAGGTCTCGGGCGGAAAGCACGTCTCTCACCCGACTAGACAGGCCCTTCTTGAAGGTGGCTATTCGAGCGGCTTCATTCCAGTCCAATTCAGCCGCCAGGGTACGGAACTGGATGGCGTAATCGCCAACAGAGGAGCTCCCTTGAGAGAGGTTGAGGAGAGCAGTTTCAGCTGAAGAAGCACGGGCAGGTTCCTCAAAGACGGAGCGAAACTCGAATAAGAAGGTTCGGAGATTGGCAGCAGCAGGGTCATCTCGGTCCCACAGCGGCGTGGCCCTGGCCAGAGCTCTACCCTCTAATAGGCTGATGATGAAAGCCACTTTAGAGCGCTCAGTGGGAAACTGATTGCTTAGAAGTTCGATATACATAGTGCATTGAGTCAGGAATCCTCTGCACAACTTGGAGTCACCAGAGTATTTGCTTGGGAGAGCCAGTAGAAGTCTCGAGGTAGCTGCAGGTGGTGATAGGCGCTGGGCTGTAGTATGCTGCTGTAGGGCGGCAGTCAATTGCTGGATTTGCTGAGCCTGTTGAGCGACCACTCTGGCGACGTCACGGAGATCAGGCACCTCGCCGGGATCCATGGTTGGAGCCTACTGTAACGCCTGGAGTAGTGGATCCACTGGACCGTCACCAGCGATGGCACAAACTTCACCAGGGAGCGGAGTCTAAGGGGCCGCTGGTTTCCACCAGAGCCCGCCGCAAGGCGGGATGGACTTGCTGCGGCAGGCGACCCCCAGGTCGCTACCCCTGGCTTGGTTGCTGGTGACGGCAGGCGAGGCGTGGCAGGAGCAGTAGGCAGGAGATGGTACTGGCAATGGTCTGTAGGTGAGACCGCAGGTGACAGGCTTAACACAGGAACTAAAGTGTAACGGGGAAGCAGGAACCAGTAACAAGGAGTGGGGACCAGGTAGCGGACAGGAATCAGGAACAAGGACTAGGGACCAGGTAGCGGACAGGAATCAGGAACAACAGGGAGCTGGGCCAAACGCTATGGGAAGCATGAAGAGGCTCCAACCCAAGGGACAGGGCATGCTGGGATCCATAGGGAGTGCTAGGTGCAATTAACCAATTAAGGGCGGACTGGCCCTTTAAATCTGAGACAGCCGGCGCGCGCGCGCCCTAGGAGGCGGGGGCGCGCGCGCCGGCCGGCACAGACCGAGACAGGAACGGAGGAGAGGCGAGGCGCCCCAGGGGCCGAACTAGCAGCAGCGCCGGGTCCCTACACAAGGACCCCGGCGGCTGCATGGGACAGGAGGCGGTCGCGGCGGCGACCCGGAACGCGGGAAGCCGCCGCGGCCGTGACATCCTTACAGAGACCAGAGCCCTTAAACTGTTTTTGTTGTCTAACTGTTTTGTTCCAGTTCCTGCAACGTTTAAGGTTCGTGCCTGGTCCTCCTGACAAAGTTCCCTGTACTAACCAGCCATGAGCTGATGGACACTTACAATAAAAAAAAGTTCTCTAGTGCCTGTCCCAGAGCCTTTTACATGGACGATGTCTAATTGCCTAAAAGAGACTCTACCTAACAGAGACACTTAACCCATTCCTTCCTAATGCACTTTCCTGTGATTGTGTGTTCCACACAGGGTATTATTGCACTTATTGTACTATTGCATTCCAGTGTTATCAAAGTCATTTGTATTTCCTCCTCTGAGTAAGCAAAAGGTTACATAGATTGCCTCAGAGTAGAGCGCCTCTTTTGTAAAACAGTATACTTTCCAGTGTCTAAGACAGATAGCTCCTCCTCTGAGTAAGAGAAGTCAGGTTACATATACCTCAGAGAAAGTCCAGTTTATGTAGGAGTGTATTTTCTCATCCAGTCTCATTATTGTGTATTATTATCATATCTATAGCTGGAAAGATTTAGTTGAGCCAGTTTGTATGCAGATTTTCCTCAGATTTTCATTCAGATTTCTCTCAGGTTTCATTCAGATTCATGTGAGCCAGTTCTCCTCAAGACCTCGCAGTATTTGTTGTCTTTTGTGTTTCCCTTCCTTTTGTTTCCAGTATTTGTTCACCTCTGTCTTGTCCCAACACAGTAGTTATCACACATAGTCATACCTAACCTTCACACTTGTCCATACATATTGCACCTTGGATACCTTTTCGTGTGTTTGGCCTGTGGAGTGCTTGAGTGTGTGATTGAGTGGTATGAAAGGGAGCTCCCCATGTATGCTTGCTTTTATTATTTTGTTCTTTTCTCTTCCAGGTATCCAAGACACTACTCAGACACGCCAAGGTAGTACACAGGTCTTCACAGTTCTCCTCCAGTAGGGTAACACATTTAACAGAAAACCTACTGTCTAACTGGCTGGAATATGGAGGGTCACCCGCCAGCAGTTAAGTTGTCCTGGCTTACACGTCAGATGGTTCACGCACTAGCTACCTGGTCGCCAGAGTACGTTAGGCACCCCTAGGTGAAGTCCTGCCACTAGGGTTTCTCATTCTCTCTCTCTCTTTTCACCTGTGCCTTGGGCATGGGAAACACACACCTCATCACACTCACTCTCATCATTCATTCCTGTTGTTTGATTGTCCAGTCTATTCATGTTTGCTGCCTTCTAGATTTGCCGAGGTCGGCTCAAACTTGCTAGGGAGGTATGCAGTGTCCCAGAACATGCAGTCTACTACTCCTATTATGGCCATTTCTGATCTGTTCTGATAAGTGTTTGCACTGCAACTGCTGCTGGTTTTCCCCTAGTATTCTCTGGTAATGTGCATTCTCATGTGTATTCTCATGTATTCCCGTGTATTATTGCATTGTACAGTGGTATGCAAGGCTGTTGATCACGTGACCTGTAACCATGGTTCCTCCAATGGCCGATTAGCTCTGGCCAGGAGCAACCATGTGACCTCCCACTTCCTCCTAACAAGGGAGTCTTCCCCCTGCTTCCAAGCAAGGAGGATGTGTGTCGTCCCTCTCCTGCCTCAGAGGAGTTGGGCTTCTTCTCTGCAGCTCCCACTTCACCACTAGAAGTGTGGATCAGGTGCTCTGCTATATTCAAGTCTTCGGCTGTATCTGCCTGCTCAAGTGTCCGGAGTTCCTTCTCTCTCATCTGGGTGTCATTCCGTTATCTCTCCTCATCGCTGCAAGGATTCACAGCAAGTATTATTCTCAAGCTAATCCACCCAGCAACGCTATTTCTCTCATACTCCTACTCCCATCATCCGGCACGTATTCTCACAGCCTATGCAGCACCACTCCTGCTTTATTTGTCAAAGCCTGCTATATACCCGGTTGCATCTGGACAGAACTGATCTATAATAAAACCGCTGTTACTGAACCCTGGCATTGGTGTCCACTAACTGGTGCCCTGACTAGGTGCAGCGAAGAATCGCATGCCCATCATCACCCGCAGATTCCACAGACCGGCTCTACAGCTGTGCTGCCCTCAGGCCTATACCGTGACAAGTATAACCCCTGCAGCTGCCCCGGTCATTGCCCGCTCATAACACCAGCACTGCGGAAGTGGCCCCCAGGGGCCAGGGCATCGCATACGCTCCTAGTTATCCCAGATACAGTATGTCCAGCTCCATTGAGGTTAACAGGATCCGCTACTTGAAACAAGCAATCTAGGTCATCGTTCCCTGAACGTCCTCGTCCAATGGCTTTAGTATTTACCAATTAGAAGCTAAATGTTCCTGAAAGATCAAGTGTGAACACCAGAGTGCTCATCCACACTATAATTTAGCTAGTATTAATCTGATCAGGATACGATGTATGCCACGGAAAGCCGCAGATTCTTATCTTTTCCATGGCATATGCCAGCCCTTCGCCCAGCTTGCCTCATGGGCTACATTGGTTTAAACCATCATTTAACCCATAGCTGCACCAGGACGTTATTGAACGTCCTCGTGCCGCTATGGGAGTTCAGAGGGGGGTCGCGCGGCGACCCCCCTCTGAACTGCCGCGATCCCGGGTGCCGCATGTAGCCCGGGCTCGCGGCTATTAGCGGGCACGGTCCGATCGCCGTGCCCGCTAATTAAGTACTTAGAAGCAGCTGTCAAAGTTGACAGCTGCTTCTAAATACTTGCTAATCTCCATACCTGGTGGTCTAGTGGGGGGATCGCCCCCCTGCGGGGCGATTGCGGGGGGGCGATCCCCGTATCCATCCCGGGCCGGGGTCTGCTCCGTAATGGCGCTGATCCCGGCTCGGCATTCTATTGCTTTTGGCTGCAGCAGCCAAAAGTAATAGAACACCGATCTCATAGATTCATGCAGTATAACTATACTGCATGGATCTCTATGAGAGATCAGAGTGCATATACTAGAAGTCCCCCAGGGGGGCTTCTAGTATATGTGTAAAGTAAAAGAAAAATGTATTTTTAATAACACAAAATCCCCTCCCCTAATAAAAGTCTGAATCACCCCCCTTTCCCCATTTTATAAATAAAAATAAATAAAGAAATTAATAAACAAACATATTTAGTATCGCCGCGCGCGTAATCGCCCAAACTATTAATTAATCACATTCCTGATCTCACACGGTAAACGGCGTCAGCGCAAAAAAATCCCAAAGTGCAAAATTGCGCATTTTTGGTCGCATCAAATCCAGAATAATTGTAATAAAAAGCGATCAAAAAGTCATATATGCGCAATCAAGGTACCGATAGAAAGATCACATCATGGCGCAAAAAATGACACCTGACACAGCCCCATAGACCAAGGATAAAAGCTCTATAAGCCTGGGAATGGAGGGATTTTAAGGAACATATATTTTCTTTAAAAGGTTTTAATTTTTTACAAGCCATCAAATCAAATAAAAGTTATACATGTTACATATCGTTGTAATCGTAACAACTTAAGGAACATATATAATGAGTCAGTTTTACCCCAGGGCGAACATAGTAAAAACAACCCTCCCCCCCCAAATAAAAAAAAAAAAAACATTTTTTTTTTCAATTTCACCACACATATAATTTTTTTCTGGTTTCCCGGCACATTTTAGGCAAAAATTACATCTGCCATAGCAAAGTACAATTAGTTGCGCAAAAAATAAGGGCTCATTTGGGTCTCTAGGTGGAAAAATGCAGGCGCTATGGCCTTATATACACGAGGAGGGAAAAACGAAAACGCAAAAATGAAAACTGGCTGTGTCCCCTAAGGGTTAATCCATACAGAACCAGGCATAATAAATCTTTCCCAGAGAGTTGATCATCTTTCACTACCCTGGTTAAGGTGGGTAAAGATGAAGAAGATGGGTGACACCTTCTAGGGATGGTCAGAACCTGCCGAGGTTCGGGTTCGTACGAACCCGGACTCTCGGCAATGATTCCCGATGTCTTTCACCTCCGTGGAGAGGGTGGATAAAGCGGGAGGACCACCTGGAAAACTGGGATACAGCCTATGGCCGTGGCTGTATTCTGGTATTCCAGGCGGTCCTCCCGCTGTATCCACCCTCTCCACGGAGGTTTAAGATAGCGGGAATCATTGCCGAGAGTCCGGGTTCGTACGAACCCGAACCTCGGCAGGTTCGGACCATCCCTAACACCTTCTTAAACATTATATTTCCACTGATTAGACTTCAATATATTAGCTTATGGTTAAATGACTTCAACTAAGTACCTTGTAGTTTTTAACCCATTTTTGTGACAATGGGTCCATATTACCAGATAGATTTCTTATGGACAGTTTAAAAGATTTTGTTCAAAAATTGCCGTGACATGACCATTGGAGGTACAAATGGACATAGACATCTTCTTTATAGCTATGAAGCCTTAATTATCTCAGACAAACATTAACCTCCTTCAAATAGAGCTCTCCAACTAAAGAAATCATCTTCAGAATTTTTTTTTCTACTCCTTGGAGACGTATTTACTGGGCAAACCATCAAGTATCTTAATTCTCGAGCTCGAGTTTACCCTGCAAAGAATAAATTTCAACAAAAAGTAATTAATATTTGCCAAAGATGGATGTGTTGACTTTTAATATACTGTAGTTTTATCTTCCATATCTGCCACACGCGCAGTTTTTCTTTTCTATGAGTTTTTTTCTTATTTTTGCTCTTTATTAATATGCCAGGTGGATCGTAAAATAAAAGTTATAGCTGGTAGCGGAAACAAATTCTACAGTCGCATAACGGGCTTCTTAAAAATATATATTTACCCACTTTTTACGATTTTATTTACATGCTGTGGTCCGTCCAAGAATCCTTCATCTTCATAATGGAAGGAGATAAAACACGACATTCTGCTTTTGGGCAGGCAACCAACAAAAGACGATAAAAAGATTTTTTTTACTTGCATAATATAAATTCCATTAGGATGGGCGATGTAATTAATTTATTAGCATTTCCCAAAATGATTGCCTCCGTGTCTAGTATGAGGGTTGTTGTTATTATACTGTCAGTAGTTTGGGTTAATTGGGCTTCATGTTCCAAATTGGACTGGTCCACCAGGGAACTAGTCATGCACTACACTTACTGGCCCTCTGCGGGTATCTTTGCCCAAAAGGAAATGAAAATTGGTTCTGTTCATCTAAATGGAATTATTTTACTAGTTAGCATTGATTCATCTTATTTAGCCACGTATAGACATAGCCACAAACAAACGCATTGGTGGTCACTAGAGATGAGCATATTATGGCAGGAGCAGTTGATCCACTGTACTGCCATTAGTGATGGCTAAGCCACACCAGGGAGTGGAGTCTAAGGGGGCGCTGTTTTTCACTAGTGCCCACTACAAGGTGGGTTGGATTTGCTACAGAAGGCGACCACAAGGTCGTTACCCCTGGCTTGGCTTGCTAGCGGTAGCAGATGAAATGCAGCTAGAAACATGAAGGCAGGCAGGATTGCAGCAGGACTCACGGTAGGAACCACGGGCAGGATTCACTGGCCAAAGCATGGACCACACATTTATTTAACAACACAGAGGCTCCATTGGTGGTGGTGGTGGGGGGGATCAGAGCGGGTGCAGCATTTATAGGGAAGTGTATAAACCAATAAATGGTGTACTATGATAACCGGTGCACGCAAGCCCTAGGAAGACATGTTGAAATGTAGAGAAGCCAGGAGAGCGGATGCCCTAACAGAGCAAACCTCGAGCACGCTAGGGTTCATTCAAACCGGAGTGTGCTGCTTTCATTAACAGTGGTTGAAGAAGTTGGATGCAGCCCTTATGCTGCCTGGAAACCATTGATACAGCCATAGGCCATAGGCTGTATCCATGTTTTCCTGGATTTGCTAGGGCTGCATCCAACTTCTTCAGCCACCGGTCAAATGCAGCACATTTGGGTTTGGCCGAATTCTAGCATGCTCAAGATAGCCTCATCTCTAGTGATCACTTAGTTACACTGTTGGTGTAATACATTACAGAGAGTATGTACAGAAGCATGAACACCTATCTTTTGGAGGACACCCTGCTCCTGTAGGTACAGTACTGTAAATCTCACTATACTTGCTGGGTTGGGTGATGCTCAACTTGAGCGGTGATACACATAATACAGTCTATGCATCACACAATAACAGGACAGGCTCAGATCAGATCACAATCACTGGGTCGGATCTGTAGATACACACAGGGAGATTCATCAAACCTTGTGCAATGGAACATTTAAGCAGTTGCCCATAGCAAACAATCAGATTCCAGGTATCTGCTCTACTGCTCCCCTACGTCAGGTTTGGAGGTGGTGCCATTCACTGATCAGTATAATCTGTAGGATATTATAGGAGCCAGAGAAATGGGGTAGCAAATTTTTTCAGACCCCTAGACCACCAGGGTCTTTACCATTATAGGACTATTTATATGAGACAGTGACGGGGGTCCAATTGCTGGGACTCCTTTCAATCCGGATAGGTGGATTGTAAGGGGGTGCAGCACTGGTTTACATTTATGCCTCTATACATTTTCCACTATTTGTCGGTGCTCCCTTTTTAAAGAAATGATGGAGCAATTCACTGAACAGATGGACAGAACAATAGATGTGCAGAAAGAAACAAAGTTATTTAGGGTTAAAAAGCAAAAAACAAAACAGTGCTGCAGTCTCTTCAGGCTCAGAAATGGTGGGAGTCCCATGGGTTGGACCCCCACCATTCTCAAATTTGCAGTAATAAAATGTTTAAAGGGGTTCTCCAATTAAAACTTACTTGTTTCCCATCTACAGAATAAGGTTCAAGTAAGAGATCGGAGGGAAGGGGAAGGTGTGACCTCCATTTCCCCGGTGATCTCCAGATCGGTCCCCGGCTTCTTTGTTCTGTATACGACCATGCGTCCCTGCATGACCCGCGGCTCTATTGATTCTCTATAGAGCCACGGGAAAGAGCTGAGCTCTGTCCTCTGATATTTCCAATGGCTCCATAGAGAATCAACAGAGCCACAGGTCGGCGTGGGTATTCAAAACAAAGGAGATGGGGCCAATCTGGAGATCGTCGGGGAGTTCGGAGGTCAGACCCCCGCAATCTCTTACTCGCCCCCCATCCTGTGGATAGGGGACAAGTACGCTTTAATCTGAGAACCCCTTTAACTTTTTCACTATTTAGGCATTGGATGGTAATAATGGTAGATTATATAGGCATCAAATGGCAGTATTATGTCAGAAATACATAGAAGGGAATTTATCAATACTTACGTTAAAAAAAGTCACCAATTTTTGTGTAAAACGCAAGAAAAGTCTGAAAATCCTAAACTAGGGGCCACACTTAACTTCTCTCTAACCCGCCTCCCCACGCCCGGCTGCCCCCCTACACGATTCGGTGTTTTTTTCCAGTCTATCTCCCACAGTAGAAAGATGGCATAGCTTGTTTGCTGCAGATTATTTCAGGACGATGGTGGAAGAAATTCATGCCAAGATAATAAAAGTTTGCTTCTTTTTTTTTTACGTTGTAACTTTCCCCATTAATGCTGGAAATTGCTTATTCTCTGCGCAATAAAATCGAAGGCAACAGAACCGTTTCCTTTTTGTAGCCGTAGTAATTTCAGCTGATTAAGCAAACATGTCTATATAGGTATCCAATATACTGTATATATATTGTTTTAATTGCTATTGTTGCATGAATTATTACCGGGTTATTCAAGCTGAATTTTATAGATCTAAAAAAAAAAAAAAAAGCCATTAGAAGTTAACGACCTTCTCAAAGTTTTTATTTTGTGTATCGGGGCCGGAATTAATATTCATTAGAACATGTTAGAAAACTAATGTTGGTCTTAAATGGTTAACTGGTTTTATAGGCTGCTGAGTGCGGTACTATGGAATATAAGCATCCTGTATTTGCTACAGGTTTACATTAATGATATGGGCTTGTAACATTACACCAGGGACTCACTCAGAAGCAATCATAATTACCATACCATATGCTCTTTAAAAAAAAAAAAAAAAAGGCCTTTTGTAGCACTGACGGGATTGCATGTGAATGAAGCTATACATTTGTAACAGTCTGGTAATACTCTGAACAGAACATGTTCCCGAAATCTGATCGTCGTAAAATGACATGTTATTACAGACATATATTTAATTTTTTTTTTTAAATGATCTGATTTTGAAATCTTGAGCACACACATTAAGCTGATTTGCTATGTAGACTGGGACAGGATCTGCAGAGTCATCTCATTATTAAAGAATTGTGGGGGTGAGAAGTGACATCTCATCATTATAGTGAGCGGCAAAAATTTATCAAGGGCCTTGCGCCTATTTTTAAAAGAATAATTGGATTTTTTGCCCATTTTTGGTCTAAGTTCTATCTGTGAACCCATCATTCGACAGGCGAATAGATTTTAGACTTTTTAGATTTTGGATTTTTTTTTTGTATTTGTCTGTTTTGAGGCTATATTCACACATGTACATATACATATATATATATATATATATATATATATATATATATATATATATATATATATATATTAAACATATAAATACACCCAGCGCAGATAATTAGTGGGTCAGTCAGGATAAGGAGGATTATATGGGTGACAAATACCTGTATGGAAATCCAGCTGGAAAGGTGAATATGTCACTTGCCCAGATGCCGACATCAATGGAGTTCAGCCGAAGTCCACATCCAGCTTTTATGCAGTGTAGAGAAGTTAATCAATGGGAAGAAATCTTCTGAACTCGGCAGATGCTCCGGCCGGTAGCACTGCACATAAGTTCACACAGTCCAGTTTTCCGTGGCAAAAAAGTGGGATCCTGAGTGACGTCACTCTCCTTAGGTATGGATCCTAGTGTAAGCCAGAAGTTATCCTATGCATTTCAGTGTACACGGACACCTTCATCAGGGATAGGGCTTTTCCTTGGATCCTTTCCAGCCCACCTATTGCCAGGGTTTATTTACATTATGGAGAGCACTGTTCAGATTCCTTCATGTTTTATAAAACATATTGGGACATACTAAAACAGGATAGAATAATGGGGGACAAATTACCAGCCCAACCATCATTCATATTCAGAAAGGCATGCAACGTAGGAAACATGGTGGCTCCCACTATAAAAACTCAGAGGAATAAAACCAGTGACCACCTATTCTCCCTCCCGCCGGGCTTCTACCCCTGCAAAAATTGCAAAGCATGTAACATCTCAGGAAAACAAAGAAAAGTTTTATCCACGGGTGAAGCTCCAGCAATGGGAGGGGATAATATAAAAATTAAAGATCATATTACTTGTAAATCAAAGGGAGTAATCTACTGCATTGTATGTCCTTGTGGTAAACGATATATAGGCCGGACTAAAAGGTTGCTAACTACACGTATACAGGAACATCTCTACAACATAAACAGAAAATTTGAAGGCCATCCACTGTCCCGTCACTATATCGAATGTCATAACTGCTCATTCAGAAATTCATATTTTTTTTGGTTTGGAAAAAATAACATCACATTGGAGAGGAGGTAATTTTTTGGAGAAAATGTCCAGAGCAGAAACAAGATGGATTTTTGAACTGAACTCATTAGCCCCCACAAGGCTTAAATGTAGATCTAGAACTGTTTGCCTTTTTGTGAAACGATACAAAACAAATATAGGCAGTGAAAAAACAGCACTGACACATTGTAGCAAAAAAGGGGGCGGGGATATGTAAATTATCTGATGAAATACCATACAATCAATGCAGATTGAGAGAAGAAACACAAGTAAAAGCAAAGGGTCATTATTTACAACAAACTATTTGATGTGGACTTTCAAATACACATTACACTATGTGTTTTATAAAACATGAAGGAATCTGAACAGTGCTCTCCATAATGTAAATAAACCCTGGCAATAGGTGGGCTGGAAAGGATCCAAGGAAAAGCCCTATCCCTGATGAAGGTGTCTCTGTACACTGAAATGCATAGGATCCATACCCAAGGAGCGTGACGTCCCTCAGGATCCCACTTTTTTGCCACGGAAAACTGGACCGTGTGAACTTACGTGCAGTGCTACCGGCCGGAGCATCTGACGAGTTCAGAAGATTTCTTCCCATTGATTAACTTCTCTACACTGCATAAAAGCTGGATGTGGACTTCGGCTGAACTCCATTGATATCGGCATCTGGGCAAGTGACATATTCACCTTTCCAGCTGGATTTCCATACAGGTATTTGTCACCTATATAATCCTCCTTATTCTGACTGACCCACTAATTATCTGCGCTGGGTGTATCTATATGTTTAGTTTATGATCTGTAGCAGCATTTATATATTTTTTTGTATACAGCGCTAGTGGGCATATCAACACACGGTGTATACTAACACAGTGAGTTGACTGCATTACCAATATATATATATATATATATATATATATATATATATATATATATATATATATAATTTCTCTTTTTACAATAAATGGCCACTGTTGTCGATTAAAACAGCCGTTTTTGTCATAAAAAACTGTTGCATTGAAATCAATGCAAACGACGGCCGTTGAACAATGGTCATCGACATGTCAATTATTTCCGGCTGTTGTTTCCAAACAACGGCACTCCAGGCTACCGTGACAAGTGCCCAAGTGACCCTACACCCACCTAGCAGCCACAACACCGCCAAAAGCTACTCCGACCACGGCACCCCTACCTACTACAAAGAGCATAAGGAAGGTTTAGGTCACTGCAGGGCCCCAATGAGACTAATTATACTGATTAAAAACCAACATATAGTCCAGTAAATGACATATAAAAGTGTTTCTCCAATTTTGCTTTGGGTCTGATTCAGTCGAATTGACTGTCGGATTTGATTCAGTTCTGAAAGTGTCCCGGTTGCCCTTCGAGGTTTTCTCTATATTTGATTTATCGTTAAAAGTGACTTTTTTTTGTTAATTATCCATGAAGTGTGGGGTATGGAATTCATTTATATTTCACTGTACAGAACACATCTGACTTATAAGATTAAGTCCATGTGCATTGAGTGGATTAAACTTTAACTTCTATAGGACTGCCCTACGAATCAAATATTCAGCGCACACGAAGCCCCTTGTCTGGTTGCACTCACATACTTACTCTTAGGTTCCATACACTAATGTGAAGTGATGGTAATTACATGTCTGTCACTTTCCTTCTAATATTAGACTAGAGCAGGGGCTTCTGCTCCAACCTACTCCCTCCATCACGTCTCCCCATGTGTCAGTAGTAGATGCAGCTACTTTCTAATTAAACTTCAGCTGCTACGATTTGCATAATGAAGAGAACAGGAAGATTACACCATGTTTCAATTCCCATACATGTACATAAGACAGCCCGGTAATATTGCTTTAACCCTTCCCACATAATAGAGGGCAAATTTAATTAACCGGTACAATAACTGGTTTACATAAGAATTATACCTAAATGGAATAATTCCATCACTGTAGGGCGAGCTATCGAAATTCAGTTTACTTTGAAAAATGATATGACCCTATGGAAAAAATAAGTTACAGTTGAATCTCCACCTTTGAACATTATAGTGTTGACTCACAAATGAATTAGAAAAAAAATGTTCAAATCTAATATTTTGTGATTTATTTTAGAAAAATTGCTAACAGGAGCAGGGACTTCTATCAAAGGGAGGAGTCCCTGCTCATGTACACTGAGCAGCAGGTAATGCCTCAAATCTCGGTGAGTGTGTGGCTGCCCAGAACCAAGTGGTGATGCTGAATAAATTGCTGACAACTCTTTCAACATTAACAGCAAATTGTTTACCGGAGCAGGGACATCTATCAAAGTCCCTGCTCTTGTACACTGAGCAGCAAGGAATGCTTCAAACCTTGGTGAATGTGTGGCTGCCCAGAGGCAAGTGGTGATGCTGAATACATTGCTGGCAACACTTTCAAAATTAACAGCAAATTGTTTACAGGAGCAGGGACTTCTATCAAAGTATACAATGTAGAAATATGGTTTGGAACAATACAAGACATGGTGGTATGGTTGTATGTGGATGCAGGCTGCTATAAAAGGTACACATCTGACCAGTGTCTAAACATGTATCCATTCACCAAAATGAAAAAATAAAATAAAATAATGGATTACTTGTGTGAAAGTTAAATGAGCACTGTCACGGGAAAAAAAAATCTTTTGACATATAACAGAAGTTTTTAATTGATCAAGGTCTGAGTGTTCAGGCCATGACCAGTCAACAAGCCGGGATACGTCCGCACTCCGTGGTGTCTCCACTACCTCTTTGCTGTGTGACTTAAACGTCCACATTATGTAAGTCTGTGGTAATTTTCCTTTTTTGATAGACACATATAACTTTTTTTTTTTTACTGGAAACTCCAGAGTTCTGACTACTCTATAGATTTTTTAAATAATTATTGCTTGATTTTTTTCATTTGAGTGCGACGTACAAATACTGTGCCTCCTTCCTTAACTTTCTTAGTGGTCTGAAATAACTTAGGATGTGTGGTAAGAGATGAACAGTGTAAGCATAAACCGTATAAATACATAAACCGTACCATATATTTCCCCACAAACAATAACATTTTTTTTTTCTCACAGCTGTTTGCTAGGGCTAGGGCTGCCAGGAAGACATGGATATAGCCTATGGCCTATAGCTGTATCCATGATTTTCAGGACTCCCTAGGGCTGCATCCAGCTTCTCCAATCACCAGGAGTCAAATGCCGAGTGTTCGTGTTCGGAGAACGTTGCAGAACCCAAATAGTTGGATTCGTCCACTTAACACTTATGACCAGCTGTGAGAAAAAAAATTTTTTTGTTATTCTTTGTCGGTAAATATATGGTATGGTATATGTATATATGTAGCTTTATGGGGGGAATTTATCAAGACTGGCGTTCTCGCACACCAGTCTTAAATTAGGCCCCGCTGCCTGTTTTCTGGCCGAATGCACCAAGACGTGTACGCCTCTTAGTGGATCCAACCGGCCCTGCTCCTGACCCCAACAAATCTTCCAGCAGGTGTAGATTTGTATCATGATTTACGGGTGTAAATCATAATAAATGACCCAGCTGTAACCTTCATAAATGTTCCCCTTTGTGTCTACATGTGGTCACCTTGTGGCCGTCAAGAGTTTTGACAGTACAGTGGTGCCTTGGATTACGAGCATAATTCGTTCTGGGACCGTGCTCTTAAACCAAAGCAAATTTCCGCCTAAGAAATAATTGAAAGGCAGATAATTGGTTCCACAACCCAAAAATAGGGATTTTTTATTCTGACATGTAAAACAAATGAAACAAACATTCAGAAACAGCAGAATCTGTGATATTATAAGTTACTGTACAGTAATGGGGAGGATGGGAAACACAAGGGCGGACAAAGACTGCAGGGAGTATGAAGGAATGAGCAGGACAGATGTGGGCACATACATGCAGCACTCTCTGTCTGGGGAGAGAGGGGTTACAGCTATGGAGAGATTACCTCCACAGCCCTGTCCCCTGATGTAAGCCCCAGCCTGAAGTGGATCTGCTATGATTTGGAAGGTGAGGGAGACTTCCTGGGTCAGAGTACAGAGATGTAGACCCCGCTATACAGACCATGCCCCTCCTCCACTCGCCCTTCTGCCCAGTACAGGGAGCTCTTACACCAAAGCAATGCTCTTAATCCAAGTTATTGTTTTGAAAAACTGTGAGTTCTTCATGCAAAGCGCTCTCAATCCAAGTTACTCTTAAACCAAGGTACCACTGTATATCTTAAACTGATAAGAAATTGAGGTAAGAAAAATTGTAGAAAGGTAAATATGGTCAACACTTTCCGCACAGAGAAACACTAGAAGTTAGAATTGTTTTTTTGTCCTTTTAGGTCCAAATTCTTTTGAAGTGTAAGTGCGGCCTGTACCTGATATTTGTGGTGAACCCTGGGAGATATTCTTCAAATGCCTTAAAGGAGAACGTCCGACAGGTACCTTATAAATTATTCCAATATACTCATCTGTTGGTGTTTTTTGGTGATAATGGATATTTTATGTTTTCTTGGGTTCTGTTCTCACTATTTTCTTTACATTTATCTGAATTCCCTCTAATAATTTCTCTTGATTTTTTTCCCAGTAACAATATTCTGGGAAATGACACCCAACCTCCTTATGATATAGTGTTATATGCTATCCTCGCATTTAGCCATATTTTAGAGGATGTGTTTAGTAACCTTCAAATATACAGGAAGAATTTGTGTTTACTCTGGTAACTGTAAACCCGCAAATACTAATAAAGCATTTAATCCTTCATACTATAGATCAGAGTTTCCTATTTTCTGGATGGGAACCAATTATAATTATTATTAATTAATAATTAATAAAAAAAATATTTAATTAATAATAATAATAATAAATAATTAATATCATAATTATTAAAGAGGTTTTCAAGGCAAAACAGATTGATGACCTATCCACATCATAGGTCATCAATCACTGATCGGTGGGGTGCTGATACTCTGCGCCCCCAACAAACAGCTGTTTATAGAGTAAACTGGGCTGAAAGTAGTGGACTATGTTCACTGTGTAGCGGGTGGTGTAAACAGAGATAACACCTTCTGCCCCATTCACTGTGTAGTGCGGCATATTGGCAGGAGAGACAATTTAATTCTATATAACACTCCTCTACCGTATTATACCTCTGTCTGTGTCAGGAACTGTCCAGAGCAGGAGGCTTTCTGTTTCAATATATTTTATTGAATTTTTGTCAAGTTTTTTTTTGCAAACAAAAGTATAACAAGATAAAACAGATAAAACAGTTTTCACAAATGGAATAAGAAATATAGCTAAGGTAAAGTTAACAATAACGTAACATGTTTAAGATAGCATGTCTATCAAAATATGCATGAGGATATAGTGAGTTTGTATGTGATATCATCGTATATGTAATTATAGCTTATTCAGAAAACAGATAAGAAAATAAACAGAAAACTTAAGGTGAAAAACGTAGACTAGATGTCCATAACGACCACATCTCTCTAAATTTTTTTATTGTATTGTTGCCATAGGCTATAGCCTCCTCGTATTTATAAGTTATATTTAATTCTCGTACCAGTTCCGTTTTAGTAGGGATGTTGGACGTTTTCCAACGTCTGGTGAGTAGTAATTTTGCTATTGTCGTAATCAGGCAGAATAATATCCTGTGTTGAGGCACAATGTGCTGTATTCCTAGACCAAGCAGTACTAATTGAGGTGTGATGGGAATTGGATATTTAAAGATCTCGAGAATCAAATCTGAAACCTCCGACCAATAATTCGTTACGAGAGGGCATCTCCACAGAATATGAGTCAAAGATCCCTCACTGCCGCAATTCCTCCAACACAACTGCGACACGGATGGGAACATACTATGTAATCTCAGAGGAGTATAATACCATTGTAGTCTAGATTTAATGTTGTTTTCAACATGTGAAACACAGTGGACAGCTTTGTCAGACCAGTAAAATGCTTGTTTCCAGTCGTTTTCAGTAGGTGAGATATTTAGGTCTGATATCCATTTTGCGAATGGACCTGTAGGTTCAAAAGTTACCAAATTGCCCAACAGATTGTAAATATGTTTTATACCTTTCGGTTGTAGTTTAAATAATTGCATAAGCTCAGTACTGTATTTTAGTGAGGTGTGTTTCTTTGACATGAGATATTGTCTCACTTTTAGAAATTTATAGAGATCTTCTTTAGGTAAGTTATAAGAGTTTGGTAAGTCTAGATATGTGTGGAGAATGCCCTCTCGGAACAGCTGGTTTACCTCTAACAACCCCTGGGTCATCCAATTAGATAAGTCATTTGTGGGAATAGCAATGTGAAGTATGTCCAATGGCAGGTGTGGCAAGATAATATTTTGCCTTGTCCCTATAGCAGTATGTGAAATGATCCATGTTTTTAGGCTTGCCATTGTTGTACATGAATAGATTTTTGGGGTGGGTAGGTGCCACAGATAAGCATACAGTAATGATTTGAGTGCAGGAGAGGTTTTCTATGGGGATTTGCTTGTGCTCTGGACAGTTCCTGATATGGACAGAGGTGGCAGCAGAGAGCACTGTGTCAGACTGGGAAGAATACATCATTTCCTGCAGGACATACAGCAGCTGATAAGTACTGGAATTTTTTTGTTTGTTTTTTAAACAGAAATTATTACAAATCTGTTTAACTTTCTGACACCAGTTCATTTGAAAATATTTTTTTTCCTCTGTAATATCCCTTTAAGGTCTACAATTGGCAGAAAAGGCGTTGATGGAACTTTTGCCATTTGTCCACAGAAGGAGAAAAAATCCTGCTGTTAGATGTTCCTGCAATATTGAGATTCACATCCGATAGGGAGCCCATCAACAAGTTGGCCCTCATGTGGCATGAAGTCCCCCTGGAACGTTTGTCTCTTAACTTCATCCTCTTTACTACCAAGTCAATTCTTTATACTCATTATAGCAATTTTTTTTTTTTTTTAGCTACTAGCCATCACCGGTACATCACCTAGTACAAATATTCCCAAGAGCCAGGTCATAAGAACCCAGCAAAATTGTACAGAACCAACAGAATATATAGAAGAGTCCGACCAATTACAAATGAAGAAAAGGAATGGGATAAAGGTAAATTAAAGGATACAAAGAAAGAGACAATTTATCAAGGGAAAAAGGATCAATAAAACCCATAAAAGCAGCCATCATTACACAGTCCACCCGTCCATGGAGAGGATTTACACAGATAACAAGGAAACATTGTGAGATTCTCTATATAGACAGGAAGAGTATGGGATGATTCCAAGGGTTCTGACATTTGCCTTGGTGAAAACATAGTAGCGTCCAGTGCCCATCGTGTGATGAAATTTAAAACTGGACCAAGTTCACGCTCAATTTTTGTTTCCTAAAAAAAAACTGCAAAAAACCTAATGCAATAATGGATGGTAAATACGGATGCTGCTGGATGCAATACTACATAATCCATTTCCTTTTGACTTACATTATTAAAGGGGTTATTGAGGATTAGAAAAAGCACTGCTCCTGTCTTGCCAAAACAGCGCCACCCCTGTCCTCAGGCTGTATGTGGTATTACAGTTCAGCTCCATTCACTTCAATGGCTATGCTTCTGGAAGAAAACAGTCATGTTTTTGTAAGCCTAAAAAAATTTTTTGGTGCACTCAAAATTGTGTTTAAACTTAAATGGACTGAAATGGAGAAATACATGCAAAAAGTCCGGCTCACCGTGTGCTCTTTAGTTGTAATAGGTTGTCCCCAGTAGTCGTAGAGCAGGTGGATATATCTGGGCCTGAGTGCAAAAAGAGTAGATGGTCCACAGCTTCATATGATAAAAAGGTTTGGAATTTTTATTTCATATCTTCTTTTTTTTTTTAAAGGCCGACGTGTTTCGAGACAACACTCTCTTAATCATGGGAATGATGCAATGCATTTTTTACACTTATATACAATTTTAGGTTGCTAACACACTCGACCGATGCGCAGCAGATCAGCAGCAGATTTGATGCTGTGTTTAGTTATTTACATCAAATCTGCTGCGTATCGCAGCAGAAAATTCACTGCGATACGGTGTGTGTGAAGCTACCCTTAAAGGAGGGAGGACAGGAAATTAGTACGCTATGGTATGCCCCCAAACAAGGCGGGGCAACAAAGTCACAACCAAATACTGACATGCGGGAATTACAGAGACCGTTATATGTAGAAGAGAGACACCACAGGGTAATATGAACATACATTAATAAATATATATTAGGTCACTCCTGTAGTTCATCCCCGCTGGGACACATGTGGCCAGTCGGAGAATACAAAACGCCTCTCTTTTATGGAGGGCATATCCCAGTCACCTCCCCGTTTAGGGTAACTCACTTTTTCTATAGCTTGAACTGATAGTCCGGATAGATCTCCAGCACGAGCTTCGACAAAATGTTGCAAAAGACCAGACATGGACCTGACGTTTTAGTTTTTTTAAATTAGTATGACTATTTTTAAGGATATAAAATAAAGATTCCAAACCTCTTTATCATATGAAGCTGTGGACCTCCTACTTTTTTGTATTGAAATAGAAACAAGGAAACCCAGTGTGAACCTGGCCTTTGGTGGTAGTTGAAACTATGATTAAAAAAAATCCATGTCCAACGTCTTTTTTTGACCGTTTCGTGCTCTTTTTATTTTTTATTTTTGGACGGCTGTCATTTTGGTGCCAAACGGCAGCAAAATAGCCAAAAAAAGTTGTTGTGTGAACATAGCCCTTGGCAGACATTCAAAGGTTAGTCTTGGATTTCTGTTCTGTACTTTGACAGTTTTAGAGTCTCCAATTACGGTCAAGAACACCAATGTGGAATTCAGTGGGGTTAATCTGCGTCCTGCCTCTTTGCCCTATATAACTTCTCTAAAGGGGTTATCCAGGTTTAGAAAAAAAAAATCTTCCAAAAATAGCGCCACCATTATCTTTAGTTTAGGTGTGATATTGCAGTTCAATTCCCTTGAATTGAAAGGCGCTGGGTTGTAATACCACACACAGCCTGCAGTTGTGCTGTTTTTGGAATAGCGCAGCTGTTTTTGTTTAATAATAATAATAATAATAAATATTATTTTTATTATTATTAATAATAATAATAATAATAATAATAATTTTTTTGTTTAGTTATTTTGTGTGCGGAAAAATATCCCAAAAAAATATCTTGGCACAAAATATATGATCAATTCTAAACAAGGTATGGTGTGTTTTAAAGTGTATGATATGCCAGTTTCAGCAGGATTTGATACATAACTCATTGCCTATATTTATAGAGAAATTACCCCATCATTCCTTCTAAAGATTTAGACCTCGTATCCTAGTCCCATCCCGGTGATCATACGTGACATCATTATATTTCTAATGCTCCCATTAGCTCATCCCCTTCCCCTTCAATGTCAGTGTAATCAATCAGGGCTGCGCTTATGTTATGTAATCAGCATTAATCACCTTACATATCCCAATGATCAGGCCCCCAAATAGAGCGCCAGCAATCCCAGATTATTTATGAAATCATCGGTCCAATCAAGGCACCTTCATCGTCCCATTCATCCCTGCCTCAGGTTTTATCATGAATTTAGGAACGTCAGTTCCACCATGATCTGTTTATTCCCTTTCTATTCAAGGTGCCGCATCCTCAGGAAATGACACATCCTTTATATCAGGTTTGTGTTTTACATTTTATTTTTTTATTTTATTTTTTTTATAGGGCTGCTCGTTATTCGTGTTGATTATTTTTCACTACTCAAGTGCTCAATCGACTAATGAACCCCATTAAATTTAATGGGAGCTTTTTTTTTCAGGAGCCCCTATTCTGCAGATAGGAGGGTGTCTTGTCCACCTGAAAACCTTAGGCCTTATTCACACGTCCCATAAAATTCTGTGACCATGGACAATTTTAGTGCCCATTCAATCCTATGTGTGCATTCATATCATTAGTGCCGTCATCCGTGCCGTGATCCTTGCCACGAAAAAATAGGACAGGTCAAAGTGCGGTTTGCAGCATGGATGCCTCTCCCGGCTCCTGTTGTGGCATCCCACCACTGGTGCTGACTATGGCACCTTAGTAAGTGGCTCCTCAGGTTCACAAGAGTGGAAGATGTAGTATTGTGTTTTCCCCACTAGGTGTCACTACTGTTCTATTTAACCTGTTGCATAGCTGAAGGAGTCAAAGGGTTAATTGTTTTGTACCATGTGTTATATGCTGATATCTGAGGTGCTTGTTGTTTTCTGTTCTATCTCTTTTCTTATCTTTCTCTCACACACTCATCCCCGCTACTCACAGAAGGGTTTAGTTTAGCCCCTGTAGGAGGAGTTAGTCTTGGTGGAAGGAAGTGTTCAGTCTGAGGATAGTATTCAGTGTGAGAGGAAGCAAACACAAACAAGTCTCTGCAGACACTAAGCCAAGGTCTCACTTTGGCCAGGACCCCAGACAGGGACCAAAGATAGCAACTAAAGACTTTATTCTTTATGCACGTAACTAAGATCATTATGCAATGCTAAGCTCTACTTAGAGGAGAGAAGCCACCTAGAAAAACCCTTGCCCATGCCAGGAACCTCTCTAACAGGTGCATTGCAGTTACCTGAAGAAAAAGAAACTGACCCATGTAGGACAAAGCTACAGTGCAAGGAATACGTATCCTACTGCACAATGCAAGACGATTGGAAAACCTTGGAAAACCCAGATAACCGACGACTGGGGCTCGTATTACCCACTTAGGACGGGTATCATGCAACTAGGGGGCATAAGGTGGTTCAGAGCCACTATGTGCATCCGTGAGTACGAGTATCTTCTTATCGCTTCTGTATCTACACCTGTTCTGGCAGAACACATTCACTACTTTGTGTAGGGCTCCTCTGGCAACTCCTCTTCTCTTCTCTCCCTCTAAGAAGCACTAGTTCTACCTCACTGTCAGCGCCTACATTATGTGTTAAGAACCGCACGGTATTCATCACGTGTACTGTTCACCCTGAGCTACTTTACAGTAAAGTATTATATTTTTACTAAACGCACAGGACTCGAGTCTACTCTGTCAGCATCTGCACCTACACACCATTGTATACTTGGGCTATTTCCCTTTTTCTGTGAGTGGCAGAACCAACAAGCTGGGGGTGGGTCTGTAACCACTCCAGGCTACCGTGACAAGTGCCCAAAAGACCCTAAACACCCCCGGAGGTTGTCGACCATAGGGGCAACTGAAGACCACATCTGGTTGCAACCTGTCACTACTTCTGACCTGTCTCTTTTAATACGTTCTTGTAATCTCCTTGAAATGACAATTCTGGATCACCTATTCTTATAGCTCTGTGACGTGCTGATCCTCTGTTATTCTTACTAGAAATATGTGACTTAATAACCTACTGGGTGTTACCAATTTGGGGCGTGTCCTTACACTATTTAGCACTGTCAACTCTGATTGGATAGAGTCACAGTGTAATGACACACCCCCCGATTAGTGACACCTACTGAGGGTTATTGACTCATAGATTTCAAATAAGTATAACAGGAGAATGGCACATCACACAGCTGTAAGACTAGGTCATCCAGAATTGTTATTTCATGGACATTGCATGTGATTGGTAAAACAGACAGGTCAGGAGCAGTGACAGGTTCCCTTTAAATCCAAATACCATAGCCATATAATAGCCTTGCTACAATAGATATATGTGTTTATAATGAGTAGAATACCATAATCAATAATACTACTGTCATATCCATTATCGATAAGTCTATAGTTTATGTGCTGAAACCTTCAGTGCTGTCCTGTCGTTGCCCCCTATACATCTGTGGTTTCCTCAGACATGAAACATGAGTGCATACAAAGTGCTGCGCTCGCTGTTCTCCTGTCAAATGACTCATATTTAATTTGACTGCGCTTTCTGTTTCAATTTTAGAAATTTGGAGAGAAAAAAAGTCACATTAAATGATCAGGTTGGGATTCAAATTCCCTGAAAGTGTTTGACAGTTACAGCCTAATACTTTCTACATACAAATACATTTAAAGGGGTTATTCAGGATTAAAAAAAAAAAATACACAGCTACTTTCTTTCAAAAACAGCGCCACCCCTGTCCTCAGGTTGTGTGTGGTATTGCTATTAAGTTTTGTTCACTTCAATGGAACTGAGCTGTAAAACTCCACACCCAAACTGAGTGGTGCTGTTTCTGGAAGGAAGAGACTGTTTTATTAACCCTTAGGGGACACAGTTTTTATTTTTGCGTTTAATTTATAAAATGGGGAAAGGGGGGTGATTCAAACTTTTATTATGGAAGTTTTTTTTTTTTTTATTGATAAAAAAAAAAATATTTTTTTTTACACACATACTAGAAGTCCCCCTGGGGTTAGGGTTATTCCCCCTGGGGTTAGGGTTATTCCCCCCTGGGGTTAGGGTTATTCCGCCTGGGGGACTTCTAGTATAAGTGCACTGATCTCTCATAGAAATCTATGCAGTATAAATATATAGATTTAGTATATGTATACTGCATAGATGAATGAGATCTATGCTCTATTGCTTTGGGCTGCTGCAGCCGAAAGCAATAGAATGCCAAGCCGGGATCAGCGCCATTACAACGCAGACCCAGGTCCGGGACACATGTGGGGATCACTCCTCCGCGATCACGTCGCAAGGAGGGGGGGGGGCGATCCCTCCACTAAACCACCAATGATGGGGGACAGCTGCATCTAAATGCCTAATTAGCGGGCACAGCGATCGGACCGTGCCCGCTAATAGCCGCAGTCACTAAGTAACCCCCCTCTGAACTCCCCCTAGCGACGCCAGGACGTACAGTAACATCCTGATGCATCTAGAGGTTAAAGCACAACTCCGGTGTTCTAAAAAAAAAAAAAAAATACTGACTCTCATACATTTCATACTCACCATCTCTCCAGTGATGATCGCCGCTTGAATTTCCCAATGGCAGCGTCTCCATCTACTATGTTTGACACGTCTTCAGATCCCTCACATGTATTGCATAATATGGCTTCCAGCTTGCTCAGCCAGTTCGGGGGTGAGAGAGGGAGGGGGAACGGGGCCAGATAGGTAATTAATATACATATATAAAATATATAAATATATACATATAGAGTTATATAACTTTGTAATGTGTGCTAATTAAGCAAAAAAAAAAAAAAAACATTTAAGCCTAAAAAAAACCTTTAAATGGTCTCTGTCTGAGTAGTAGTCCAATCTGTTATATTGTTGAGCATAGTAGACTTAGTTATCCATCAGATACCGCAAAAATACCGATACCGTCACTGGCGTCGGTTAACCGACTTCAACTTGGCCAGGACGGTATTTGCGGTATTTTTGTATTTCTGTGTCCCTGCGTCCGTCCTGTCAGTGCCCCCCGCACACACACGAGCGGCCCGGCACTAGCGCTGGTATCAGCGGGAGGTGGAGGAGCAGCAGCAGCAGGGTCCAGGTGAGAATGCTCCCCCCTCCCCCAGCGACCGCCCGTCCGGTCCGCGCACCTGTCCGCCCTACCCACCCGTCCGGTCCGAGGCTCCGTCCCACCGCACCTGTCCTGCCAAAGCGCCCACCACCCGTCCGGTCCGGCGTCCCTGCACACTGAGGTGACTACAGGAAAGCCGCCGCCAAGTGCTGCTGTGACATGGCCGCGCCGGCCGGGTGTGGGGGCGATCGGATCGGACTGGTCCGGGACACACACACCCGGCCGGCGAGCGCTGCACATGTTGTCCTGTGTGTGCAGGGACGCGGCCATGTCACAGCAGCACTTGGCAGCGGCTTTCCTGTAGTACAGTACAGGACTGTAACATAGGAGGAATAATGGGCTGCAGCAGGCAGGATAAGTTATAGGAGACATTGCTGTGTGTGGCATCCTGCCTGCTGCAGCCCATTATTCCTCCTATGTTACAGCCCTGTACTGAGGGGACTACAGGTCCCAGCATACACCTCCCTGTGCTCCCTGTACAGTAATACACCCCTATATAGTCATACACCCCAATCCGTCCCCCCCTATATAGTCATACACCCCAATCCGTCCCCCCCTATATAGTCATACACCCCAATCCGTCCCCCCCTATATAGTCATACACCCCAATCCGTCCCCCCCTGTATAGTCATACACCCCAATCCGTCCCCCCCTGTATAGTCATACACCCCTATCCCTATGTGCCCCCCCTGTATAGTCATACACCCCTATCCCCCCCCCCCCTGTATAGTCATACACCCCTATCCCTATCCCCCCCCCTGTATAGTCATACAGCTCTATCCATATGCACTCCCATGTATAGACCCGTACCCCCATCCCTATGTACCTCCTGTATAGTCATACACCCCTAGCCACCCCCCCTCCCACCCCCGTATAGTCATACACAACAATCCCTATGTGACCCCCTGTGTATACACATCCTGTAGAGGCTGTATACCTGTATATACATGTCCAGGTCCCCTAATAATGACTAATAATAATGATAATAGACTAACCACGGGTTGCTGCTCAGTGAGTTCTTTTTTACTTTTTTTAATCAAAATGTCGTCAGTTTGGCACGGCAAGTGGGTGTGGTTTGCAAAAAGGGGCGTGTCATAATTATCGTTGAATTATCGTTACCGCGGCTACATGTGCGATAAACCGCGATATTGATTTAGGTCAATATCGCCCAGCCCTACTGATTATGGTAGTTTGGGGGTTGGGGGGGGGGTAGAGGTGACAAAATCTCTTTCATTTTACTGCACTTTACATAATTGCGTCACATTTTCACCATATCCATGGTAACACAAAGATACAATGGGGTAAACTTAGTAACCTATGGCACTGTGACTAACTTGGTTTAGCGTACATTTCCAGTCCTGTTTTTGAAATCCTAGTCAGAGTTAGACCTTGAAAAGGTGGTGAGAGAGTTGCTTTAAAAAGTATGAATTCCAAAACTACAAGTCCCCCCCACACACACACACACACACCAAAAAAAGGTAAAAAACAATGGAAATAGGGGAATAGCGGTTATATCTA
Source organism: Dendropsophus ebraccatus (assembly GCF_027789765.1). Classification (NCBI taxonomy): domain Eukaryota; kingdom Metazoa; phylum Chordata; class Amphibia; order Anura; family Hylidae; genus Dendropsophus; species Dendropsophus ebraccatus. The sequence goes on along the minus strand of NC_091458.1, from coordinate 22,619,728 downwards.
CACTCAAAGTCAATGTATTGGCTATCATTTATTTTTTATTTTATTTTATTTCTTTATTAGAGCCAGATACTGAAACATCTGTTTCCATTTTTTTAATGCAATTTTTGAGCCTATACTACACTATTATGGGGTCAACCATCTTGCCTGAGCTATTTTTACAGCAAGCCCTATGGACATACACACACAGCCACTATTCTTTGTATGGAAGAAATTTGTATGCATGCACTGTGACCTCTGTGACCTGTACAAAGGTCATTCTACAAGGAGGGGGTGGCCTTGCCGCAAACATTATTTTTTGTCTTCACCATCTATTGATGTAATCTTAGGCTATGTTCACACAACGTCAAAAAAAGGGCTTTTTTATTTTAAAAAGACGTCTGGTATTGCCACAATGTGACTGTCTTCAATGCAATGACTGACGTCCAATGCACACAGTGTATAAAATGACGGACGTTGTCTGCGTGGACGTCAAAATAATGATCATGTCAATTATTTTTGGACGTCTTTTGCAAACAGCGGACGTTATTTTTTAGTTGTCAACACATAGTTTTTCTTTTTTCATCGTTATTTCACCGTTTTTTCCTTTAAATTCAATCGAGTTTTCAATTAAAGACACACCCAAAGACCAATCAGACCAACTGAACTAAAATAATGTACCAACTTCAAAATGATGGACGTAATTTTAAAAAGAGAGGAAAAAAAACGTTGTGTGAACATAGCCGAATACTCTACAGGTAATTATACAGCAGTCTCCTCCTTACCATCACATACACAAAACATGAAGTCTCAGCTTCGTTTTAGGTCTAGTGGTGAAAATGAAAAATTTCTCCCAAATTTATGATATAATATAGATAGTAAAATGGAAATGCCAAATTCCCAAAATCCTTTTAAAAAAAATATGTTTAACATAAAACCGGATTTTAAATAGAATCATTGCCTTAAAATTGTACCATTGTAAAAACTTGTCCTGCAAAAAACAAGTCTTCAGCGAAAATTTAAAATATTGGGGATTGGAAAATATAAATATAAATAAATATTGATACTAAAATTAATAATAAAATAATGACCAAATTGTCTGTGCCACTAAGGGGTTAAGGAAAGGTTCCACCTAAATAATGACTAAAAACACCGGATATTTTATTGTTCTCCTGAATATGAACTAATCTACAGCCGACACTGGAAAAAAACCCTCCCACAACCTGAGAACTGCAATAATAATAATTATTCCTCTGATGAAATGCCACACTATTAATTAGTCGGAATATTACGAGTGGCTTTCCATGCACACTTCTCCCGCTCCCGCTGCGTACCTACTTACTATTACAACTGTGTCATTAACTGCAAAGCCGCCGCTAAGATTTATTTCCTGATTACTTGTGAAGATATTTATTCAGCGGACAAAACCCGTGACGGGGAGACTATTGACGGAAAGATATCGATGTCCCCCAATTTGGTGGCAGCAGCCAATTTTTTAAAAGTGACAACAGGAGGAGCCCCATTGGCTTCCACCATTGATTTAACAGCTCAGAAACTAATATCCCTGTCACTCTCTGCTGCAATTATTCCTCCTCTTTGTCTATGAACAGTATTGTTCTAGTCAATGGAATATTTGCCAAATACTCAAAAAATTTAATTATATATATATATATATATATATATATATATATATATATATATATATACTAGAAAAACTTTAAACATCCAAAACACTTAAAAGCCAAACTGAGATGTCATGTGATCAGACTGTATACAGAGCCTGGTTATATACAGCATTGGCAGTGTTAAATACAGCCTGATTATATGCAACATTGGCAGTGTTATACAGGGCCTGGTTATATACAACATTGACAGTGTTATATACAGTTTGGTTATATACAGCATTGGCAATGTTATATATAGCCTGGTTTATGCAACATTGGCAGTGTTATTACCAGGTGCATTGACATTAAGATTTTTACATGATACAACACTGGAGAAGCAACATACAATTGTCCATGTGGAACACCTGCAGAATCCAAATTTATGCTACCTTCTGCAGCGACCGTGCTTGAGCCTTGTTTATTGTTATTGCAAATGGTGCTTAACAGGAAACTGCAATTGTATAAAATATATTATTTCATCTAAGTTAATCAATGGAAATCGTGTATAACTGTTTATAGTTGGAGGGGTTCTGTATACCTAAAGTCTATAGTTTTTAGGGGTGTAAACCTGTATACCTGTATATGCTGTATACCTGTAGTGTAGAGTTGGGGGACCCTGTATACCTTTAGTGTATACTTGGGGATCCTGTATAACTGTAGTATATAGTTGGTGAAGGTGTTGTATCCCTGTAGTGTAAAGTGTGTGTGTGTGTGTGTGGGGGGGGGTCCTGCATACCTGTTATTTATAGTTGTTGAAGGTGCTGTATACCTGTATTGCAGAGTTGGGGGGTCCAGTATACCTGTAGTGTATAGTTGGTAAAGGTGTAGTGTATAGTTTAGGGATCCTGTGTACCTGTAGTATATAGATGGTGGAGGTCCTGTATACCTGTAGTGTATAGTTTTGAGGCTCCTGTATACCTGCAGTATATAGTTTGGGGGGTCCTGTATACCTTAAGGTTGGGTTCACACACAGTATATTTCAGGCAGTATTTGGTCCTCAAGTCAGAAAGGCTATGTTCACACAATGTTGAAATTGAGTGGACGGCTGCCATAAAACGGTAAATAACTGCCATTATTTCAATACAACAGCCGTTGTTTTAAGATAACAGCAAATATTTGCCATTAAATGGCGGCCATCCACTCAATTACAACATTATGTGGACGTAGCCTTTCTGTGCTTTCAATCCACTCCTTGTTTTGGTTGCTATGAGGACCAAATACTGCCTGAAATATACTGTGTGTGAACCCAGCCTTAGTGTATAGTTTTGAGGGTCCTGTATACCTGTAATGTATAGTTTCTGGGACCCTGTATACCTGTACTGTATAGTTTGGGGGGTCCTGTATACCTGTAGTATATAGTTGGTGGAGGTCCTGTTTCCCTGTAGTATATAGTTTGGGGGTCCTGTATACCTGTACTGTATAGTTTCTGGGATCCTGTATATACCTGTACTGTATAGTTTGGGGGGGGGGGGGTCCTGTATATCTGTAGCATATGGTTGTTGGAGGTCCTGTATCCCTGTAGTATATAGTTTGAGGGTCCTCTATACCTGTAGTTTATACTTTGGGGGGGGTCCTGTATACCTGTAGTATATAGTTTTGGGGGTCCTGTATACCTGTAGTGTATAGATGGAGTATGGATTTTTGTATACCTGTAGTATATAGTTGGTGTAGGTCCTGTGTACCCGTAGTGTATAGTTTTGGAGTCATGTGTACCTGTAGTTTCCTGTATACCTGTACTGTATAATTGGAGTAGGGGGTCTACCATATATTTCTGTGGATCTGTTCTCAAGCAGATGGCCCTAGCAACCAATCAGATTCCAGCTTCCTTTGAAAATGAAAGTAGTAATCCTATTGGTTGCTAAGGCTTCAAAATGCTATTACTGCTGGGGAGCTGCAGCACTAATTATATCACCTGTGTGTAGATTCTCCCATTCATTTCTATTGGGCGCTCTTCCCCCTCCCCTCCTGTACATCTGGCGGGGACGGGACCTTCGCTCTAACCTTTCCGGGCACCCAATGTATCTGTGTGTCAAATTTGGAGTCAAACGGTTCAGGCGTTTGGAAGTCTATAGAGGACAGACAGACAGACAGACAGACTTTGATTTGTATGATATACTAGAAAATGTACCCGGCGCTGCCCGGGTATAAAGTGTCGGTGTGTTAATTAGATTTGTTATAAGGTGCCCAGGAGGCCAATCTAAAGGGATTGTTTCATTTGAGTTAATCAGTGGAATTAGTGTATACTTGTAGTGCATAGTTGGAGGGGTTCTGTATACCTACAGTGTATAATTTTTAGGGGTCCCACATATCTGTAGTGCATAGTTGGGGGGTGGGTGGGGGGTCTGTATACCTATAGTGTATAGTTGGGGGGTCCTGTATACCTGTAGTATGTAGTTGGGGGGCTGTATACCTGTGGTGTATAGTTGAGGGAGGTCCTGTATACCAGTAGTGTATAGTTGGGGGGGGGGCTGTATACCTGTACTGTATAGTTTGTGAAGTCCTGTATACCTGCAGTGTATAGTTGGTGAAGGTCCTGTATACCTGTACTGTATAGTTTGGGGGTCCTATATACCTGAAGTGTATAGTTGGTGCTGAATACCTGTAATGTATAGTTGGTGGAGGTCTTGTATACCTGTAGTTTATAGTTTGAGGGTCCTGGATACCTGTAGTTTATAGTTCGAGGGGGCTGTATACCTGTAGTGTATAGATTGAGGGTCCTTTATACCTGTAGTATATAGTTAGTGGAGGTCCTGTATACCTGTAGTGTAAAGTTTGGGGGTCCAATATACCTGTAGTATAGAGTTGGTAAAGGTGCTGTATACCTGTAGTATAGAGTTGGTGGAGGTCCTGTATACCTGTAGTGTATAGTTTTGGGGTCCTGTATACCTGTAGTGTATAGTTTGGGGTCCTATATACCTGTACTATATAGTTGGTGGAGTTCCTGTATACCTGTAGTGTATAGTTTTGGGGTCCTGTATACCCATAGTATAGAGTTGGTGGGGGTGCTGGATACCTGTATTATAGCGTTTATAGAGTTGGTGGAGGTCCTGTATACCTGTAGTGTATAGTTTTGGGTTCCTGTATACCTGTAGTGTATAGTTGAGGGAGGTCCTGTATACCAGTAGTGTATAGTTGGGGGGATGTATACCTGTACTGTATAGTTTGGGAAGTCCTGTATACCTGCAGTGTATAGTTTGGGTCCTGTATACCTGTAGTATAGAGTTGGTGGGGGGTGCTGTATACCTGTATTATAGAGTTGGTGGAGGTCCTGTATACTTGTAGTGTATAGTTTGGGGTTCCTGTAAATCTGTATTGTATAGTTTGGGGTCCTGTATACCTGTAGTATATAGTTGGTGGAGGTCCTGTATACCTGTAGTGTAAAGTTTTGGGGGTCCTGTATACCTGTAGTATAGAGTTGGTGAAGGTGCTGTATTCCTGTAGTATAGAGTTGGTGGAGGTCCTGTATACCTGTAGTGTATAGATTGGGGCCCTGTATACCTGTAGTGTATAGTTTGGGGTCCTATATACCTGTAGTATATAGTTGGTGGAGTTCCTGTATACCTGTAGTGTATAGTTTTGGGGTTCTGTATACCTGTAGTGTATAGTTTGGGGTCCTGTATACCTTTAGTATATAGTTGGTGGAGGTCCTGTATACCTGAAGTATATAGTTGGTGGAGGTCCTGTATACCTGTAGTATATAGTTTTGGGGTCCTGTATACCTGTAGTGTAAAGTTTGGGGTCCTGTATACCTGTATTATATAGTTGGTGGAGGTCCTGTGCACCTGTAGTGTATAGTTTTGGGGTCCTGTATACCTGTAGTGTCCTTTATACCTGCAGGGTTGTATTTACCATTAGGCACCCAAGGTCTGGTGCCCAGGGTAGCACCTTGCAGAGGGGCAGTACCCTCCCGTTTAGACTTGCCAGAAAATCTGGTGTATTTTCAAGGGGCGGTATGGCGGTATTGGTCAGGTCTGGAATAGCGGTGTTATCCAGTCACAGTAAGGCGGTATTGGTCAGGCCTGGTATGGCGGTGTTATCCAGTCACAGTATGGCAGTATTGGTCAGGTGTGTTATGACAGTGTTACCCAGTCACAGTTTGGCGGTTGTCACGGCCGCGGCGGCGTCCCTTGCTCCGGACCGCTGCAGCGACCTCTCCATGCAGCTGCCGGGGTCCATGTACAGGGACCCGGCGCTGCTACTAGTTCGGCCCCGGGGGGCGCCTTACCTCGCCCCGCTCCTGTCAACCGCTGTGCCGGCCGGCGCCCGCGCCCCCGCCTCCTAGGGCGCGCGCGCGCGCGCCGGCTGTCTCAGGTTTAAAGGGCCAGTCCGCCCCTTATTGGAAGGTGCACTAATCACTTCCTATAAATTCCAGCCCTGCCCCACTACAGGTGTTGGAGCCTCTACATGCTTCCCATAGCGTTTGGCCCAGCTCCCTGTTGTTCCTGATTCCTGTCTGCTACCTGGTCCCTAGTCCTTGTTCCTGGTTCCTGCTCCTCTGTTACTCTATTGCTCCTGTGTTCAGCCTGTCACCTGCAGTTACGCAAACAGACCTCTGCCACCACCATCTCCTGCCTACTGCTCCTGCCACGCCTCACCTGCCGTCACTAGCAACCAAGCCAGGGGTAGCGAACTGGGGGTCGCCTGCCGCAGCAAGTCCATCCCGCCTTGTGGCGGGCTCTGGTGAGAACCAGCGGCCCCTTAGACTCTGCTCCCTGGTGAGGTTAGTGCCATCGCTAGTGACGGTCCAGTGGATCCACTACTCCAGGCGTTACAGTAGGCTCCAACCATGGATCCTGGCGAGGTGCCTGATATCCGCGACATAGCCCGAGTGGTCGCCCAACAGGCTCTACAAATCCAGCAACAGTCGCAGCAGATCCAGCAACTCACTGCCGCCTTACAGCTGCTGCTTCTTCGACACTACGACTGGCTCTCCCAAGCAAATACGCTGGTGACTCCAAGTTGTGCAGAGGATTCCTGACTCAATGCACCATGCATATTGAACTCTTAAGTAGTCAGTTTCCCACAGAGCGCTCTAAAGTGGCTTTCATCATCAGCCTATTGGAGGGTAGAGCTCTGGCTTGGGCCACGCCGCTGTGGGACCGAGATGACCCTGCTGCTGTCAATCTCCGAACCTTCCTGGCCGAGTTTCGCTCCGTCTTTGAGGAACCTGCCCGTGCCTCTTCAGCTGAGACTGCTCTCCTCAACCTCTCTCAAGGGAGCTCCTCTGTTGGTGACTACGCCATCCAGTTCCGCACCCTGGCGGCAGAATTAGACTGGAATGAGGCCGCTCAAATAGCCATCTTCGAGAAGGGCATATCCAGTCGGGTGAGAGACGTGCTTTCCGCCCGAGACCTACCTACCTCCCTGAACGAACTCATCCTACTGGCTTCCAGGGTCGATACTCGTTTTTCTGAGAGAGAGGAGGAGGTCTGGCATGAACGGCGACTAAGCCTGTCCCGTCGCCATCACCAGCTGGTGCCGGTCTTCCAGAATCCTGACGTTCCGGTGTCCCAGTCGACTCCTGAGATTCCTATGCAGGTGGAACGGGCTCACCTGACGCGTGATGAAAGAATTCGTCGTCTGGAGCTGAATCTCTGCCTCTACTGTGGTGGTTCGGATCACTTTCGGCTGAGATGTCCCCAACGTCCTCAAGCGTCCGGGAAACGCCAGCACCTAGGTCCTGTGGGAGAGGTCTCCCTAAGTGTGAATGCCACCTCTCCAAGGTTGTCTGTGCCAGTCTCCATCCAGACACCCTCAGGACAAACTCATCAGACTACTGCCTTTCTCGATTCTGGGTCAGCAGGCAGTTTTATTGCAGCTACATTGGTCCAAAGATGGCGGCTACCCGTGACCCAACTAGCCAGACCCCTGACTATCTCCTCGGTCACGGGCGAGATTCATACCGACCATGTGCATTACCAGACCGCACCTCTAGTCCTCCAGGTGGGCACTTCACATCAGGAAAAGATCTCCTTCTACGCCCTGCCCCATTCTTCTTCCACCATCCTCCTGGGACTTCCTTGGCTGCTATTACATGCTGTAACGCCTGGAGTAGTGGATCCACTGGACCGTCACTAGCGATGGCACTAACCTCACCAGGGAGCGGAGTCTAAGGGGCCGCTGGTTTTCACCAGAGCCCGCCGCAAGGCGGGATGGACTTGCTGCGGCAGGCGACCCCCAGGTCGCTACCCCTGGCTTGGTTGCTAGTGACGGCAGGCGAGGCGTGGCAGGAGCAGTAGGCAGGAGATAGTGCTGGCAGAGGTCTGTAGACGTAACCGCAGGTGACAGGATGAACACTGGAGCAATGGAGTGACAGGGGAGCAGGAACCAGGAACAAGGACTAGGGACCAGGTAGCGGATAGGAATCAGGAACAACAGGGGGCTGGGCCAAACGCTAAGGGAAGCATGTAGAGGCTCCAACACAAGGGACAGGGCATGCTGGGATTTATAGGGAGTTCTAGGTGCAATTAACCAATTAAGGGCGGACTGGCCCTTTAAATCTGAGACATCCGGCGCGCGCGCCCTAGGAGGCGGGGACGCGCGCGCCGGCCGGCACAGACGGAGACAGGAGCGGAGGAGAGGTGAGGCGCCCCCAGGGGCCGAACTAGCAGCAGCGCCGGGTCCCCGCACAAGGACGCCGGCGGCTGCATAGGGCAGGAGGAGGTCGCGGTGGTGGCCCGGAACACGGGACGCCGCCGCGGCCGTGACAGTACCCCCCCCCCCCCCTTTGGCCTCCCCCTCTTTATTGCCTGCAGAAGGCGGCATCAGGCAAATCTTGGTATTCTGCCGGTAGGCCGGACAAAGGCTTGGCGGGCTCGGGTGACAACATAGAATGCTTAGGCTGAGGTGACCTCCGACACTGGTTGGAACAGTCCTGTCCCCAACTGAGAATCTTCCCGGTTCTCCAGTCCAGTTTAGGGGCATGTAATTGCAGCCAAGGGAGTCCCAGGAGGATGGTGGAAGAAGAATGGGGCAGGACGTGAAGTGCCCACCTGGAGGACTAGAGGTGCGGTCTGGTAGTGCACATGGTCGGTAAGAATCTCGCCCGTGACCGAGGAGATACAGGGGTCTGGCTAGTGGTGTCACGGGTAGCCTCCATCTCTGGACCAATGTAGCTGCAATAAAATTGCCTGCTGACCCAGAATCGAGAAAGGCAGTAGTTTGGTGAGTTTGTCCTGAGGGTGTCTGGATGGAAACTGGCACAGACAAACTTGGAGAGGTGGCATTCACACTCAGGGAGACCTCTCCCACCGGACCTAGGTGCTGGAGTTTCCCGGACGCTTGAGGACGTTGGGGACATCTCAGCCGAAAGTGATCCGAACCACCGCAGTAGAGGCAGAAATTCAGCTCCAGACGACGAAGTCTTTCATCAGGCGTCAGGTGAGCCCGTTCCACCTGCATAGGAATCTCAGGAGTCGACTGGGTCTCCGGAACGTCAGGATACTGGAAGACCGGCGCCAGCTGGTGATGGCGACGGGGCAGGCCTAGTCGCCGTTCATGCCAGACCTCCTCCTCCCTCTCAGAAAAACGATTATCGACCCTGGTGGCCAGTAGGATGAGTTCGTTCAGGGAGGTAGGTAGGTCTCGGGCGGAAAGCACGTCTCTCACCCGACTGGACAGACCCCTCTTGAAGGTGGCTATTAGAGCGGCCTCATTCCAGTCTAATTCTGCCGCCAGGGTGCGGAACTGGATGGCGTAGTCACCAACAGAGGAGCTCCCTTGAGAGAGGTTGAGGAGAGCAGTTTCAGCTGAAGACGCACGGGCAGGTTCCTCAAAGACAGAGCGGAACTCGGCCAGGAAGGTTCGGAGATTAGCAGCCACAGGATCATCACGGTCCCACAGTGGTGTGGCCCAGGCCAGAGCTCTTCCTTCCAATAGGCTGATGATGAAAGCCACTTTAGAGCGCTCGGTGGCAAACTGACTACTTAAAAGTTCAATATGCATGGAGTCAGGAATCCTCTGCACAACTTGGAGTCACCAGCGTATTTGCTTGGGAGAGCCAGTCGAAGTGTAGAAAAAGCAGCAGGAGGTGGTGTGTGCTGGGCTGTAGTATGCTGCTGTAAGGCGGCAGTGAGTTGCTGGATCTGCTGCGACTGTTGCTGGATTTGTTGCGCCTGTAGGGCGACCACTCGGGCTATGTCACGGATATCAGGCACCTCGCCGGGATCCCTGGTTGGAGCCTACTGTAAAGCCTCGAGTAGTGGATCCACTGGACCGTCACTAGCGATGGCACTAACCTCACCAGGGAGCGGAGTCTAAGGGGCCGCTGGTTCTCACCAGAGCCCGCCGCAAGGCGGGATGGACTTGCTGCAGCAGGCGACCCCCAGGTCGCTACCCCTGGCTTGGTTGCTAGTGACGGCAGGCGAGGCGTGGCAGGAGCAGTAGGCAGGAGACAGTGCTGGCAGAGGTCTGTAGACGTAACCGCAGGTGACAGGATGAACACTGGAGCAATGGAGTGACAGGGGAGCAGGAACCAGGAACAAGGACTAGGGACCAGGTAGCGGATAGGAATCAGGAACAACAGGGGGCTGGGCCAAACGCTAAGGGAAGCATGTAGAGGCTCCAACACAAGGGACAGGGCATGCTGGGATTTATAGGGAGTGCTAGGTGCAATTAACCAATTAAGGGCGGACTGGCCCTTTAAATCTGAGACAGCCAGCGCGCGCGCGCCCTAGGAGGCGGGGACGCGCGCGCCGGCCGGCACAGACGGAGACAGGAGCGGAGGAGAGGTGAGGCGCCCCCAGGGGCCGAACTAGCAGCAGCGCCGGGTCCCTGCACAAGGACGCCGGCGGCTGCATGGGGCAGGAGGAGGTCGCGGCGGTGGCCCGGAACACGGGACGCCGCGGCCGTGACACATGCCCCTAAGCTGGACTGGAGAACCCGGAAGATTCTTAGTTGGGGTTAGGACTGTTCCAACCAGTGTCTGAGGTCACCTCAGCCCAAGTACTCTATGTTGTCACCCGACCCCGCCAAGCCTCTATCCGGCCTACCGGCGGAATACCAAGACTTGCCTGATGCCTTCTCTGCCACGGAGGTGGACTCTCTACCACCTCATCGGGCGTACGATTATCCCATAGACCTCCTTCCTGGAACTTCTCCTCCACAAGGTCGGGTGTACCCTCTCTCAGTGCCCGAGACTGAGGCCATGTCCTCTTACATCCGGGAGAACTTACAGAAGGGTTTCATCCGCAAATCCACATCCCCTCGCCACATAGGGATGGACTTCATCACTGATTTGCCTCCATCGGCAGGCAAGAAAGAGGGGGAGGCCAAAGGGGGGGGTACTGTCACGGCCGCGGTGGCGTCCCGTGCTCCGGACCGCCGCCGCTACCTCTCCATGCAGCTGCCGGGGTCTATGTACAGGGACCCGGCGTTGCTACTAGTTCGGTCCCGGGGGGCGCCTTACCTCGCCCCGCTCCTGTCAACCGCTGTGCCGGCCGGCGCGCGTCCCCGCCTCCTAGGGCGCGCGTGCGCCGGCTGTCTTAGATTTAAAGGGCCAGTCCGCCCCTTATTGGAAGGTGCACTAATCACTTCCTATAAATTCCAGCCCTGCCCCACTACAGGTGTTGAAGCCTCTACATCAGGGGTCTCAAACTTGCGGCCCGCGGGCCAACTGCGGCCCTCGGGACACTAGTTTGCGGCCCCCACCTCAATGGCAACTTTACTGTAAGTGCGGCCCTGTGTCACTGACACTGTGCTCTCTGTGCTCTATGTCAGTGTTTCTCAACCTGCGGTACGCAGGTTGGGGGGTACACGGCCGGAGGGGGGAAAAATAAATATATAAAGCTTTGGTGCCTGGACATTGCTATCATTCAGCAATGTCCCGGCACCCGTCACCGCTGCAGCTCTCTCCTTCTTTCCCCCAGCAGCAGCTCAGCAGCGTTCTGTGGGGGACAGGGCTTGGAGATGCTGCCGGGGGAAAGATGGAGAGAGTCAGGCTAATCACAGGGGAAGCAGGGTACAGCAGCGTCTGCTGCTCGCTGTCCCCCTGCGGCTGCCGGATCCGGGAGCGGCGGCATCAAGATAGTGATCGGGGCAGAGAGGAGATGATGGGAGTGGATTTAGCATCAGGGATACAATCGGCGCCGGAGGGTCCTATTCCGACCTCAGAGGTGTCTGGCCAGCTGCCAGAGAACCGGGCCGGCGAGGAGTCGTGGTGCGCCGGGCTCCCCACGCCTCGGGCTGTGACGGGAGTGGAATGTGTACCAGAAGATGGGGCAGCCCCGGCGTCCATGGCCGCCGCTGCTTCTACCTGGTGGCCCTGGACGCCGGGCATGCCCCATGTTCCACACACACCACACCACGACTCCTCGCCGACTCGGTTCTCTGGCAGCTGGCCAGACACCTCTGAGGTCCGAATAGGACCCTCCGGCGCCGATTGTACCCCTGATGCTAAATCCACTCCCATCATCCCCTCACCTCCTGTGTAACCCTAATCATCACCTCCTGTGACGCCCCCATCATAACCTCCTGTGTCACCCTCATCATCCCCTCACCTGTGTCACCCCCATCATCCCCTCACCTGTGTCACCCCCATCATCTCCTCACCTCCTGTGTCACCCCCATCATCACCTCCTGTGTCACCCCCATCATCTCCTCATGTGTCACCCCCATCATCTCCTCACCTCCTGTGTCACCCCCATCATCTCCTCACCTCCTGTGTCACCCCCATCATCACCTCCTGTGTCACCCCCATCATCTCCTCACCTCCTGTGTCACCCCCATCATCACCTCCTGTGTCACCCCCATCATCTCCTCACCTCCTGTGTCACCCCCATCATCCCCTCACCTGTGTCACCCCCATCATCCCCTCACCTCCTGTGTCACCCCCATCATCCCCTCACCTGTGTCACCCCCATCATCCCCTCACCTCCTGTGTCACCCCCATCATCCCCTCACCTGTGTCACCCCCATCATCCCCTCACCTCCTGTGTCACCCCCATCATCACCTCCTGTGTCACCCCCATCATCACCTTCTGTGTCACCCCCATCATCACCTCACCTCCGATGTCACCCCCATCATCACTCATGTGTCACCCCCATCATCACCTCATGTGTCACCCCCATCATCACTTCCTGTGTCACCCCCATCATCACCTCCTGTGTCACCCCCATCATCTCCTCACCTCCTGTGTCACCCCCATCATCCCCTCACCTCCTGTGTCACCCCCATCATCACCTCATGTGTCACCCCCATCATCACCTCATGTGTCACCCCCATCATCACCTCCTGTGTCACCCCCATCATCACCTCCTGTGTCACCCCCATCATCACCTCCTGTGTCACCCCCATCATCACCTCCTGTTTCACCCCCATCATCCCCTCACCTCATGTGTCACCCCCATCATCACCTCCTGTGTCACCCCCATTATCCCCTCACCTCCTGTGTCACCCCATCATCACCTCCTGTGTCACCCCCATTATCCCCTCACCTCCTGTGTCCCCCCCATCATCACCTCACCTCCTGTGTCACCCTCATCATCACTCATGTGTCACCCCATCATCACCTTCTGTGTCACCCCCATCATCACCTCACCTCCGATGTCACCCCCATCATCACCTCCTGTGTCACCCCCATCATCTCCTCATGTGTCACCCCCATCATCTCCTCACCTCCTGTGTCACCCCCATCATCTCCTCACCTCCTGTGTCACCCCCATCATCACCTCCTGTGTCACCCCCATCATCTCCTCACCTCCTGTGTCACCCCCATCATCACCTCCTGTGTCACCCCCATTATCCCCTCACCTCCTGTGTCCCCCCCATCATCACCTCACCTCCTGTGTCACCCTCATCATCACTCATGTGTCACCCCATCATCACCTTCTGTGTCACCCCCATCATCACCTCACCTCCGATGTCACCCCCATCATCACTCATGTGTCACCCCCATCATCACCTCATGTGTCACCCCCATCATCACTTCCTGTGTCACCCCCATCATCACCTCCTGTGTCACCCCCATCATCTCCTCACCTCCTGTGTCACCCCCATCATCCCCTCACCTCCTGTGTCACCCCCATCATCACCTCATGTGTCACCCCCATCATCACCTCCGGTGTCACCCCCATCATCACCTCATGTGTCACCCCATCATCACCTCCTGTGTCACCCCCATCATCACCTCCTGTGTCACCCCCATCATCACCTTCTGTGTCACCCCCATCATCACCTCCTGTGTCACCCCCATCATCTCCTCACCTCCTGTGTCACCCCCATCATCCCCTCACCTCCTGTGTCACCCCCATCATCACCTCCTGTGTCACCCCCATCATCACCTCATGTGTCACCCCATCATCACCTCCTGTGTCACCCCCATCATCACCTCCTGTGTCACCCCCATCATCACCTTCTGTGTCACCCCCATCATCACCTCCTGTGTCACCCCCATCATCACCTCCTCTGTCACCCCCTTCATCCCCTCACCTCCTGTGTATCTTGTGGAAACCCTGATGCGGCCCAGCCTCACCCAGACTCTACCTCCAGCGGCCCCCGGGTAAATTGAGTTTGAGACCCCTGCTCTACATGCTTCCCATAGCGTTTGGCCCAGCTCCCTGTTGTTCCTGATTCCTGTCCGCTACCTGGTCCCTAGTCCTTGTTCCTGGTTCCTGCTCCTCTGTTACTCTATTGCTCCTGTGTTCAGCCTGTCACCTGCGGTTACGCAAACAGACCTCTGCCACCACCATCTCCTGCCTACTGCTCTGCCACGCCTCGCCTGCCGTCACTAGCAACCAAGCCAGGGGTAGCGACCTGGGGGTCCCCTGCCGCAGCAAGTCCATCCCGCCTTGCGGCGGGCTCTGGTGAAAACCAGCGGCCCCTTAGACTCCGCTCCCTGGTGAGGTTAGTGCCATCGCTAGTGACGGTCCAGTGGATCCACTACTCCAGGCGTTACAGCGGTATTGATCAGGTGTGGTATGACAGTGTTATCCAGTCACAATATGGCGGTATTGATCAGGTGTGGTATGACAGTGTTATCCAGTCACAATATGGCGGTATTGATCAGGTGTGGTATGACAGTGTTATCCAGTCACAGTATGGCGGTATTGGTCAGGTCTGGTGTGGTGGTGTTATCCAGTCACAATATGGCGGTATTGGTCAGGTCTGGCGGTGTTAGCCAGTCACAGTATGGCGGTATTGGTCAGGTCTGGTATGGCGGTGTTATCCAGTCACATGTTGCGGTATTGGTCAGGTCTGGTGTGGCTGTGTTATCCAGTCACAGTATGGAGGGATTGGTCAGGTCTGGTGTGGCTGTGTGATCCAGTCACAGTGTTGCGGTATTGGTCAGGTCTGGTGTGGCCGTGTTAAATGTGATGTCTGGAGCTATTACCTACCTATCCTGATGCTAATTGGTGAGTGAGGATGGGGCATCTTCAGTTTTAGTGCTTAGGGCAGCAGCAGCTGGTAATACTGCCCTGTATACATGTACTGTATAGATGGAGTAGGGGGCCCTGTATATATGTACTGTATAGATGGAGTAGGGGGCCCTGTATATACTATGTACTGTATAGATGGAGTAGGGGGTCCTGTATACATGTACTGTATAGATGGAGTAGGGGGTCCTGTATATACATGTACTGTATAGATGGAGTAGGGGGCCCTGTATATATGTACTGTATAGATGGAGTAGGGGGCCCTGTATATACTATGTACTGTATAGATGCAGTAGGGGGTCCTGTATACATGTACTGTATGGATGGAGTAGGGGGTCCTGTATATACATGTACTGTATGGATGGAGTAGGGGGTTCTGTATATACATGTACTGTATGGATGGAGTAGGGGGTTCTGTATATACATGTACTGTATGGATGGAGTAGGGGGTCTACCATATATTTCTGTGGATCTATTGTGAGGCAGCTGCCCTAGCAACCATTCACATGGTTGCTAAGGCTCCCAACTGCCGTTTTCTCTGGGCAGCTACAGCTAATTAGGTCAGTGTGGAGATTTTCCCATTCATCTCTATGAGGCGCCGCTCTTCCCCCTCCCCTTCCCCTCCTGTACATCTGGCGGGGACGGGACCTTCGCTAAAACCTTCCCAGGCACCCAATGTATCTGAGTGCCAAATTTGGGGTCAAACGGTTCAAGCGTTTGGAAGTCTATATGGGACAGACAGACAGACTTTCATTTTTATCATATAGATATACCCCATAACCCCAATACCCATTGATAATGCCCAATTCTGCTCAATGCCATCCAATGCATCAGCTGTTCCTGTGCGCCATTCTCCCCAGTATCTCATTTGCAATGGATATTTCTATGGGTAATGTTTGCCATACTTAACAATAAAGATCCCCTGTTGCTGCCGATCTGGCAGTGCCTGGTCCCCACTGCTTACCATATATTGGGGACATCTAGTGGCTACTTGCTTGCTAAGCAGCCACTTCTTTGTTTAAAAGGGGTTATCTAGCAAAAAAACATTTTTCTTTCAAATTAACTGGTTTCAGAAAGTCATGTCAATTTTTTATTTACTTCTATTTAAATATCTCTAGTCTTCCCATACTTCTTAGCTGCTGTATGTCCTGCAGGAAGTGGTGTATTCTTTCAAGTCTGACACAGTGCTCTTTGCTGCCACCTCTGTCCATGTCAGGAACTGTACAGATCAGTAGCAAATCCCCATAGAAAACCTCTCCTGCTCTGGGTAGTTCCTGACATGGACAGAGGTGGCAGCAGAGAGCACTGTGTCAGACTGAAAAGAACCCACCACTTCCTGCAGGACATACAGCAGCTGATAAGTATGGGAAGACTGGAGATTTTGTTAATCGAAGTAAATTACAAATCTATATAACTTTCTGACACCAGTTGATTTGAAAGAAAATGATTTTCACTGGACAACTCCTTTAAGATTGGAACCAGTCAGCTGTGAGCGGCAAGGACTGGGCACCACCAAAATAGCAGCTGTAGTGGCTAGCTGTCTTCATCTGAATAACCACCATGGAATACTCCATTTGCCCTACAGTGGGCGCTGCAGAAAAGATGCAACAGCTGTAAAGAACCTCTGATAATGGTAATTACCATTGGTTATAGAAACTCTTGTACAAAGTCTAGGGAAATGAAAGGGCAACTCCAGCAAAAATATTTTTCTTTCAAATCAACAGGTGTCAGAAAGTGCCAGAGATTTGTAATTTAGTTCTATTAAAAAAAAGCTTCAAATAGATATGTAGGACATACAGCAGCTGTTACGTACTGGAAGACAAGATTTTTTAATAGAAGTAAATTACAAATCTATATAACTTTCTGACACCAGTTGATTTAAAAGAATTTTTTTTTCCGTCCTGGAGTTGCCCATTAAGTGGAAGGATCATAGGAGCTGGTGACTGAGTGCTTTTAAGCAATTTGAGTGAGGAAATTCTGGGTGTAACCTGGACTGTGATTGGTAGTTATTACATAATGTAAGTTACATATTTCTATGAGAATTTTTATAGTGCTTGAAAATCTTCTTCTTCTTCCCCTTCTTCTTCATCTTCTTCCCCTTCTTCTTCTTCTTCTTCTTCCCCTTCTTCTTCTTCTTCTTCTTCTTCCCCTTCTTCTTCTTCTTCTTCTTCTTCTTCTTCTTCCCCTTCTTCTTCTTCTTCTTCTTCTTCTTCCCCTTCTTCTTCTTCTTCTTCTTCTTCCCCTTCTTCTTC
The DNA here is from genome assembly GCF_027789765.1 of Dendropsophus ebraccatus. Taxonomy (NCBI): domain Eukaryota; kingdom Metazoa; phylum Chordata; class Amphibia; order Anura; family Hylidae; genus Dendropsophus; species Dendropsophus ebraccatus. The sequence goes on along the minus strand of NC_091458.1, from coordinate 22,602,465 downwards.
TTCTTCTTCTTCTTCCCCTTCTTCTTCTT